>NC_041336.1:33874885-34234885 GCF_004354835.1 Perca flavescens
CTGTCCCCAGGCTGATGCAGTTGTAAACAGAGGCAGGGATGATGGAGTAGAGACATTGTTGCAGGGCAACTCCCTCCTACTGGAAACCAGCTGCTCGGGTCAGGGATCAGACCGGGCTGGAGCGCTGCGGTGACACGGTAATGACAGCAGCTACCTGTAAAACACAAGCAGAGCAGACAAGAGGCATCAATCACCCAGCAGGCGCCACCGCCTCACGCTTTGCCATTCCCAGCATGCTCAGCCTTCACAAAGCACATGGAGGATGCAGAACTCTTACAGGAACAGCTGCCTCTGGCTTCTTATTGCCTTTCATTTGTGAATTATTAATTGGTAAGAAACCAATTTGTTCTTTTTTATTCTGAAAGTGTCACAGGTTGCGGGAAGTAATTTATGATTGGTGGTCAACAGCGGAGTTTTAATTAAGTCCAGGCCAGAGTTCACAGTGCTGGAGATGGAAGTGGTTCATTAATCACCAACTAGCAGTCAAGGCCGGTACACGAAAGGGCCAAAAGGCATCACTTTTATCTGAATTACAGTTAATAGTTGGCCAACAGGAAACATGTGAGTGAATTAAGCCCCGCGAGGAAAGAGGATTCTGAGGATCATAGGTTGAATCTGATAAAAATATATATTTAGTGTGGTATAGTAAAACAAATGTCTTTTCCAAACAACTTTATCTTTACCTCGATGGAAAACCTCAAGAGGTCAAGGAAAGATGTGGAGAATTCATATGAACTTAGGAAATTCAACCTCCGAGCTAAGAGAATCCGACTGCACTTACACTGGGCCAAGTAATTATGCAACGGCGGATGTTATTGACATGGGTCTGCCATGGTGAAACTACAATGTTCCGAAGATAGACTCAAAAGAAGTGCATCTTAGATACTTCTGTGTGTTCTTACCATCAGGGTGCGATTTAAAAAAAAAAAAAAACGAGGAGGGGAGGGGAGGGGAAGGTGAAGGGTTTGATCATGCACAACAAAACAAAACATGCAAGAATTAAATCCCCATTTCAATACCACTATGGATATAGAGCCAGCCATGCCAAAACACTATATATATATATATATATATATATATATATACACACACAATATAAAATAATCTCAAAATTAAATAGCACAACGTGGAGTTCACTTCACGGCAAAAACAAAATACTTTCACCCAGGAACCACCATCTTTCTCCTAAATTCAACTAGTCGTTTTGAGTCCACTACCACGGCCCCTGAAAGGACCATCATCTGGTGGTGCCTGTAGCCGGCTCACAGCCACCTACTGACCTAAACAACTGCCGCTGGTAGCCGGGGTTCTGGAGCTCTGTAGCAGCTAAATACAACCAGCAACTGCTGCTTGGATTTTATCATTCTATGGCACTATAGACTGTTTTACGTTATAGCGCTTTATAGTTTAAAATACTTCTATTTTTATTTACTGTAATGGTCTAATGGTGAAGTAGCATTGATAATTTTGAGGGGAGATACATTTTGTCCCCACCGGGGATAAAAATAATTCAGCAGAGGCAGGGATATGTAGACCAGAAAGGGCGCAGGGCTCCGCCAGAGCTCTGACTGTCTATCATTATTAAATTGAGACAGTTTCATGACCGGTTAAAAACGTCTCGCGTTAAATAATAGTCCAATTCTGTGTTTTGGTACAGTTGGTTTTAACACCTGATGCGAAGTGTAGTAGGCCTACGGGAGTACACGTGAAAACTCTGAACAAGCGGCGTTTTTCCAAGCCGTCTTTCTGCTGTGCCCTATTCACTTAGTGTCACTTTTTCACTATGAAGGTTAAACTCTGCAATTTATCTGCGGTTCACATGTATGCATGACCTGTGGTGGTCCGTTACACTGTAGGCTCATCATCTTTTGATAAATATTATGTAGAAAACATTACACTTCATAACGTTTTGTATCCATAACATGATTGTATTATTGTAGAAATTAGCAGTATAAGCAGTAGCCTATGTAAGTCAATCCTATAATTTTTTACTTGGGAGTAAAACATGCTCCTTGGGGGAAAAAAGTGACCATAAGCCCTGTTCATAGGCCTACTGATTAAACAACTGGACTTTTGTGTGTGTGTGTGTGTGTGTGTGTGTTCAGAGATCAAAGGAGAAACGTGACTCTCAAATTGAGAGTAAATGGAGTTGAATATTTGGGTCCAGCCGCAATAATGTCTATTCATTGATTCACTCATCTACCAGAAATTATTTGAATTTTTCAAAAAGGCTTCTCATGGAAAATATTGATATATGCGATTCATTTTGATTAATTAATCACAAGGCATTTAATTAATTAGATAATATTTGAATCTCTTTACAGCCCTAGTTGTCACATTGAGAATGGTTGCTCACGCTCACCCTCCTGTCCACTCATATTTATCGACATGAATCCCAATTAGTTTGATTTGTAGCCGAGGGCTATGAGTTGTGCCTCTACTTATGAAGGTAATAAAAGAATAACACGGAGCCTCTGTAATCTGAACCAAGATGACAAACTCTTTATTGCCTTATTGCATTACAGCCTCACTCCTTCTGTTCTAACCTTTCACAATAAACATAAAACATATAAACATATACACTGCATCGCTGTTTACCAGAGGGAACTTAACATCACTCAGAGCATTTGGCTAAGAGACAACTCAATGAAATAGCTTACAGGTTATATGAAAATCCTTTTTAAATTCATGCGAGATAGGTAAATAGTTTGTAATGAACGGCTGAATGGTGTGTCGCTTTATACGTTGCTACCGCAAGGAATTGTGGGACGGCATTATCTCCTTTCCTTTCATAAAAAGTAATACCGTAGCAGCCTGCAGTGAAAAGTTGAGACCGACTTTAGTTTAGTTGGACCCTTTTGGTGTCCTAACCACTGACCATTCACTGCCATCCTATTTTGTTGAACTTTGTAACACTCCCTTTGTGGCTCTAATGCACATACGTATGTCACGTGGGTCCATTAGCCCCTGCGCTAAGCTATTCAGCTGATAACGCTACTCTACGTTAACTCGCCCAACGTTAGACCCAGGTGAAAAAAGCTTCTGGGGGGGTGTTCTGCTCGAGGTCGTGGTGCAAAGGACCCTAGGGTGAAATTACTCCGAACCATCACTTTAACACAGCACAGGTCATTAAGAAGGAAGATTGGATCAACAGATTTACATTTTCAGGATAAACCCTTACGATGTCAAGCTTTGTCCTTCACCTACCTCTCTCTCTGTGTTGCCGTTTTCAAAATCCCTTCTCTTCCGGAAACAACAACAAACTTCAAGCTAGCAAGCTACACGCTGAAAATACAATTTCAATGGTACAACAAGACAGACCTGCTTGTTTCTTTCGGGGAATGACTGTAAAGATTTGTTTAGGGCATTTCCTCTCTAACTGGGAGGTTTTGGGACCGATTGGTGGGATTGCCGTGGACGAAGTACACACGGAGATACACTGGCAAGAGCCAATAAAGTTTAACCATGTATCCAGCTAATTTAAATAGATCACGTTATGTGTATATATCTGTATTGTGTCAACAGTTAACTTCATTTAATATTGTATGAGGTGTTTTCTTTTGCGGGCTGCAAATGTTCCACCAAGAAAAGTTCCTTCCCGAGACTATTTTGCAGAGCCACCGTCACTGCATCTGGAGCTTAGAGAAGAAGATTGTATTTATTTATTTAAAGAAATGCAAACAACCCAGAGGTTTGTTTTTCTCTTATCCCAGAATGTATGTAAGATAATATATACTTTATTGTCCCCGAAGGGAAATTTGTTTTGTCTGTTCCGCAGCTTTACAAGGACAGCACAAAATACAGAAAACAAGCATCTCTCAACACATACTCTCATGCAGCACAAAACCTGCTTTCATATACATTAGACAGGTACCTATATAGTAAGCACATTAACTCCTCCTTTCATTGGCACTTTCTAATTGAACAACCTTGTACATATTGCACAAAATGACACAGTGCACTGACACAATGCACAACCCAAATAGCCTACTAACTAACTTATTGCACAAAACCAACAATGTGTGGTGTAGCCAGACATTAATCCATAGCACTGTGGAGATAGAGCTGGTAATGCAAGACTATTTAGAAGGATGTGATTGGATGATAGTGGGTGTAACTGTTGGAAATAAGAATGAACTATTAACAGATGAGCTATGACATCTGTGAATACAGATACACAGTATGCATCTGTATATTTTAGACACAGTTCCCCAAAATATCAGCCTGACGTATTTGTTCTCTCTGGAAACTTTGGAATCAGAAACACTTACACGGCAGCTGACGTACCAAAGACACATGGACGATTACGTAGATACAACGGTCATCACTAAACAGCTCTAGAAATCTACTGTATCCAATCAACCTTAAAATGGTCTGATACAGTACTTTGTTTTACACATTTCTCAGCCTATAACCTCCAATCAGACGCCTCATTGAATGAGCCGTCAGCAGCAACGTCTCATCTTTTATCTGTTACTGAGGGCTGAAACACGCACACACACACGCACACACAGACGCACACGGAGACGCACACACACACGCACACGCATACGCACACAGTCCATTTACAGAGAGTTAAAGTGAGAGAGAGCAAGAGGGGTGCAGCAAAAACAGACCCAGACACACTCAAGAACAGAAAAAAAAATTGTATTTCTTATCATAATAATAGGCCTATATTTTTGTACAGCAGTAATTTCCATTTTTATTGAATTGTGTTTAGACACTCTGGTAATACTAGTAAATAAGATAAGATACATTAGGGTTTCCCAGTTTTCTGATGGACTTAAGTGATAAAGAAACGATTAAAATTGTATTAGGGGGTGCACCTTGGTAGCTGTGTGTTCAATATGAATGTCATATAACTGTAATGTCCTGGGTTGGATTCCGGCCTTGGGACCTTTGTTGCATGTCATAACCCTCAAATAAAGGCACAAATGCCCCAAACAATAATCTTTAATATTGTATTAGTTGAGCAGAGCCACAGTCCACATTGTGGATTCAGCTTTGCATATTCCTGCCAAAAATGCCAACAAAAAAACAAATTTGTATATCTAATAAGACCGATCCCATCCCAAACTGCTCCCATACAACCAGACATAATGCAACTGCACAATCGAACAGACAGGTGGATCATATCAAAAATCCTCTCAGATGTCAGACACGTGCCTTTCGTCCACTGCATCGGCAGCTATCATCGACAGAGACGGTTAGGGATAAAGTTAGGAAAATGAATACCCACCATCAGAATGAGAGGGGATCACTGAGAGTGACGCAGGAAAGGAGAGCATGGGGAGGGCAGAATGGAGCGAGATAAGGAGAGAATAGAGAGAGCTGTAGGGAGAGGAAGAGTGATGACAGGACTATGAAGTTTGACAGGAGAATGAACATGACTACACTGCAGAGCCTGTCCATGAAAAGACCTGAGGCGTCCGTCAGATTGGGGATTTTGTGCCCATCTGCACAATGTTCCAATCCTGACCAACTGGATGGATGCCAGTTTAGGAGGACAGGAGGTGATAGTGTGTGTGTGTATGTGTGTGTAATGGACTGTAAATGTAAATTCACTGTATTGATATAGCACTTCCCTTCTCTTATTTGAACAGTTTTTATTGAATTTTTTATTGCAATTACAACTTTTAACAGTTATCGACTTAGTCTTAATGAGTACTCAAAGCGCTTTCTACATAGTACAGGAACCATTTACCATTCTCACACATTCATACACTGATGGCCGAGGCTGCCGTACAAGCCTACATACAGAGCCTGCTCATCAGATAAACATTGACACACCGATGGCACAGCATCGGGAGAAACTCAGGCTTCAGTGTCTTGCCCAAGGACGCTTTGACATGAGACTGCAGGGCCAGAGATCAAACCACCGACCTTCTGATTGGTAGGCAACCGCTCTACCACCTGAGCCAAAGCTGCCCCCGTGTGTGTCTGTGTGTGTGTGTGTGAGAGAGAGAGAGAGAGAGAGAGAGAGAGAGAGAGAGAGAGAGAGGAGAGGGATGTAAAGATAGTTCTTTGTAGAGATCAGAGGCCATGGAGGGACTGTGTCTGCTTGGCTCTCACAGTCAGAGAGCGTTGCCAGCCATGGCCACATCAAAGCTCTGCCTGCCTGCCTGCCACCACAGAGAGCCCCCCCTTCTGCTTCCGGAACACACACAAACAAACAAATAAACACACACACACACACACACACACACACACACACACACACACACACACACACACACACACTATACTTGTAGAAACGTGAGCAGTCACTAGCACTAGCTGGCTAATGTCCTAGACTAACCACTATTAAGGCTACATTTACATTCCTACATTTAGGTTTAAAAACTAATATCTGGTGTTTCCCCCTCTCATTCCCCCTGCTCTGGCGTTCCCCCACCCCCCTCTCATTCCCCCTGTTCTGGCGTTCCCCCACTCCCCTCTCATTCCCCCTGCTCTGGCATTTCCGAGCCTAAACCGGAGACATTTGGAAACTCTTCTGACCCGTTTTTGGTTTGGAATCTGCGGGGTTGTGTTGCAGTCTCAATGGAAGCAAACGGAGACCTTTGGCAACGCCGACACTGACGCCAACGTTTCTCCTCCTGATTGGGTCTTATCAGTCACGACGTCTCGTTCTCTGAGACTAAAGCTACTAACGTTACCATGGCAGCTACCAGCAGCAGGCGGAGTCTCCACGCTGCCTCCTGTTTATGCCCAGTATACCAGAATGTTGATGAGATATGAGGTTTGGATGTTAGTCTAGACAGACATTAGTTCTTCTACTGGAGATAAAGCACGGAGATCGCTTTTGGCTCAAAACTCTTGTAAGCAATGTAAATGTAGCCCAAGTTGCATTTCAACCGCAGGAACTAGAAACCCATTGTGTTTGGAATTAAATTAAGTTCTGGGGACAAGGTCCCTGATTGGAGGGTAGTAATTTCTGAACCTTACAGGAACCTTTGGAGTGATGTTTGCGGATGACCGTGGCTGATTGGTCAAACATACAGCGCGCCTGGTTCAACTTGCCGGGCAGGGGTGGAGCCAGACGTTGTAAAGATTCATGGTTCAGCCCAAATCTAGAGTCCGGGGGCATGCTCCATCTATGGCAGGTATATGGACAATTTTTCAAGCCATTTCATAACAGAATGCCTAAAAATCTTTACATAATTTAGGAAAATATGTTTTTTTTTTAAGCTTTTCTATACATTCTTAGCACTTTTCCAACATTTTTCAATCTTTGCCACTTTTTTAAAAATCTTATTCTCCTCCATCTATCTGACACCAGAACACAACAAATGTGACCATTTTAGGACGGGGGGAGAACATTTATTTTTGTTTGATAACATTAAAAGTTAATTTAGGTGTTGCTAAGTTCCCGACTCATCTAAAAAAAGACAAAGAAAATCACGCTAGTCAGCGGCCACACTGGACTGCTAAAAACTGGGGAACATAGTGGAACATTTAGCAGCTAAATAGACAGATATTTCCCTCAGGAGTTGGTAGAGACTGGAAACGGTGAATATTGGACTTGCAATCATCAGGTGGACACAAACATTGACTCCAGATGAATGATAAGGTAGCTCTAAAATAACAATGTGCCCACTTTGTTATCTGATTTATCTTCAGACAGACAGAGCTAGTGGAAGTCTTTTGCTGATGATCTTGAAAGATTAATTATGAAGTCAACTTCATATGTTGGAGGGGCGTTAGCTTAGTACAAGGGTTTGAATAAAAATATCTGAACTGTTCGTGTCTGTATTGTTTTGGTTCATTTTAGCCTTGCGCCATGGTAAATGGTGCATGGTATGCATCAATGAGGTGTCAAGTGCAGCTGTCAGTTATTTTAAATTTACATTTAATGCATTCCTTTGTTTCATTTTCTATGTATAAAAATAGACTTAGAAATGCGCTGCTGTATAAAATGTGTGATTTGGGGGGGGAAATATAACTATTAGAAAATTGTTATTTTTTTGCTGTAAACATGGCCTCTCCGTGAACCATCACCTTATCGTGGTGGAGAGGTTTGTGTGTCTCTGTGAACCTGAGGGCTGTGTTGTCTGGAGCTTTGTGCTCCTGGTAGGGTCTCCCAAGGCAAAGTGGTCTCAGGTGAGGGGCCAGACAAAGAATGGTTCAAAAACCCCAATGAAAAAGCTAAGCAGAGATGGAGTGACCCTGCCCGGAGGAAGCCCGGGGCCCCGTCTGGAGCCAGGCCCAGACGGTGGGCTCGTCGGGCGAGCGCCTGGTGGCGGGTTTGCCACGGAGCCGGCCGGGCACAGCCCGAACAAGCTACGTGGCAACTCCCTCTCCATCCCATGGGCCCACCACCTGTGGGAGGAACCGTTGGGGTCGGGTGCGATGCCACATGGGTGGCAGTGAAGGTCAGGGGCCTCGACGGACCAGACCCGGGCAGCAGACGCTGGCTCTGGGGACGTGGAACGTCACCTCTGTGGGGAAGGAGCCGGAACTGGTGCGGGAGGTGGAGCGCCACCGGTTAGATCTGGTGGGGCTTACCTCACGCACAGTCTTGGTTCTGGAACCATACTCCTGGATAGGGGTTGGACTCTTTTTTCTTCCGGAGTTGCCCAGGGTGTGAGGCGCCGGGCGGGTGTGGGGATACTCACAAGTCCCCGGCTGGCGCCGCTGTGTTGGAGTTTACCCCAGTGGACGAGAGGGTCGCCTCCCCACGCCTGCGGGTTGTGGGGGAAAACTCTGACTGTTGTTTGTGCATATGCACCAAACAGGAGTTCGGAGTATTCGGCCTTCTTGAGACCTTGACTGGAGTCCTGCATGGGGCTCCAGTGGGGACTCCATTGTTCTGCTGGGGGACTTCAACGCACAAGTGGGCAATGATGGAGACACCTGAGAGGCGTGATTGGGAGGAACGGCCTCCCTGATCTAAACCAGAGTGGTTGTTTGTTGTTGGACTTCTGTGCTAGTCATGGATTGTCTATAACGAACACCATGTTCGAACATAGGGATGCTCATAAGTGTACCTGGTACCAGAGCACCCTAGGCCAAGGTCAATGATCGATTTCATAATCGTTTCATCTGATCTGAGGCCGTATGTTTTGGACACTCGGGTGAAGAGAGGGGCAGAGCTGTCAACCGATCACCATCTGGTGGTGAGTTGGGTCAGAGGGTGGGGAAGACTCTGGACAGACCTGGTAAGCCCAAACGTGTAGTGCGGGTAAATTGGGAACGTCTGGAGGAGGCCCCTGTCCAACAGACTTTCAACTCACACCTCCGGGCGGAGCTTTTCGTGCATCCCTGTGGAGGCTGGGGGCATTGAACCCGAGTGGACAATGTTCAAAGTTTCCATTGCTGAAGCTGCAGCGAGGAGCTGTGGTCTTAGGGTCTTAGGTGCCTCAAGGGGCGGTAACCCACGAACACCGTGGTGGACAACGGTGGTCAGGGAAGCCGTCCGACTGAAGAAGGAGTCTTTCCGGGATATGTTATCCCGGAGGACTCGGAGGCAGTTGCAGGGTACCGAAGGGCCGAAGGGCTGCAGCCTCTGCCGTGAAAGAGGCAAAGCAGCGGGGTGGGAGAAGTTTGGAGAAGACATGGAGAAGGACTTTCGGTCGGCACCAAAGTGCTTCTGGAAAACTGTTCGCCACCTCAGGAGGGGGGCGGGGAACCATCCAAGCTGTGTACAGTAAGGATGGGACACTGTTGACCTCAACTGAGGAGGTAATAGGGCGGTGGAAGGAGCACTTTGCAGAACTCCTGAATCCGACTAATACGCCCTCTATGTTAGAGGCAGAGCTGGAGGATAATGGGGGATTGTCGCCGATTTCCCAGGCGGAAGTCACTGATGTAGTCAAACAACTACACAGTGGCAAAGCCCCGGGATTGATGAGATCCGTCCAGAAATGCTCAAGGCTCTGGGTGTGGAGGGGCTGTCCTGGTTGACACGCCTTTTCAACATTTGCGTGGAAGTCTGGGACGGTGCCAAAGGAGTGGCAGACTGGGGTGGTGGTTCCCTTTTTAAAAAGGGGGACCAGAGGGTGTGTGCCAATTATAGGGGTATCACACTTCTCAGCCTCCCTGGTAAAGTCTACTCCAAGGTGCTGGAAAGGAGGGTTCGCCAATAGTCGAACCTCGGGTTGAGGAGGAACAATGCGGATTCCGTCCTGGTCGTGGAACAACGGACCAGCTCTTCACTCTCGCAAGGATCCTGGAGGGAGCCTGGGAGTATGCCCAACCGGTCTACATGTGTTTTGTGGATTTGGAGAAGGCGTATGACCGGGTCCCCCGGGAGATACTGTGGGAGGTGCTGCTGCGGGAGTATGGGGTGAGGGGGTCTCTTCTCAGGGCCATCCAATCTCTGTACAACCAAAGCGAGAGCTGTGTCCGGGTTCTCGGTAGTAAGTCGGACTCTTTTCAGGTGAGGGTTGGCCTCCGCCAGGGCTGCGCTTTGTCACCAATCCTGTTTGTAGTATTTATGGACAGGATATCGAGGCGTAGTCGGGGTGGGAGGGGTTGCAGTTTGGTGGGCTGGGGATCTCATCGCTGCTCTTTGCAGATGATGTGGTCCTGATGGCATCATCGGCCTGCGACCTTCAGCACTCACTGGATCGGTTCGCAACCGAGTGTGAAGCGGTTGGGATGAGGATCAGCACCTCTAAATCTGAGGCCATGGTTCTCAGCAGGAAGCCGATGGAATGCCTTCTCCAGGTAGGGAATGAGTCCTTACCCCAAGTGAAGGAGTTCAAGTATCTTGGGGTTGTGTTCGCGAGTGAGGGGACAATGGAGCGGGAGATTGGTCGGAGAATCGGCGCAGCGGGTGCGGTATTGCATTCAATCTAAGGCAAAGCTCTCGATCTACCGGTCAGTTTTCGTTCCTACCCTCACCTATGGTCATGAAGGCTGGGTCATGACCGAAAGAACGAGATCCAGGGTACAAGCGGCTGAAATGGGTTTCCTCAGGAGGGTGGCTGGCGTCTCCCTTAGAGATAGGGTGAGAAGCTCACTCATCCGTGAGGAGCTCGGAGTAGAGCCGCTGCTCCTTTGCGTCGAAAGGAGCCAGTTGAGGTGGTTCGGGCATCTGGTAAGGATGCCCCCTGGGCGCCTCCCTAGGGAGGTGTTCCAGGCACGTCCAGCTGGGAGGAGGCCTCGGGGAAGACCCAGGACTAGGTGGAGGGATTATATCTCCAACCTGGCCTGGGAACGCCTCGGGATCCCCCAGTCGGAGCTGGTTAATGTTGCTCGGGAAAGGGAAGTTTGGGGTCCCCTGCTGGAGCTGCTCCCCCCGCGACCCGACACCGGATAAGCGGACGAAGATGGATGGATGGATGGAAACATGGCACTTATTTCTGTTTCCCTACATGCATTTCTTTTTTTATTATTAATATTAGTATTATTTTTATGAACTCTTTGCACACTAAGGGCCCTATCTTTTACTCAGCGCAATTGCCATTGTACACCGACGCATGTATCATTCCTATTTTGCACCCGACGCACAGCGGACTTTTCCCTCCACAGACGCACGTCGGTAAATTAGGGAATGTATTCGCGCTCCCGGGGGCGGTTCAGCGGAAAGAGGAGGCGTGTTCAGGCACAAACATTCCCTTCCCAAAGCGATGGTAAAAAAAAAAATAATAATAAAGTTACAAATATTTGTTTTGGCGTTTTTTATATGTAGCTGCTTTTGTGCGTTTCTAAATCATTTCTGCATTTCCTCAATGTTATTATATAACATTGTTGAGGACTAACAGGCTTGAGTAGGCGCCCTGTCTCATAAGATTCCATCATAGATGAGAAGAGGGAGCGGGGGGGGGGCGCTCCCGTTTATATATGTCAATGGGCTCTCCCTACTATGGCCACGCCAAGACCCGGGCTATTGAAGGGCGGGTCCGGTCTTGGCGTGGCCATAGTAGGATTCGTAATATCGCGAGTGGGGGCGCCGTGAGCGCTGAGCCAACAGGTACAGTAGTGAGTTTTCGTCTGTGGAAAAAGATGGATAAAGCAAAAAAGCTGTCGGGGGCTAAAAATAGAAAAAGAAAGAGGGAAAAGGAGATAGCATGGTAATGGATGCAACAGCAGTTAAATACGGGGATAGTGAAAGGCAACAGGTAGGATTTAAAGTGTGACGTCTGTGCTTGGAGACTTGTAAATATTCATGTTAACAGACTAGCTAGCGTTAGCTAACACTGGGAATGTAGCAGCCAAATATTCATGTTAACAGACCAGCTAGCGTTAGCTAACACTGGGAATGTAGCAGCCAAATATTCATGTTAACAGACCAGCTAGCGTTAGTTAACACTGGGAATGTAGCAGCCAAATATTCATGTTAACAGACCAGCTAGCGTTAGCTAACACTGGGAATGTAGCAGCCAAATGGGGGTTTACAGCTAGCTTAGAATATGCAGAATTGAGGTTGCTGAGCTGAAAACTGGAAAATATAAGGTAGCATGTACAATAAATGACAAGAATCTGGAAAACATAACTAATGCTATAACTCTGGTTTACCATGGAATCATTAATAGATTTTGTGTTACCATTAGCTGTCAGACATACAGGCTAGGCCTATACATCTGTACATTTGTTGGGTGACGCTGTAATTACAGGGTCACATATATCTCTCTCTCTCTCTCTCTCTCTCTCTCTCTCTCTATTTAAATGTCTCTGTGCTAAGTGGCTCTCCATATTTGTACTTTTTAAAATCCCAAAAAAACAGCAGCACAACCTTACTGCATAATAGTTGTCTTATCTAATGCCATCACTAGGCTGATTTAAGAATTGAATTGAGGCTGCTACATTTAACCGTGAGTTCATTTCATTCAGCAGATTAATTTCTTAATATTATGGAAAAACGAATACATAATGTTTGTTTGACAATATGTCTTAGTGGAGAAGAGCAGAGGCAAGGAGTGAATGAGACAGACATGAGGTCGGTGATGGCTAGAGATGAGCCCAGTGATGACATCAGGTAGGAGTTCTATTAGTTAGACCACACAAAACTAAATGTCCACTATGGTTTGAAGTTCTGTTGACCAACCTATTCACTGTTTCCTTTTTGGGGAAAAAATTGTGCAGACAGAGATGGAAAATATAACAATTAGCCTATGTCTGACAGCGGGGACGTAGTAAACATATCAGAACGGGGGGCACACTTATTTATTTATATGTTTTTTTGTTGGGGGGGCGCCAAAAGTTTTAAAAGTTAAAACCATGCTTATGTTTTATGTTTTGTCTATGACCTGGAGTTAATCTAATCAGAGGTGTGTCCTTAACCTGAGAGACATCTGACAAATAGGGGAAGATTTCATTTGAGAAACCACCCAGATGTAGGGGAATAAATGTATGATCCGGGGAATGTTTCAGGACTGTTTCGATGTGACTCCACAAGGAGATGCATGGATTCAGTCCGCTGTCAGCTGCAGTGTAACATTTGTTTGTCATGTCGCATGGCTGCTGACTGTGACCCGACAGGGGAAGCATAGTTTGCAGTCTGATGCTGGCAGTGGTTTATGTTTTATGTTTGATTGTGTTTGACTTTTTGTTGTTTTCATGTTGTTTTATTAAACCTTTTGCTTAACTTTCAATTCGACCCCAGCTTCTCCTCCTTCCTCCAGAAATCAGAACGAACACGTCTTTTAGAGATATTTCTTAACAGATGGTGACCCCGCGACGTGGATTTTTGGAGGATGAAAGAAAAAAAGGCGAATTGAAAAACTGGAGTGTGACTGCTGATCTCTCACACAGGGCCCGAAATTGAAAGGTGAGCCAGAACCTGTTTTTATCGAAAATCTGCAATAGTTAATTTAGAAAGATTTAGGTGGGAGAGATCAGCAGTGTCAAACTCGTAAGTCTATTAAAATCTGTACAAGTATTGATAAAGTAATGCCCAATTGAGAACTGCGTTGAGAGCGATAAGTCAAAGGCAATGTATGTGATTGTGTGTGATTTGTATGGGTTAAAGCTTAAAAAGCCTGAAAGAAGGTCCATGGTATAGTAAATGCACAAGGAACCGACTGGGACGGGAGACCCGAGGTAGCGTTTGAGCCGCGTGCAAGTAGGAGTCCGTTTGAATCGGCCGGGTTAGAACCAACGAATAAATTAAAAATTTATGGTGCACCAACATTAGGTTGAAATCGTTTGAGTCGCGTGCAAAATTACAGGTCCATTTGAAATTTTAGATAGAAAGACCGGGGGACGGCGACAGAAAATTAGTTTCTGTTTCTGGCACGGAAGAAAACATTAAGACTTTTTTTTAAAGCCAGTGTAAACAACTGTGAAGGATAGGACTTGGTAATGCTGATCTCGCGGCGACGGCGGGGATAAAGCGCCATTGGAAGACTCTTCAGTTTTTTTCTCGTGCCCATAGTATGGAAATAGGAAAATCAATTTAATAATAGGTATAGTCGAATTGTGTGAAAACGCTTAGGAATTGTAGAGAAAGGCCTACTGTAAATACATTTTAAAAGAATTGTGGTGTTGGGATTTGAGTACGCGGCAGCGACTTGCAAAGTTGTGTTTTGATAAACTGTAAATAAGATGTGTTGAAATTGTGTGGTGATAACTTCATTGTAAATAAGAATGGTTTGTGGACGTGTTGAGGTTACAGACGCAGTCTGGTTGTGGATATTCGTTTGTGTTGAATTGATAGCATTGAGGATTCCATCCTCTGGGTGGCAGAACGAACAGCGTCTCCATTAGGTAGATCTATCTTCTGAGGAGATTGCAGTGTGAATGCAGTACAGTATATTTTTGATTGGATGATTGGTTTGAATTTTGTGAATAAAAAGCATGCAAGCTCAAGCAGTGAGAAAATAGATTAATCTGTATGAATGTCTTTGAAGAGTTGGGCGCCAACCCTGAAAGTATGAAAGACGTGGAACATTTTAAAGTTTCAGTGGAGTTTCTCAGTGAATGCATGAATGAGCAGCAGTTGAAAATGGGAGCAAAATGTTTGCTCAGAGTTTTTGTGAATTAATGTTTGTTGCTCAATGGTTCAGGTAGTTGAGATAAGTGCATTTCATTTTTAATCATCTATTTTCTTTTCTTTTCGGTTTTTGCCTTGAGTAGGATTGTGTCTGAATGATTGATAAGCCCATTGCAAGTCAAAACAGCAGCTGTTAGTTACTCTCACCGATGCGACTCCGCCATCTTACCTGTGAGGGGGGTCCAATGGGGGGTGGAGATAAATTCAGCAGTATGTAGAAATTGAGCTACTTTAAGCAATTTAACATTAGCTACAATTGTAACAAAAATAATTTAAGATTCTTAGGGGGTTTTCAATGGATAATTTAGTAAATGCATATTTGGCATTTTGGGCATCTTGACTCAAAATTGGTTTGTTTTTCACTAAAAATGATAACAGGCACATGGAGATAAATTAATTGTATTTTTAAGCATTCTGATCTTACTGTAGCTAATCTTCTTCCACTATTTTTTGTTTTGTTGGTTTTTATTCTTTTTCATGTTTCTGATGATGTCTCTGAGAAATCATTGGGTTGAGAGAGTCAAGGTAGTAGCTTTTCCATTGATATATCTTTATGGTTTGTTGATTTTTTATTATTTTTATTCCCTAGTTTTAAATATTTTGTTAAAAAATAAATAAAAAATGGGGGGAGATCAGAGGATTTGTAAAGTTTCCCTGTGCTGGCCACACAGAGTGCTATGCAAATCTTCTTCTCAGGGTATTAAATGGGGCACAAAAGAATGACACAGGACTTATATAGAAATTGATTTGCTCAAAAAATAGCAATTTGCTGATCAAGTTTGTTAAAAATGTTTGAAGTAATAGTAAAAGATGCAGCCCACATTCCCCCATTGAGAAAGAAAATGGTGGAGTTTTTATTTTTTTTGTTTTTTGTGTTTTTGTAATTGATGATCTGTACTGTATGTTACAATGGACTCATGACTTTTTGGGATCATTTATTGTGTTATGGACAGAAGCTTTTTGCCCATTGTCTTAAGGACTTTGGAAAACACAGATGACAAAGGAAATTTCTCCTCCATGAGAAATTAATGGACAAATCAGGGACAAACTATCACATTTTTTCTTCTTCCTTGTTTTCACACCTAGACATTGCCCAGCAATGAAAACAATAATATGACCTTTTGCAAGGCAGTGTGTCGGCTTGTCACAGCCATTTTATTCACAGATGAAAGCAGCCTCCAGATTCCTGCTGATGAAGTCATTCAGCCTGATGACTTCATCTGTTTAAGGGGTCCAGGTCCAGATCGGCATCAGCATCGCCCAGGGAAACCCATATCGGTCGACCTCTAACAAGGATCCATGTTCACACTTCAACTTCAAGCCCAGCAGAGGGCCTACAGGAACCCAGTTCATCTGACCAGATGCTGACGGAGAGCATGGAGCATCACTGCTGCTGACTTCCTGCGGTGGTTTCCTGACAGAGCAAGGAGACTGGATCCCGCCCCCTGACCCTGGGCCTGCTGACACACCAAAAAAGCTAAGGATGGCTTTTTTCTACAGGATGTAACGCTTGAATGCCAGCACAGTAAGATGGACACCAACGCCAACAAGGGGAGTGAGGAGAATTGGGTCAGCAGTAAATCCACAAGGAGACCCTGGGCTCCCCTCTGATCTGTCACCTTCATGTTTCAACGGTTAAAGGGCCAGAATGCTCAGGAGGATAAGAGCTGTTTTTTTACAGCAGCTGCAGCCAAGCTAGGCGCGCAAATGTGACGTCAAGAGTGCGCCATAGCCTGCTAACGTTTTTGGTGACGTTGCCGCCTGGCGCTGGGTGCATGAGAATGAACCAGTAGCGATCTGAGATTTTGTCCCAAATTTTCAGATTGGACAATATTGAACAAGGAACTGTCAAAATCTGGATTTCAGACTTTTATCCCAAGTCTGCATCTTTCACTACAGAAAGGACATTGATAAAGACTGTTTCTTTGTGCTCACTCCATCTGAACTGACAGCATATATTGATGTGTGTGTGTATCAGTTTTTAGCTCCTTTGAGATTAAGATCAAACCTAATGCATTTTTTCCTTGAGCCAGATAAAAGATATTTTCTGCCATAGAATAGATTTCAGCCCACCTGATTGCATTACAGATTTGAGACAAGTTAGTACTTGTGCAGTATTTTAAGTGCAGTGTGGAAACTTGAATTTGGTTTTGTTTTCTTTGATTTCTAAGATGTTTTCCCTTCCATTGTCTTTACCTGGTCAACAGCTTTAATATCTTCTGATTTAATTAAGTGTTTCTGTTTTTGTTTCAAATGGAATGCAAGTCACTAATCACTGTGAGTAAAACCAGCAAAACATATTTTGTTAAGAGAAAATAACCTTCTTGATACAAGATGAGGAGTCAGATGATGAGGTCAGAAGAGGACATGAATTTCTTTTATAAATTATGATTTAGTTCTTACAACTTTGCTAATGTCTACATTTTTGTTCAGTAACTTTTATAGTGATAATCACACCTTTTTAAGGTGTGAAGGGGTGGACTGTTAGGTTGTAAAAAGTTAAAACCATGCTTATGTTTTATGTTTTAAATAATAAATTGTATGCTGCAGTCAGGTTATGAAAATAGGAATGGAATCTAGAATGACTAGCCTACTAAGGTAAAAAAAAGCTGGCTATTTCTCTCCCCCTCTCTTCCTGTTTCTTGCAGATAGATTAGGTTAAAACCAACTATTAACATATAAAGAGAAACGTCTCTTTGAGTCTCCAACCTCCTGGTGCCAAGTCTGGGTTAGAACAAAGGAAATGCAAACTCTGTAAACTTGAGTCGTTTTCATGTTGTTTTATTAAACCTTTTGCTTAACTTTCAATTTGACCCCAGCTTCTCCTCCTTCCTCCAGAAATCAGAACAAACATGTCTTTTAGAGATATTTCTTAACAGTGCAAGAGTCATTTATCCTGCCGATATAATAGCAACAGCGACCGAGATCCGCCCACAAAGCTACTTGCGTTTCACGTTTGACACTTGCGTTTCAGATCGTTAAAATAGGGTCCTAACACTTAAAATGTATTTTGTTCGTGGATTTTGTACGTCTACATTAGTGTATGCACATTAGTTGTGTTTTTCTACTACACCCTCACGTGTATTTTTGTATTTCTTCAATATAATTTGTTTTTATGTTCTGTGAAACAACTAAACTAAACTTCTCCCTGCAGTGTGTAAACAGCCTCTCCATGCAGATTCAGAACTAAAGCATTGGGTGGTTTATATAGAAAGATATGCAGTCATAGAAGATGCCAGGTTTCAGCATATAATTAAAATAACGTTACTTGAGCCGCACTATAATAGTGTTTTTTGTGTATAGTTTGGGTTATGCTGCACATAATGCGTTTTATTTGTATTAATTGACTGAAACAACACAGTGGCACTTTTCCTTTTGATACAAAATCCAGCCATATTCCTGTCAGTGTATTTCAAATACTCCACTTTCATTTCAAGTGGAAACACTTATTTTCATTAAGAACTGACATATACGATATAGGTAGGAAAGTTAGAGATTTTGCTGTTAGATTCGGTTAATTTAATTAATTCTTTAAAGTTAGTTACCTGTTTTTTTTATCTTAACTACCTTTGACTTATTGCCAGGAAGCCCCTTTTGGGAGTGTTGCCAAATTTATTAAATTTCCTTTTCTCCTGTTTGTTTTGTATTTATTGATAGGCTTAGAATTGATTGAATTGTCTTAGAATCTTTTATTTTGGGATATTTAGCAATATGGAGCAAAATGTAGTTTGTAGCTAAATTGCTGAATTTGGTCACTCAAGTACATACTACTAAACAACATATGTTTCTGTTATCAGTGGTTCTTCAATGGGGCCCATTTTTTCTTTAAAATAAAGTAAATAAATAGTAAATGGATTTAGCACACACTTGCAGAACACTATATCTAGTTTAATGGGGTTTACAGTAAAACGTTCTGAGAAGTGGCGAGTCACATCATCATCCAAACACTGTCTGCCACTATGTCAAGACCCACGATAGGCTACATGAGAAAAAAAAAAATCAAAAAGTCTTATACAACATTGTGATCTATATCTGGGTGAGGTGTTTAAGTAGAGTGTTTGAGAGATTTAGAGGTTTAAATCTTGTCTAAATCAATTCAGACTCATTGGGTGGGTCAATGCTTTCCTGCCCCATTTCCAGAACAGTGTCCAGATGCAGGAAGCTAATAGCTCATATCAATCACAGCCCAAACGGGTTCCATGGCACTGCCATTGATTGTCAGTCAGCAGCAGGATGAATGGCATCTCTGTAATGTTGTGGAGACCAAGCCAACAGTGTTTGTGTAGATAGGAGTGACACGGCCAGAGGTCCTGAAAGCTTTATTGCTCAATGTTTATAGTCAATCACTCACATTGAGTATACTGAAGAACTAGTATAGTAGGGTGCAGAGAAAAACTAAAAACCCTCAAGAACAACCATTTGTGATATCTCTCTATAACTATATCGCTCTCAACTATCAGATGGATGCCATGATTTGTGGTTTTGAGTGAAATGTCACAGCACCTGTTGGGTTCATGTGGCACTCAAGATGAATTGTAATAACTTTGGTCATCCATTAACTTTAATTTACCATGATCATCAGATCTAAACCTGTTTTTGGCCAATACTTTGGTTTGTGACTAAATACTGTACCTGCAAAAATTAGTAACATTACTAACGTCATACTGTGTTTACTGCAATGTTACTGTGCTAACACGCTAAACTGAACACAGAAAAAAAATTCCTAGCATTAGCATGTTAGCATTGCCATTGTGAGCATGTTAGCATGTCGATGTTAGCATTGGGCTAAAAGCATCACTATGGCTATGTAGAATACCGATCTAGCAGCTGATGGCGAGATTAAACATCACTCAATTTAGTGATTCATAAGAAACAGGACTAGGTCAAAACCTGGTATATGCCTGGACCGTGTATGGTCAATATGCTTAATTGTGGCCAAAATGTTAGAGGGATAGTCAGTGGTGGTGTCAATAATGTGAATATAGATATTAAATGTTCATCTGTAGTATTTCTGGCTCATAGTATTTTTAACATCATCTCGATATGAACATGCACAATGAACACATTGCAAAAGACTGCCTGAGACTAGATGAATTAGGAACATCCTTTTATTTAGGGATGGGTTCTGAAACTCAGTATGAAACGAGCCCCGGGGCTAAAACTGTAGTATTTATAATCACCATGTCGGGACTGAGGCCCTACACATACACACACACACACAAACACACACACACGCAATGGTGCATAAATCACCCGTCGCAACGCACACGGTGAATATCCGTAGAAAGAGGGAGACTCCAAACAGGAGAACCCTGAACTGATAATGATGGCCTTGGAAGGCAAAACGAAAATAATGCCTGTGGTGAGGCACAATGGGAACATGAAAATAAGCATCCTTCAAATCGATGGATGTGAACCATTCCTTTCTGGGAACAGCACAAAGAACTTCTGCTGTGCATATGTGGAACGGCACACTTTAAAAAATGTGTTAAGTCCCGTTAGATCCTGTTACGTGTACTGTAAGACCCGCTGTGTTTTAATGTGCTGGGGAGTAATGGTCAAATGAAGCTTCGCGAACCACTGTCATTAATTTCTCAGCTCACTAGACTCTGTTCAAAGAAAAATGTTAAAGGAATGGCAATTCAGTGTGTTTTCACTTCATTTGACCATCACTAGTGCTGGGTAATGTCATTTTTCCCACCGTGCGCTACATTCAAATCAATGCGACACACATTACAAAAAGCATTGAGAGGTTGTCAATATGACTAGGTAAGATGCATGTAAATTGTTGAGCCCAACACTGTTAAAATGTACAACTATATTTCGATTTCTTTCGGTAACACCGCCCTCACCTGCCATTTTTCTATCGGCTCGCTTTTGGGTCTGGACTTTTCGCAAAGCTTGCGCAGAGATCAACTGCGCTACTGGGTTATAGGTTGCCAGTTTGAGGTGACAAACGGGTTGAAAATTGTATATGGTGTGTGGATTGTGTGAATAGGATGAGTTTCATCCTATTCACACATTCAAGATCTGGCAACTGGTCAACATTAGAAAACATATTGGTCCGATTATTGATAAAGGAATGTGGGCCATGCAAATTACGGGAGTTTCCCGGTAGAAATAACAAACCGGGAGGGGTCTGGGGGATAGGGCTAAAAAACAGGAGACAACCGGGAAAAATGGGAGTGTTGGCTGATATGCTGTAGTGTGTAAAGAGCTCTGAATAGTAGTTAAGACTAGAAAAGCGCTATATCTAAATGCAGTTCCTTAAGTAAAATGTGTATTAATTAATCAGTTATTTTCTTTTAGGAATGTATGTGTTGATGTAAACAATTTTAAAACTGTCTTTTGATCGCCTAATCACTTAATTCACTTAAAGCTGGGCTTCTTCGGAAATCTTTGAACTATGAGTAATGAATATTACTAGTAAGTGTAAGATTTGTTATGGCCATCAGCTCCAAAGATACCATTACCATAACCAAGAAAGAACTCAAAAAGACAAACAAGCACTCAACGTTGCACGAGCATTTAAAACCAATTTGATCAAAGAAAAGATTTGGAAACATGTCTTCTATCATATCACAGCCAGTACACAGATCGAAGGACTGGACTGTAACCACTAACTGTCAGCATTTTCACCACCCAGCACCCAAATGCCCCTTCATAGACCCTCACCTCTTTGTTTGCCGTTTACGGGTTTCTCTATTGATAATTGCTAATCTCCTTTTGTATTATTTTGTATTAGTGATTTGTTGTGTTCCATAATGATCCATCTGTGAATGGCTTTGATGTCTGAAGAAAAGGAACGTGGTGGTAAAGAAAAGTCTTTTAACTAAGCCAGCCCTTAATATTTGTACTTTTCCTTTTCTACATAAACAAACTGAAACTCAACTGAAATAGCAAATACAGCGAGAACATATTCAAACAATAGTGGAACACCATGCTTTCACTTTTTCATTCTTGGGAACTCAGGGCAGGGCATTGTTCATGTCAGGTCAATTTCACCAAGTTTTTATATTATTCACACCTACTTCGTTTGGTCCAGATTTTTGGACTTTTCAGTTTGATCCAAACCAAAATTACAGTTGTGAACCCTTCTCTTGACCATGGTCCAGGCAAAACAGACCTCATTTGGTCCCACCAAAAGAGGTAGTCAAGCTGAACCAGGGTCCGGTTCGCATCTAGACCAAATTCATTAAGTTCTGGCAGGCTATCTTAGTGTTATAAGACTGGGGAAGCTCCTTTAAAGGAACACGCCGACTTATTGGGAATTTAGCTTATTCACCGTAACCCCCAGAGTTAGACAAGTCGATACATACCCTTCTCATCTCAGTGCGTGCTGTAAGGCTGTCTGACTCTACAAATCACAACATGTAAATAGGAACATGTTGGCGTTATTTTGTCACTATAATTGTCACAATTCGGAGCAGTAGGATTACTGGAACCATTCACCTGCATGTTCTGTGCTGGCCTAATGCCGCTGGCGGCGTCAGACAGCCTTACAGCACTCACTGAGATGAGAAGGGTATGTATGGACTCTGGGGGTTACGGTGAATAAGCTAAATTCCCAATAAGTCGGCGTGTTCCTTTAAGGAACAGCTCAGTGCTTAGTGTGTACATGAGAGAGAGAGTGTAAGTCAAAATTCTATTTAATATAAAACTAAACTAATTGTTTCTGATAGCTGAATTTGAGTCACTCTCCTTCACCTTTTGTACCAAGTCCTGTGTATATGATGCATACTTGTGTAGCCTGTTGGGACTTATTAATTATTGTTATATATTTAGGTATTAATTACCATTATTGAATATTATTAATTATTAACTAGGACCTCTCACTTTTCCTCTGTTGCCATCATCAGGTCAAAAGTAGTTTTTTTTGCCCACTACTTTGGTTAATGACCAAATTCTAATGAAATCATGGCCTCAGCTGGACTTCATGCTTAGTGCT
The DNA here is from genome assembly GCF_004354835.1 of Perca flavescens. Classification (NCBI taxonomy): domain Eukaryota; kingdom Metazoa; phylum Chordata; class Actinopteri; order Perciformes; family Percidae; genus Perca; species Perca flavescens. Next base: position 33,897,772 of record NC_041336.1, read on the forward strand.
AATTACCAAATTTTAGGATTTTTTTTTTCACATTCTAAACTAAGATGGTGGCTGTGGTACATTACCTGCTAAACATCAATATGTTCACCATGTCATTGTGAGCATGTTGGCTATAGCTAGCATGGCTGTAGCCTCATTGTACTGTTACCAAGCTTCAAGTTGATCTCAACTTTGTAGGGGTTTGTAAAATAGTCCACACAACATTCCTAGCCTCGTGAGGCCGTCCTGATCTCGCGAGTTCCAGTTTTCCAGTCGCAGATCAGTCTGGCATCTTGAGATAGAGAAAATTTGGAGCCGTTAGCCAAACGACCGGGCCAATCAGCGTTGGTTTTGAGGTGGGTTAGGTGGTGATAGACTGATGGTTTATCCAATCAGCTAACCAGTATTTTCAGACAGCTTTAGCCGCTCGCTAATGCTTTTTTTCTCTTGGATCCTTCTTTTGGAATATGGTTCGGGAACCTAAAATGGTGCCTTTTATTCCTAAATTCTCGACACACAAACGGCAAATCTCCTTTACCGACATGTTGCTTGCATGCTAAGCTAACGAGCTATGCTTTGCCTGCAGCAGCAGGGGCGGGCTTGTGGTTGTATTTTCATACGCTTCGCGGATCTGATTGGTTGATTTGGCCCGTCTATCACCAACATAGGTGATAAACAGATGGTTCATCCAATCAGCTAACCAGTATTTCCGCCCCTTCCCAAAAGTTCTCCAACGGAAAGTTCCCAGATGGATATGCTGAGCAAATGCGAAGCAATCCATCTGGCGGAGTCAGGTTACAACATTCCTGGATGGGAGAAAAATGTGCTCTGGTTTATTGGCATTTCTTTAAACCAATCAATTGGGCAGACAGAGCAATGGTGCCTCTGCAAAATAACCTCGGGAAGGAACTGTACACACGTTTCACCTGTTTAGGTAATCAGTCCGATTTAGGTAATCTCAGATTCTCTGGAAAGCTGTCAGCTGTGCATGCTGGAAGCTGAGCAGGCACACAGGCAGTGGAGCTTTTTCTTGTGTTTTGCAGTGGAGGGAAGGGTGGCATGTTGATTTGATTGGGCATTAAAGGTCATGAAGAAGTATTTAAACGCTCCTGCTCAACTTTGGCTAATCATTCCTCCACAGCTGTGAGTTGGAGGAGTCGGCAGCGCTCTCAGATCACCGTTGTCACAGTGTGTTGTCTCCCACTTTGCGGTGACAGAGCCTTAGCCACCCAGCCAGTAATCCTCTGCAGCAAAGTTTGAGTAAGCTGACGGCATGGAAAAAGATAAATAAGGATTTTCATTTTTTACCCTGTAATGAAAAACTTTATTGCACTCTCTCCTGGCTACACTTATCTCCAATACAGTTTTAGATATTCCCATACTGTAATTAACCACAATGCACAAACACGTTCACCTTGGGTTATACAGTCCAAACATCTGAAACTTATTTAAATTAATGATTTCTTACTTCCAGACATTTAACATCTACTAAGCTTCCCAGCTATTTCACCAGTGCCAGGAGTAAGTAACACATCTATACACACAAGAAACTTCTCCCATTTAGAGAAGAGAGATTGAGGACGTCAGTGACAAATGTCTTGCATTAACTTTGTTGTTTATTTTCCCCCCGGAAGATGTGAAATAACCCTATTAAATCAAGTAGTCACTTGGCCATTAATCTCAATGCAGCTGACTAGTCCCTCAAAGCTAATGGGGTTTAGAATTTGCATGAGGCGAGTTTACCCACAAAGCTTTGCCTAAGAGGATTGCTGTTCAGACAGAGAGCTTATTGTCACACTTGTTCATAGACATGGATTAACGATACTAGGCCCAAAGAACTCCACTAACTGTGGTAGCAGCTCACAAGTTCCCCTTCATTGGCTCAGATCTCTGTTTCAGAGGGACGGAGATTCAGATTCAGTCTGCAACATGCACGGCAAAATCCCTCATATTTGTTTAATTTATACAAGTACTTGTCCACTGCCAGTTTGTTAAGCATCCATTAAAATCATGTCCTCAAGCATATCATGCTTGTTTAAAAAGTAAAGACAAAGCGAGGTATGATGGTTGTTTTTACATCACTGAAATGATTCCCCAACACTTACCTTTCTGTTGCCTAAATCACAGTTTTTTTTCTTCTTTTTTTTGTCATATCATCGCAATGTGGCAGCGCTCCTGAATTCCCGCTCTGTGTTGTCAACTTAGCTTTTTACATCATTTGAATAAGCCTCTTTTAGTGCGAGTGTGTGTGCTGTGTTTCATAGTTACTAAAGCAGCTTTGGAGTCTAAATATAACATGTATCCACTGCATTAATTCTTTAATATTTATCAGCAGGAAAAAGGTGCTTGAAATGTGGCTTACATCCGTGTTTAAAATTCAGTAGCAAAACAGCGAAAATATACACAAGTTCTGCTCAAGTTCTGACAGTTTGATTAACACACACACACACACGCACACGCACGAACGCACACTGCTCCTTCAGGACAACACAAATCCTTCAATATCTTTTGGGAAAAAACGATCTTGTATACCGCTGTCCACATTGTGTTACTGAACCACAGTGTGAATTACAATCTAATATAATCTGAGCCCTGACTCCCACTTGCATGATAGCTGCTCAAGAGTGACAATAGGCTGTTATGATACAACATCAGAAGTGAACAGTTTATTCCCTTGGCGGGTCAGCGATGTGTCACATCATAGTCACAGTATAATCCACCTCTACTGGGGAACAAAATGATAAAGCAATGCACACTGAGTTTTTAAAGGCACTAAATCACTATACATTCTTTTGTGTTCCACCTATCCATCCATCCATCTACTCCCCATACTCGCTGATTTCTTTTTAGGGTCACAAGGTAAATAGAGTAATACACAGACTTGTGAGCATTTAAAGGCAGACAGCTCAGTGAAGACTGAACTACTGATCAAAGTGTTTTTTGTCTCATTCTGTTGTGGCGTAAGAAGAGCTATGAAGTGGAGCGCACCAGACACCTGAAAGGTCTGTCCAGAGATCCAACAGGGGAACCCTAGGGTGTCTTTGCACAGTTTTATGGCATAGTCACTACAAGTCTTAGCTAGTAATGTTATTAATTACTGTTACTTCAAGATAAGTTGTGTCAGATATACCATCAAATGGCATGTCACTGATACTATACATGTTCGTTTTGGAAAATTTTGAATTCTGGAACACAAGAGACCTGTTCTTGTCAAGCCATGTCGAATTAGCTAATAGCCGTTCCTGTAATTCTCCTACACTTTAAATGTGCAGAAGGTAAGACTTATAAAACTAATTTTCTGTCATATTTGCTGAAACTGACCCTATGTTCCAGTAGAATTACATGAAACAGGTAATTTAAAAAAAAAATCTGGCTCCTCTGGCACCACCTACAGCCACCGCTCCCTGTTCAGATGCCCCAATCAGTGCCGGGGGGGGTGTCCAATTCACACACATTCATTCTCCCTTGTGGGGGGAGGGGCTTAGGAGACCATTTTGGGCTTTAGCGGAAAGGTTGGAGGGGCTGAGAAGTTGTCGATGTTCAATTTTTTTGACTAAGTCCTGGATGTTCACAATCATACCTACAGCACCTTTAACCATGGATGGACACACAACAATCACTGAATGGTGAAATTCTCAACGTTAGGGATTTAACAATTCTCCAAATCCACGATTCAATTTAAAAAAAAAGAATTCCAGCAGTGACGGCATTGCTACAATAAGAACCACTAGATGTGTTTCTCAGCGTTTACAGGATACCGATGAATGCAGCATGAGTTTACAGAGGTGCACCTGAACACACCATGAAGGCCTTCACAGGCTTTAATGTTCGCTATTTGTTTATTTAATTCAGGAGAAGGCAAAAGTATGCCACGCTGGTAACTTCAGCGAAGCAGGAGGTTTTTCAGTTCTGCTGTTTCTCTGTTATCCCCGACTCCGGCAGCACCCACGCTGTCTGGAAAAGTCAAGCTGCAGGCAACTGGCCAATAAGCTACAATGTGTGATTTTATTTATTATTATTATTATTATTATTATTATTATAGGTTACCTATGCACATGTGTGATAGCTGTTGAACTCTTGAACTGCAGCTCCGCTCGCTCCACTGTGGTGTCAGGTTACAGCCTGTTGATATCAAGGGGGTAAGCTTCGCTTCAGAACACGAACCTCCGATGGCGCCATTTTGTTGCTACAAAGCGATCACCTCTTGTTAGCATTACACTGACCGCCATTTTTTTTTACGTCACTTGACTGCGAATAACTTTACATCTGAAGCGTTTAAAGACTCTATTTGTCCGTTGTTTATTTATAAAGAAACACGACAATGTATAAAATGCTCCATTACCTTGTACCTCACGTTATGGCTCCGTAGCAGACGTTTTTGTAAAAATAAGCTAACGATTGTGTCATAACCAAGTGACTTACTGTCGCACAGTAGAGGAATTACAAATGATTGAGATTTCTCTTGGCACAGCTACCAGAAGACTTACAACTTTCAGACACGTTGCTCACGTCACATTTACGTTGTCTCTGTCAGTTGGAGGCTGCGCAGTAAAGCAAGAGATCACCGGAAAAGTGCTTCTAATAGCCTTCACTGGTCTCCGTCCAGAGCAACGGGGTCTATTGGTCCATTATATACTGTCTATATACTTATTACTATGGAGAGATCCTCTGCAAATTTTTTTGTGTGGAAAAATACATTTTGGAATATACTTATTACTATGGAGAGATCCTCTGCAAATTTTTTTGTGTGGAAAAATACATTTTGGAATATTGGATTGTATGAGATCGGTAATTGACTAGTGTTGACTTCACCGGAAAGCATGAAATCAACAGAGGTATGGATTAACACAACTTTTATGCCTTTCTGTCACATCTACTGCAGTTAAATTCGCTGTGTTCTCTCTGAAGGAATAACTGCACATGGCTAAGCACTTGTAATGGCATTTCAAACATGTTTAGAGGCTTAAAACACATTTAAAACTTGCCCTGTTTAAGCCTGTTGGGTGCAAAATCTAGCAAGAGGATAACTAGGTGTAGGCTGCACCGATTGTTTTCGTTTTTCTCGCTACTGACAGCACTCCTAATTTACAAACAACAGAGCTAGAAATCTACCGGAATTCTCCTTTAAGGGAAAATCTGTTGGATAAATGATATTCCTGCCTCCTGTAAAGTTCCACACACTGGGAGAATCTATGACAAGGAGCACTGGAGTTGATCTGAAGGTGTGATGGAACAAAAACCTTACCAAGACTCTTTTACCATTCTAGATTGCTTAGAAGTTTGATATTGATGTGCATGCTCCCCAAATTTGTTATGATTTCGACCAAAGGTTTCACTTGCCCACACAAAATTCCCGTCATCTAATATGGAGATTGCCACAAAATTAAGTGAAAACATCTAGGAAACCAAGAGAATGAACCCGTTCAATTTGAATGGCCCTATATTCTTTTCTCTTGCGCCGCCCTCAGGCCAAACTTCACATTTTTAGCCCCAATACTGGTAAGGCTCTATAAATAATAAAATTGTCAAGATGTTGGTTATTCTAACACTTCTGTATTATGGGCCGTAATATGAACGTTAGAACCTCTTGTGGCCTCCAACAATGCTTTAGTCTTGTTTAACATTCATGTATTGTAAGCTAATTAATTGTGATATTGTAAGTTTACTGTTAAGCACACAAGGACATTGGTATTTTGGTGCTCCAAATTAAGACCACACATCAAATGAACTCTGTCGTCTAATACATGTTGCTTTAATAATATTTCCCTTTATTGCTTCTAGAAAAGGAGACCAATGAGTTGGTATTTACTGAACCAAGTAATTGGTAAATAAAAATGTGATCAGGCTTAAACACTATTTTCCACTCCTGTGCCTTTTATTTCTAAAAGAGGTTGACTATAATAAATCACTTTGGGTGAGGAGTGAAGAGATTTCTGAAGAGTTTTGGTACAGAGGCAGAGTGATAACTCGGTAAAGACTGTTTACTTTCCTCTCTGTCCCAGTCTGTTAGAAAATTTATGCTTAGAACGGTTTTGCTTCAGTTTCTTTGTTAAACCATTTGCATCCAAACTGCTGTTTTAGTATTTCTGTCTTTCATGTGTTAATCATGAAAGCTGAGTGACCTTGCAAAGAGCACAGGATGTATCCCTGAGGGCAGAACGCATAATGTGGAGGAGATGCCGAGCCTGACCAGAGCTAAGAAGAAAAGCTACTGATCACATGAACCGAATAACTAACTTGACTCCCTATTCCTTTAAAAAGACACTGTTGTGAACAACCTTCAGTCACTTTCTGTACTTATGCTGCTGTAAACTGACTCAACTTGCTGCAAGTATACGAACTTTGAGAGAACTCCAGTATTTTGTCCATTCTTTGATAAATAATTATCCTAACAGTGTCGAAGTGCACTCTAAGAGATCTGTGTATTGACTGTATATTTTAACAGATATTGTCCATAGAACATGATTTACAGTTGTATTTCTTATTTACATTTTGGATTGCATTATGGGACCTTGAACTGTAACTAATCTGTAACTAACGTAGTCATTAACACCATTATCATTAAAGGTCCAATGTGTGGGAATTTCTCCCATCTAGTGTTGAGATCATATATCGCAATCAGCTCTCTCGCGCCATGCAGTTCAAAGTACGTATTACAGCTACGGTAGCCTTCACGCTTCAAAAATCCGGTCTCTTGCTCTTTTCAATCTCCTTTTTCTTTTTCTGGGCGAAGAAGAAGACTCCTGTACCTGAAATTTGGATTTGGAATACATGTGGTCCTCTATGTTTCCTTCTTCAAACTTGCTGGGGCCGGAAAGCTACGGTAGCCATTAGCAGCATTAGCAGCACCTGTGAGTTTATCATGTGACAGCAAAAATGCGAAAGGCGGAGCAGTATGTCCTGTATGTCCCTTACCGGTATTTCAAGATGGCGCACGAATATGGAGCGTCTACCCCAGTTCATGCGGATGCAAATGTAAAATTTCAAGCCAATAGGAATTGATGGTGGTGGTAAATATTTATGAAAAAGGACAAGTTTGTGAACGGGCAACACAGATTTTGATAATGAATAACTAAACACGTTACACACTGGACCTTTAAATATTAAACAACACTTGGATTAGTGAGAGTCAAAAGCGGCAAAACAAGTATTTGAAGAGTTGAAAAAAAAGCATTCAAAATAGCGTCAAAAGGGTTACAAAAAATTAGAACTGAGTTCTTTTTCAGAAGTTTACTAACTGAGCAGCTTTGTATGAAAAACTTTAACAGAAAATGTTCTGTATTTTAACTCTAGATACACACAAAATGTCTGTTTTTAATTGCAGGAGAAAGTTCTGGTAATAAAGTGCCAGAACTTTTTCTGTTATTGTGTGTTATTCTGTTGGGAGTGTGGACTCCCCTTCGAATCGTGTTCCCTCCTTTGTGGCACCCTTTACCATTCAGATATCTGCCATCAGCACACTAAATAAACAAAAAAATCAAGTACTACTGCCCTTCCACTAAGCACTTGCTGCACTTTTAAAACTTTTATATTCATGTAATTATTTATCACATTTTTTTTATCCCCCTGAATGTCATTTGTCTTGTTGAAATGCATCACTAATTTCGTTGTATTCCTATGCAATGACAATAAAGGCTTTGCGATTCAGATTGCTGAGATATCAACAGAATCAAACATGTAATCACCACTTGTGGCAGCAGAGGCTGTGGTTTCCATTTCTCAGTAAAGTAAAGTTACATAGTCTAGCCTTAAAGCCTCTACTCATGCTCTAAGGCTACATATACATTGCTACATTTTGGTTTAAAAACGAATATCTTTTGCTACAATTACACCTCGCATTCCCCCTGCTCTGGCGTTCCCCCCCTCTCTTTTCCCCTGCTCTGGCATTTTTCCCCTTTGTGTTGCAGTCTCAATGGCCGCATACGGAGACCTTTGGCAACACCGACACTGACACCAACGTTTCGCCGCCTGACTGGGTCATGACATCTCGTTCTCTGAGACTAAGCTAATGTTACCATGGCAACTACCAGCAACGGGCGCAGTCTACATGCTGCCTCCTGTTTATGCCCACTATACAACAATGTTGATGAGGTGTGTTAGTGTAAATGGAGATTAGTTCTTCTACTGGAGCTAAAAACACTTGGGTGCATGGAGATCGCTTTTGGCTCAAAACTCCGCTTAAAAACGTAAATGTAGCCTAAGTCAGAGTTCAGCCTTACCAGAATTCTACTGAAATTCATCACCTTAGTTGATTCATGACTTTGAATACATTTTCATTTAACATTTCTTCATCCACTGGCTGGTTATTTTAGCCTTAATGTATACTGTATATATAATTATAGGCTTTTATAAGTCTCCTTTGCCCCAGCCATGTCTATAATAGCTGGGGGGTGAGGCGGGAGCGATCTGGGATGACTCGGGTTTGGAGAAATTGAAGGAAATTTCTACATTGTAACTATCAATAAGTGACCTAAAGTAGCACAATTATAAAGGACCTATCGTGAAATGTGATTATTGTAACCTTTAGAGTGGAAAATTCCTGTTTTGTTTATCTGCCTTGGCTTCAAGAGAACAGGAACCCCAGCACAGTGCAGTGTAGTTTTAGCACATGGCGCTGACATTCATATAGAGAGATCTCACTCCCCAAATGACTTTGTAAACAAGACGTGAGAGCAGTGCCAGTAACATAATTCGTATAAGGCAAGGAATAAGTGTCATGAAGCAGTTATTGCATTATTTAGAGTGCCATAAAGAGCCAGGCTATTGATTTGAGAGCAGAAGCCGCTCAGCGGTTATTTCTGTCATCGTCACCCTCATTAAACTGATGTATGACACTTGCTATTCTCCTTTCTGCCTCTCTTGGTCCTGTTCTCCATCGCTCTTTTACTCACTTTTTTAATGCACTTTGTCTGGCTGTTTGTCTGTTTAGAAAAAAAAGATTGTAAGGAACACACTTGTTGCCACTGACAGCCATTTCACTGTGTTTGGATCATTGGTGAAATAAACCATCTTTCACAATAATTGTTATCCCTTTGCTACTGGACAGCTTACTGTTAACACGTGAAATCACAAGGCAAGAGTTTATAGCTAACATGCTGATGTTTAGCAGGTGTAATTTCAGGGTTTTCCCTACCATCATAATGCTTAGGCACAGCACCCAAGCTGTTTTTTGCACCACCAAAGACAATGAATGTAACTATGACTTTTCTCAGATGTAATGATTGTATTTGGTACCCAGTGGACTTATTTAGCAAGTTTTTGTCTTTAAGCTTGTTTTTGTTTTTTTAATGGGATTTAACGGGAATTCACACACAAAAAAGCGATCCAGCGATTTTCCGTAGGGTGGTGCAGTGGGGGGAGTGTCAATGAAACGGCCCATTTGTGTGACATCCTGTTGGGTTCTAAACCCCCCCAACAAAGCACAATTACACTTTATATTTCACAGTTACTGTTTTCCGCAGTCTTACCGCACTACCCCCATTAAAAATGAATAGAAAGCCCTGCATTTTTGGCAGACCATCGGACGGGATAGGATAGCTTGAAGACAGGAAAGAGGGGAGAGGGGGGGACTTCCACAAATCTAGCGACGACACTGAATTTGGACCCCAAGAAGACTAGCTGTGTTTAAGGGCACAGATAATGGCGATCCTTAAATAAACTAACTAATGTATGCCGTGACATCACCATCTTTAGTTTAACATGTTAGCTTGCTAATTATCATTAAACACAAATCTGAGGCTAAAAGGAATGGCATTAGATTTTGATCATTAAAGTATTGGACAAATGAATAATGATCTTAACTCGATAGTGCTATAAAAACATCTAGGGATCAACATCCGTATTTAGATACATCATCTAGGAACATTGTCTGTGTCAAATCGTATTCCAGTATATTTGGTAGATGTTGAGATATTTCACTGGGTAATTTAACACTGACGCTCTGGTTACACTAGAAGAAAAATTGGGATCACCATGCCGGGATTAACCTGAGGCCTTGGAATATCTTACAATTAATCCAGTAATTAACCTGAGGCCTTGGAATATCTTCCAATCAATCCAATAATTGTTGAGATATTTCACTCTGGGCAGGAGTGTTGGACAGACCAACCAATCAACTGATTGACCAACCCACACTGCCGTCCCTTGAGCCCTTCCACTGTCATGCCATAAATAACACCATATGAACACATTTTCTAAGGATTTTTAGTTTCAATCTAATAACACCTGCCAACCTGATTGTCTCGTGCATTAGGATGTTTCTTAAAAGTGTATCAGGCTGAAAATGAACATGTTGCCAGGAAACAACATGACACCACAGTGTCAGTTTAAGTGCAGCACCTCATATCAAGTCAATAACTATTGATGTGTTCACACTGGCTGCGAATATTTGCGCTGCTTTATGCCTACCATACACTAAAGGACTTTTAACAGACTTTGAAAAGACTGAAGTCTGACACCATCCCACATCTAAAGACAATCATCTCACATCTAACGCTGATAATATGTAAAGACTGGGGATCTTGCAGGGTCACAAATTGCAACTAGATTTTTTTTTTTGTTTTTAACCAAGCTAGCTACCTACTGCTAGCGTTAGCTGGTAACGTAAAAGGACAATTCCGGCGCAAAATGAACCTAGGGGTTAATAACAAATGGGTTCACGCTAAAACTGGTCACATTCGATTAGCATGAAAACATATCCCAGAGAACGGTCGACTCGGTAACCATGTGTTATTAACCCCTAGGTTCATTTTGCGCCAGAATTGTCCTTTAAGGGAAGGTTTGCTGATTTTCTGTTGTGCTGTACATGCAGATGAATGTCTCCAGTACCTGGAGGTCTGCGTTTATCTGCCGATAAAACTCCCGTTGGATTACTCGCCTCAGAAGGGTTGAAAATCTGCCACTTTACCTCTTTAACTTCACTACCAAGACTTAAAACTTACAATAATATAAAACACGATTGATTTTGTTGAAACATCAAGACGGGAAAAAGACTGACTGGGACTGAGTTTTATGACCACCTTACACCAAACGATTGAGACGACGGGATGGCTCCAACTCTAGCAAGACTTAGGATTTCATTCAGATTTTGGAAATGTGTCTGCGACTGCGGAATCGCTTAAAAAGTACTCACTGTCAATCAGTCAAACAGACACACCGACCGAGACTCCCCTTTGCACACAGCAAAGGGGAGAGACATCCTGTTTGTCGTCATATACCGCCGCTTTGCATCATTCAGATGCCAAAGTGTGCATTGTGCGTCGGTATCAGTTGCCGAGGGGTGGTACCTGGGAATAAGAACAGGCTGCACACCCTGCATGCTATTATGGGCTGGGGGTTAAACACCCATGTGGGGCCAGTGGCTCTTTACTAACACCCATAAATGTCTTGCACACAGAAAAATAAGAAGAAAAGACAAAATCCAGGCAGAAGGCAGGGTCTCTGCAGATATAGACACCACTACAAACTTCTAGTGGGTCATAAGTGGTGTTTGAGAGGGATTCTTTTTGTATTAGTCTTGCATTTCCAGACATATCTCCACAGTGCTACAGTCTGAGTCCTTTACGCATGCATTTATAGTAGAAGAAAAAAAAAACTTGGGTTGTTTTCATTTCTTTAAAAAAATCACAATCGTCATTGGCTGTGCTAAGTTCCTTTAGCGACAAAAATGCTCTGGGTTGTTTGCATTTCTTTAAACCTATCACAATTATCTTGGACAGTGCTTATTTCTGATCGCAAATACGGTGGTTCTGTAAAATAGTCTCGGGATGAACTTGTTTTAGTGGAACATTTGCGCCCCGCAAAAGAAATGCCACATACAATATTACATGAAGTTACTGTTCACATAATATAGTAATGTGAGCTATTTATTTTTATTAGCTGATACATGGTTAAACCTCATTGTATCGCCGTGTGTACTGCACCAATCGGTCCCAAAACATCCCAGTTAAAGACTTAATGCCACAAACATATTCTTAGTAAATATTTACAACCATTCCCCTAAAGAACCAAGCAGGCCTGCCTTGTTGCACCATCAAACTTTTCTTGACAATTCCAACGTGTAGCTTGTAGTGTAGCGTGTAGTTTTCCAAAGAGAACGGAGTTTGGCAGTGGCAGTGGTGTTTTTTGTTCATGTAATGTCTTCTACAGCATGACACAGTATTCTTTGGCTACTAATTTGTTTTGCATCTCTGTGCTTTTTATGTTTGCATCCTGTTATTACTTCATGTTCTTATGTGACTGTTAGGTAGATTATCATAGGCAATTCTTCAGTCAACTCCTTTGAGTTTTGTTAATAATAAGACATCTTGGCCTTGTGTTTCACTTTGATATATTACGTTTAAAAAAGCTTAAGAGAAAATGTTTTTTCTTTAACACTATGTCACGTTTGTGAGTGTTCTGTATATGTTCTATTTCCTGTTTTATTTTGTAGTCTGTCTTTTCTCCCTGGTCATGTCTAGTTTTACTTCCTGTCTTGTGTTTTCCCGCCTGTTTGATTGTTTTGCCCTGCCCTGATGTGTTTCACCTGAGGCCTGTACTACGAAGCAGGATTTGGCGTTAACGAGGTAACTTCAGGTTCAACCCAGGATTTTCTGTACCACTACGGTGGATTAGTTGTTACCGGGTTCAATCGCCGTGGTAACTTATGCTGAACACCTAACCTGGTCGGGAGCAGGTTATGTTGGAGATTAGAGATCAACCAGTGTAAAAGCACCGCCTACTGACCAATCACTACACGACTGATAACGGCGTCACCGTTCTTAGAAGATCAGGCGGAGCTCGGTGCGCAGAGAGAGAGAGAGAGGGAGAGAGAGAGAGGCGCGCTCATAAAAGTTAAAACATTTAGAGACCGACAACCCCGTTAACATTCCGTGATGGGTATTTTTATGAAATATATATATTTTAATGGGAGGGAATTACATATCGGCTATTTGTCGGCTTCTTGAGCCGTGTGTCGCCAATGCGCACATCGGTTTGAATTATGTTTTTATATATTTTATTTGCTCCCACGATCGCTTCCACTGCCAGGGTTGCAACTGAAATAAGAGGATAAAACTACGACAGTTTATGGAAAAGCACAAGTGTAATTATTGTCAGATCTTGTGCCTGACTGATGATGAAATGATATTGATAAGCTATAGGCTATTTTTTTATGCCAGCCTTCCAGTTTTAGGAAGCAGCGACTGTATTGCGTTTTCCCTGTAAAACCGAGTATGTGTTCTTCATATTTATGTAGAATTATAATTTGCTCTTCTTATATAAAAGTTTGCGATTGGTCGTGCTGTGCAAACACCGCCTCTTTTATGTGAACGCGCGCGTCACTGGATTGGGAAACCCTGGGTTGATTGAACTAGTGGTGCGTTCTTTTTGTCCACCGAAGTCGATTTACGAGTCGTTTTCCGGAGTTACGAACCGGAAGTTGCAAAAAGAACGCCACAGAGGTCGTATATATATGACTCGTCAAGTCGTCTGAACTCAGAGGACCCCGAGTTCACTTTCAAAGATGGCTACGTCGTGCATCACACGTAGTAAACATTGTGGTTTTCTACAATTTTAAGCACTTTTGTCTTTGTTGTAACCAAATGAAGAAGTGGTACACATAGCACTGTATACTGCTACCTATAGGCATGTCTCTACAGTCTTATTAGGAGTTAAATACCGCCTAATTAGTTATTTAGTAGCTTGTGCAGCTGAAATTGGCTAGAGAGGCTCGGTTGCTATATGACAACAATGGCTTTAAGCCGAGTCTGGAGCAGAAAGCAGAGCAGTAGCCTAACGTTAACGTCAACATCAAAACATAATTTTCATGCATCAAACTGTGAAATATATTTGCGTAATATGTCAATAACTGGGTGAATAGAATCCTAAATGTTACTAAAAATTTTACAAAAATCCCTCTTTTCTCAAACTCGTAGTATTGTGTGACAAAAAGAACGCAACATGGATGTGATGTCACACTCGAGCTACTAGTCGCGATTACAAGACAAAAAGAACGCACCATAGTTGTTATCCACCGTCGTGACACAGGTTATGCTGGACCGCGGTTGTTAGGGTTAGTGAAGCCAGGTAACTGAAAGAAATCCAGGCCATGTTGATCTTGCTTCGTAGTGCAGGCCTCTGTTGTATCACCTGTCCCTGTTGTCAGGTCATTATGTTTCTGTTAGGAGTGTCTGTGTGTTCAGTCTACCAGTCTCGGTGTTCCTGATATTTTGTTATTCCTGTTTTGGGGATTCTGCCTGTTCCTGTTTTGTATTTTTGCCTGCTGTGTTCAGGACACCTTTTGTTGTAAGATTCTCTTTATTAAACATTCAAGCTCTATTCTGCCTGGTCTCTGCATTTGGGTCCTACATTTGTTTAAGCTCATGACACATTATAGTATGCACTACTGGATTATAAAAAGATATTTGTGTTCTTCATATTCATCAACATTCTAACCTGCTTGTTTATGGATATGTTGACATCATTTTGTATTGGTTGAGTCTAAAAGGGAGAGCATGTTATGTGTGTGACCAGGTTTTGGTCAATTTCAAAATCCTGCCATGTATTTTTAAATTGTTACTTGACACAACCTGAGGATGTACTGCGTGTCCTTCAGTTTGTGATTGGTCACTTCCATTAAATTTCCAGTTAGATTTGATATTTTTTTTCAACAAAGTGTTAAAATCATACCTTTTTTCTGCCCACCTGCTTCTCTTCGTAGTCATCAGATTTATTGATCATATAATCAATAATATAGTGAGAGTAGAGGGAGGCAGGCCAGTACAGCCTCTCATCAATGTTTTCATTTGTTTCCTTTTGTATGCATCCTGTCCCAGAACTGCTTGTTACTAACCTATCTGTTGTGAAAATTGAGTGCTCATTGAGCTATAAAGTAGTCAGTCTCTCATTGTAGCAGATTCTCTGCCTGGGTTATGGATTCCATGATGACATCCATTCTCTTAATAATGAATAGGAGCGAGAACATCGGGTTAATCATTTTAACTAGCAGCTAATAAAAGGAGGTCTGCCTGAAGATGCTCAGCAGATCTACCTTCAAGACTCTTGTGTCAGTATCAAATCACTTTGAATTTGAATAGTCTAAACATCTATTAAAATTTCTTTCATTAAAAGAAGTAAGCAAAAATAAAGAAAAATAAAGAACTTGAGAAAAGCTTAATGCTGCACTTATAAATATTTCTATATTAACAAATGACAATAGCTGTGTTTGAAACTGTTCCCTATCACGGAAATAGTGTACTATATATATAGTATCTTCACCATTTTGGCGCAGTGTTCAAAATCTCCACTTTTGATGTCATTCACTATATAGTCCATACAATGTACCCTACATTTCTTTCCATAGTGAGTGAGTGAGTGAATGAATGAACGAGGGTAATGTAATAGGGGTCACTCGTAGTGAAGAACCTAGAGAGAATTATCACCCAACTGTTTTAATTCACTCTCAGCTCTCTCATCAGTCCCATTTCCAGCCTCAACGGGCAGCTGTTTTCATTAAAAAAAGCTTTGATAAGCCCTCTGTACACCTGCTCAGCACCAAACAGTTTACAGACAAAGTTAGCAACTAGCTGTTGAACATTGTGAAGCATTTAACAGCTAAAGGGACTGTTTTCTCAGGAGTTGATATAGACCAAAAAACAGAGCTAAAAGAGAGTACTGGTCCCAGAGAAAGGGACAGGGGAGGGTGAGAGAGATCAGTAGTGTGAACACTTTAATTAAACATGGTCAACCTTCATTTTCAGATATTTGTAATCCCGATTAAAATAGCTCAGATTAATGTTAAT
This sequence comes from Perca flavescens, assembly GCF_004354835.1. NCBI lineage: Eukaryota > Metazoa > Chordata > Actinopteri > Perciformes > Percidae > Perca > Perca flavescens. The sequence continues at coordinate 33,913,530 of NC_041336.1, forward strand.
TTGAATAAATAACAATAAAATATGTGCAGACAAATTTCATAATATTAGGTATAAAGTTCATGATTCAACCAGGTTAAATAAGATTAAAATGAATATCCAAGTTTTGGTAGTAATGCATCCTATTAGTTTGTCATGTTAAAAAAAAAAGTGTCCTGGTACTTTAAATTACTGCTGTTGTATCAGCCAATCAGAATGGCTGTAGCTCTTCCTGTTGCAGGAAGAAAGTGAGTGCATGAGATGAACGCTAGGAGAAAGACGTTACTGAGCCAGTGAGCGAAACAAGAGTAGCAAACAGTGTTTTAAATTTTATTTTCTGAAGTGTTTTATGTTACATTCTGTCTACACAGGTAGACTGTGGTTTATTTTGCTGTTATTTAGCAAGTCTGACCGAAAGTTAGAAGTGTGAATGTTCGAATGCTTGAAGCCACGTTCTATGCTGACTCTACCTGCATTTCTTTTATTTGAATATTGGTTTGCAAAAGTTAAAATGAAGCAATGCCTTCTGTGAATTTCAAGACAGAATCAAGTAAACCGCGTCTGCGTCTTTATATATACACTGTCTATGGTCTGCGTCAGCGTGGTTGTTGGAAGTTGAAAATTGGAAGTTGGAAGCTGTGGTTGGAAGTTGGAAGTTGGAAGCTATACTGTTAACAAAAAAATTTATCGAGGCATCAAGCAACACGGGGGGGGGAGAGGAAAAGAGAGAAATATAAGAGAGCACTGTTGGCTGACGTTGAAAAATGCTGCAAACTGATTGATTTGTTTTTAAAATCAAGTGCAGCTTCAGCTAGCATTAGCGCTAATATTGCTAGCATGTTAGCGACACATCTGAGCCAGCACACCAGGGAGAAAGACAGGACAGTGAGGAATATGAGGAAGAGGAAGAACAAAACGAGCAAGAGGAGGATGAAGAGATAGACATGGATAACGAATCTATGGAACTAACCAACACAGAACAACAAGCGTGCTGTGGGTCTGAATGTGGATTACCAGAAGCAACAGAGATGGAGACCAATGCTGCAGGAGGGAGTCTAGGTACAGTAAGTTTGGCTACTTCAGAATATTATATTATTATGGAGCGGCTGGCTCTGATGATTTATTCATTTATTTTTTTGATACGTCTATGCTTTGGTGCAGTTGTTTATAGAATGGGAGTTTACGTTCACCATCACTAGGGCTATCAAAAGTGCGTGTTCTTTCCGTGCGTCAAAAGTTCAATCTGCGAGTTGCGCAACCCCTCACTGTAAACCGACAACGCTTTTTTCTTCTGCGTCACATCACGCAGGATTTTTATGGACTACACAACGTGGTCGCTAGCAAGATTTTGCACTTGTTGAAAAAGAGACTGATTAAGGTTTAACTGTATGTTGAATATAATTCACCGCTTTTCATTTTGTTGAACTATGAATGTTATCTTTTATTTTATTATTTTCCATGTAGCCTACTGGCCAAACTGGCAAATGGGTTTTGATATTGCAAAAACTTAGTTCAGTAACTCAGTGGTGTAGCAGGTTAATAGGGAAATAACAGAGATTCTAAAATAGCCCTAGCTAAGTTGAAATAAGAACTTATGACTAACTAAGATTAGAACTAGAACTTAAAGAGTTAACTCAAGATAATATGAACTAAATAGCAAATTAAAGGGAAACTTTAATTGAATTTAAGTTGGAAGTTATTCTTGAAACCAAATAGGTTGAGTCAAACTGAAAAGAAAAATAGTATTTCATTTCTTTTCATTCCAAGAAAAGGGTAAAACTTGAATATGGTAGATCGCATTTAAATGCAAAGATGGTATCTATGTTATGTAAATTGTGTATGTGAACTGTGTTATTGGTACCATTTATTATTTCTACCTGCTTCTAAATTCTATTACTTTATATAAACAAGCCGGCATTTAAACTTACTCTTTGGTCTTAGCTACAAACTGCTCCTCCGAACCTAGAGCCTGGTCCTAACTTATCTACTGCTCATAGTAAGTGTGACATATTTGTGATCATTTTAGCCTCTTCTGTATTTGCCAGTGTTTTAGTTAAGACCACACAAACCGAGACCAAGTTATCATCAAGACCAGAGTGAATTGAGACCAAGTCAAGACCAAGACTTAGAGGGGTTGAGACCGAGTCAAGACCAAGACCAGACCAGTGCGAGTCCAGTACTGCATGCCACGATAAAATGTGGAAAATGCTAACCATAACCACTCCTCAAATTGATCTGAAAGATCCACATTCCCATGAAAAAACACCCACAGAAAAGAAATTAAGATTCTTCTTCATTCACCTCTTTTATTGCCATAAGTGTATGGTGAGAAATGCCTTGTTAAAATAATTTAAAAGAAAGGCAGTTGTGGTTTTGAAATAATATCCAGAGTCCTGTTTTACCCAAGACTGAGACAAGACGGAGTAAAAATGCAGCCGATTCTGAGAGACCTTCAAAAAGTGGTTTTCAAGATAAAGACCTATCTCCAGTAATACAACATTGGTATTTGCAGATTGTAGTGTGGATCATTAAGTGCAACATGTAACCTGATTCTCATGTGTTACTTATTGACGGATCATGTGTGCCACTGCCTACTCATGGTTTCAAATCTCGGTATCCAATTTTTTTGCTCTCCAAACTTCTTAAAATGCAAATATTTAGGTCAGGGAAAACACCTATAGTGTACCCCCTGGCAAGCTCATTTTTTGGACCTGTGTTTCTAAAACCCTGGGTGTATGGCCATTAGGGGTGGGGGAAAAAAAAATCAATACAGCATAGTATCGCAATATTTTCTGTGGCAATACTGTATCAATACACAGACCATTTTGCAGCAATACAATTGAAGTGAGATGAACAAACAGAGAAATGGATCTTTTTAGATAAAATATATGTTGACAAAGTTACCTTTTGAGGACATAATTTGAAATTGGGAAAAATTTGAAGTTGGAAAAAATGTAATGAATTGCAATATATTGCAGAATATTGCAATATGTTTAAAATCGCAATAATATCGTATTGTGACATAAGTACAGTGATGATATTGTATCGTAAGGCCTCTGGTGATTCCCACCCCTAATACCGATGAGTATGGCTGATGAGTGTATGAGATGCACATGAGGAAGGGGGCAGGGAAGGCAGGCAGAGCTGACTAGGGAAGTGGGGACAGGTGTGTGAATGGGTGGGGCAGTCAGGTGATAATTGAAGGAGGGAAAGTCTGAGGGTATGTGGTGGACGGATGGAAAATGGCATTGGTTTGATTCATGGGATGAGAATGTGTCAGGAGAGGAGGGACAGAGGAACAGAGTGTGGCATTATTAAATAAAAAATAAAGCAACAAGTCATCTGTCTCTGTTTACTGTGTAGCTTATGTGACTCTTCTTGTTTTTTTCCTCTCCATCTGTTCATTTTGTGTTACTACTGTGGGTGGTAAAGGAAATTGAATGAACATTGACAGAGGCCGTTTGTCACGGTTATGCTTGCAACTGTTTGGAAAATGATTTTAGGGGACTTTAAAATAATTCATACATTAAAATAGTGATCTGTGCCAATGTACATGTAGATTTTATAGAAGAGGGCAAGTTGGTTTACATTTGTATTCCTTGTGTAAAAATCACAAAAATAATGACAAAATGGTTGGGGAGTTATTGCAGTAAAATTTAGTTATTTCTGCAGACACCAACATGGTTGATGGGGCTGAAGCCAATTGTGTTCATTTGGATCTTTAGGAAAAATAACTTGTTGACTTTGCCAGGCTTATGACCGCTCTGCTGTGGCAGTAAACCCAGTCTCTTCTGCTAAACTCAAATAGTGGGCTATAAAATGATGTCCCTCCAGTGGGATAGTTGTGGAACACACACACACACACACACACACACACAAAGAGCTACTAATGTGAGTTCTGAGTAAATTAAACCGAAGGGACATTTCTGCTGGAAATGTACATTCTACGTTGTATACATCGGTGGCAGAAAATAATCTACAACACAGATATTATTATAAACATGTATATCTGATGTTGTTACACTAGTTAAATGTAATGCTAAATTATAACAGGTTAAAACACATCAAGAAAAAAAGTCTTAACTGCCAAAAGATATGTAGCCATTTAGCGGCTCCCCTCACATTTCAGAAACATCATAACTAAGACAACAGTCATGCAATCATCTATGCAACTTCAATACTACAGTTAGTCTAAATTGCAAGAATACAAGTCTAAAGTCAAGCTAGCAGCTGTGTTAGGCACAGTGGTGCTTTGAGCTAAATGCTAACATCAAGATGCCACCATGCTCCAAGTGACAACACTAGCATGACAATGATGATCGTAGTTTAGCATATTAGCATGCTTGTTAATTAGCACTGAAGTCAAAGTAAAGCTGAGGCTTATGGGAACTTTTTGCTCATAAATCAATCTTTTGGACAATAAAGTCTGGGGATCACCAAAGTTATTACAGGTCATACAGAGGGGAAAATGAATGTATGAACCATTGTTAACAAAAATTCCTCCAAACGTTTGGTTAGGTTAGGTTAAAGTGATGGTTCGGAGTAATTTCACCCTAGGGCCCTTTGCACCATGACCTCGAGCCAAACACCTCCCCAGAAGCTTTTTTTACCTGGGTCGAACATTGGACGAGTTAGCGTTATCAGCTGAATAGCGCGCAGGGGCTAATGGATCCTTAGTGTCTCTTAACATTACCCAACTAATAATGCCCGAAATGATACCAAACTTCTACACTAGTACAAATAGGTTATGTACTCATAAAACGATGGATTGTAAAGTTTGTAAGTACACCAGAAGTTTATGTAAATAACACTTGCCTGCTGGCTTCTGCTCTCTGCTGCTGCTGTTACTACCGGGCAGTAAGAGTGCTTAGGGCCATCTACAAATTACAACACCGAAAAGAGATGCAACAAAAATATTTATTAATTTAATGATTAAATAAGGTAATGTCTCCAAACTTACCTCAATTATAACTTGTCTCCTGCTAGTTATTCTACAGCACTTACTTTAAAAAATAAGTTCTAATTGTTGCATCTCTTTTCGGTGTTGTAATTTGTAGATGTCCCTAAGCACTCGCCTTACAGCAGCAACAACAACAGCAGAGAGCAGAAGCCAGCAGGCAAGTGTTATTTACATAAACTTCTGGTGTACTTACAAACTTTACAATCCATCGTTCTATGAGTACATAACCTATTTGTACTACTGTAGACGTTTGGTATAATTTCGGGCATTATTAGTGGGGTAATGTTAAGAGACACTTCGGATCCATTAGCCCCTGCGCTAAGCTATTCAGCTGATAACGCTAACTCGTCCAATGTTCAACCCAGGTGAAAAAAGCTTATGGGGGGGTGTTTGGCTCGAGGTCATGGTGCAAAGGACCCTAGGGTGAAATTACTCCGAACCATCACTTTAAGGATTTGATTTCATTTTGAGATTATTTTCCATTGGCTATTGAAGTGCATAGGTATTTTGGCATGCCTAGCTGAGTGGCACCATGGTATTGGAAGAGGAATTTAATTCTAGCATGTTTTTTTGTGCATGATCAGAAAACACCCCCCTTTGCTTTCTTCACAAATCACATACAGCACTTTTCCTCACTCCTCTATCTTTACGTGCTGGTTTCCGGAGAACTTCACGTCTCTGAAGTGTGAAATTCTCTCTCATTATTAACATTTGACGTCACAATATAGTTGTTCTAATGTACATACTTTTCGGTTTCTGTTGTCCGATAACGAAACAAATATAAAATGAAATATGACAACACGATGGGTTGACAAGCTGTCATAATTTTACTATCACAACATCGCCAGACAACCCCCCCCCCAAACAAATACAGGTTCTACTTACATTTACAATGAGTGGCTGAGAAAGATAAGAGAAACAAAAAGGTTGCCATATTCAAGTACAGCCACAAAGCATCTGTTACAATCTACATGACCTGAAAACGTAGTTATGCTTGTAAAACTGGGAGCAAAACAACTGTAAACCGAGGTAGAGTGCAACCGGAAAGCAATGCAGCTGGATGTTGTGCACAATCACCGTTAGAGGATACATATAGTATAAAACATATAGTATATGGGGGTCGCTTGATATAAAGACACGGTCAAACCCGATATAGAAGGCTGCTGTGAACTACAGTTCAATGCAATGCCAACTGTGAATTAAACAAGTTGGATCTAGATTCTAGATATCTAGATGCTTCATGCACTTGAACACATAAGACAAAACCCCTCAATTTCATAGAGTTAATTCGGACAACAATATGTACCCCACTTGTCAGCACTGTGGTGCTGCTTTGTGACAGCACAGGTGAACATCAATGAAGCTTTCTTTCACCGTGGAAACAGTACGCCAGTGGCCCGTTGCTTTTTTTAGCACTGAGACTGTCTTGCTGTGGTAAACTGTAGTGTCTAGCCACTTAAGCGTTGAGCGCCAAATGCTGAGCCTCACCGTGGGCCTGACGCTATGGGAGCATTGATTAAGCCCGCTGTTTTATGAATAGAATGCCTAGTTCCACAGGATTTCCATTTTCCTCCCCACAACGGAAAATAGGTGAGGATCAATACTTTACGCAAGCAGAGACATCTTGTATTGAACGCCAAGCAAAAGAAGGAAAAAAAAAAAAAAACTAGGCAGGAATATAGATGAGGATAAACTCCCATCAATCAAAATTAAATGTACTTTCTGCGGATTCTTGTTTGAGAAATAAAATATATAACTTTTTAGAATTAATTTGAGCTGATCACCATTTAAGCCTCAGGGGTTAACCATCTCTCAGCTTATTTACTGGTTCTAATTCAAAATGAGAAGTCCAACCAGGTAACCAGAGAGTTGGACATGTGGCTGTGGCTGACAGGCACAAAGAATCCAACTTTAGTTTTCACCACCAGCATGAATGAATGAATACATGATAGTTAATTACATCAATAGATTGGAGGAAAGACGGAAGTACCATATCACTCATAAATGACAACTTGCCACCAGTAAGAGCACATTTAGATTGCTGTTAGTTGGTTGACTGAGAGTAGTCGTCTAACGTATGAGTAAAAGGAAGAGTAAAGTACACTTGATTGTCCCCAAGGGCAAATCTGTCTTGGGCTCAGATGAAGTCACTTCAGTTGCTTCACATAAAGACATCAGAAAAACATGAAAGCATCTTAAAACATTAGAGACATTTGACTATACGTTTGACAATGACAACACAGCAGCTTAAAAAAGAACCTGTAAGAATTAAAAAAGTAAAAGTGCGAAGTACTATTCATTGCTTGTGTATTTTTTTGCACTAAGATTTTAGCCTTAGAGTTCAGCCTCTTGATGGAGGCTGGAACAAACTATGGCTTTGAGCCATTTGATTTGGACTTTGGCAGACAGAGTTTTCTTCCTGATGGCAGAGTCCACAGTGATTGTTGTTGACTGTTTCATGACTGACTGCTCGTACACGCTCTGTATGGGCTCATGTAGGCTACCAACAGGCTAACTGTGATAGCCTGTATTACCGTTTCTCACAACCCATTCTCCCTCCCTGTCACGATTGAAGACTGGAGAGGAGGCTTTTCAAGTGCACAGTTTGTGTATTGATTAACAAAACGACACCAAAACATACTCAAACCAAAATACAAAAAAATAGAATTCACTTTAGGGCAAAATACCCTCAAACAAACCCAGCAACCTCTCTGGAAGCTGCCCATACCTTCTCCTTAAATCCTTTTAACCCAGCCTCACCCAATTGGCACCTACCACCGGTACCTGTGGTTAGAGGGTGAGCCAAATTGAAGAAAAAAAAGACACTTGAATATGGAAAATACCACACATATATACATATATATGTGTGCGTATATATGTGTATATATATATATATATATACACACACACACACACACACACACACGTGCTTACACAACCACAAGCACCAACATAATATCAAAGTCAATTGCTGCAAAAATGGTTTTACCTATTGCTCTACACTTTAGGATTGCCCAGCCCCTCCTTACAGAAAGGACCTAATGAGGCAAACCTGCATGCACTCTCCTCAATAAAGCTAGTGAGTAGCAGATCTACCCCCCACCATCACAGTCAGAACCACAGCAAAACACTATGAACCCATAAAACCTACTGAACAGGCCTATGTCAAATAATAAAGTAAAAAATAAACTAAAACAATAACCTACAACATTACACTGAAATTAAGGATTAAGCAGACACAAAACAGTATTCATTTTCGGAACAGGGCCTAGTGAAAAGGGAGAAAGGAAGCATTTTCACACTCCCAACTCATAAAATACTGATGCTTGGTGTCTCAGTGTCAGATACTGACGCAAAAATCTCCCTTTAGCGTCTGTATGGAACGCACCGGGCAGAGCAGCAGCTCCACCGCAACGCTGTAAGATGACGTATAATGGAGAGAGACAACGGTAGAGAGTAGTATGAAGGACCAAAAATCTGCATGAGGAGGTGGGTTGAGGGGGTGGATGTGTCACGGGGCGGAAGTTGATTTTTTTAAGCATGCTTTGACTTTGGATTTGCTGTGTTTTTAGTATTTGCTGTGTTTTTATCTTCTGTTATTGCATGCTTTTATTTTGAAATATGTGGTGTGTGTTTTTAAATGTTGGTTTTACTTCCGCCATCGGGCATGTAGCTAGCAATTATGATTAAGGACTTGCACCTGGGGACCAGAGAATGGATCAGGGTGGGAAATTAACTTTTTTGCCCAATTTTACCAGCCACTTATATTTTTTACCAGCCACTTTTTCCGGAATTCAAATTTATAAAAAGTGCACCAGCATATTTTGAATTGCTTCAATACATTATTTTTTATTATTAAAACATATGTTGTTAATATAGGCAAATAAAAAGTGATGTGAAAAAAAAGCCTGTGAGACCATGGTAAATTGTGTTTGGTCAATCATAATCTACAGTAATTGTAGGCCTACTTGTTTAATGAACAGAAAAAATATTGACTCATCTCTCAGTAACATAGCATTAAACAGTCCCTCCAGGATTTTGCAGCCTTTTTCTGAGATTGTTGCGGCCCATAATGCCTGATTTTGCGGGTGCTTTTGTAAAAAATTGCGATAAAAGTTGCGATGCCTTTTGTATTTTTGTTGCAATGAAATTGCTAGAGATGGTGAAAGTTGCTTTTTTGTATAGTTCTTTAAAAATAAAAAGGAAACTTATTTTGGAGAGAATAAAATTACTCTGGGCTGAGTTTTCCTAGTAACCTTTCCAAAAAGGCTCAGGATTCTGCAGATATTGGTATAATATGAAAATGGCTGGTGGATTTAAGACAAAAAATTATAATTTATTGAATGAATAAATCTGAACATTTCTGTCAGTGGCGTGTTGATCTTTACATTGTTAGTTAATATCCTAACCTGGCCTGGGACACACATTCATACAGTTTGATAAAGGACTTTAACTTAGTTATCATTTCACTTACAATTACAAGTGTAGCTGTCCTCAATTAAGGCCATCCTGTACGTCTCATCTCCGGTTTTTCCTACATCCACCGCGTGTGTGTGTGTGTGTGTGTGTCAGTCTCGGGGGGAACTGAGCAGCAGAGAGCCGACAGGATTAAAAGAGCAGCAGCTTTCAGCGACTGAAAAATTGTTACAGCGTACATTGAAGTTTAATACAGGTTTGCAGGACAGTCTTTCACTGTTTGTTTTGTCAATGCTCCACTTGTTCCAAAAGTACCTCCTCTTTTTCTTTACTTTGCCCTCAACAGTTTGTACAGTCATAGCTACTGCTGACTCCTAACACCGGGGATATGTCGCCACATTTTTTTTAACCGATCATTTTCCTTTTGTCTGTACCTCAGTTCAGCTACATGGTGTCACGGACTAGCGCTGAAAACTACTTGACAAAAGTCTGGAGTTGACTGAAATATGCGTGGTCAAAGCCCCGGCTGTGAACGGTTTCATTTCCTATAAGTTCTTCACAATAAAAGTCCTCCGTTATTTTGGTATTTAAATGTTTTTATTATGAAGCAGCAAAATCCAGAAATGTTGGAGATTCATTAGCAGTAACAGAACGCGACTCCTATAAGCATTGTGACTAATGCTGCGTTCCAGGCAACCCGTAACTCGTGTTTTCACAACCTTGTACCAGTGAAAGTGCCCTGGAACGGCAGTCAAACCCGTAACTTACTACCCGTGAACTCGTACCAAATCGTTGTACTCCCAGTTACAGTTTTTGACGTCACACACACATAAACAACAATGGCGACCCCCGTTGATGCTGTACAGACGCCGTTTATTAACAGTGATAAGTAGAAATAAATATACATAAATAGGCAATGTAAAGTAACCTAGATAGCTAACGTCAACGTTAGGTAGCCGCTAGGTAGAAGGGTTTGTGGTGACTTTGCCTGGAACGCTACCAACTCGTGAGTCGTGACTTGAAGTCGTAACTTACGGGCTGAAAACTGTGTCTGGAATGCAGCATTAGCAACAGCATTCTTCTGTCCAATCCGTTACAACCCACCCCGCCAATGTGGCTGGTAAACAAGGCAAAGTCACCCACCACTTTGAAAAAGTACCCGGGTGCTAATTTCCCACCCTGGAATGGATTGACTGTTTTTAGCTATAAAAAGGGCAGAACAGCAACAAGACAAGAGAGCAGGAAACAGGGAACACGACGGAGGACACAGAGACACAACGGCACATTGGAGCAGACAGAACGGAGCAGACAGAGAGACACAGAGACCGGGATTCCAGTGAGAACAGCATCGTCCCTGGTCTGGAGGAGGCCTGAGAGTACACTGAGGAAAACGCAAACACCGACCGCTTGCGGCAACAGTGGGAGAAGGTGAAACTTCTCCCTTCCGCGTAAGTCTCTTTTAAGACCGGTGTTTGTTGTAGTGTGTAGCGTACAAAGGTGTGGTAGTTTAAAGGACGTTTGACAGGCCCAAAGTTCTCCTTTGCAGGCTATGCCCGAGGAGAGGAGCCAGGCAAGAAGAAGGTGGTTGCCAGTGGAGACCCACTCCTATTCTGCTGCATTATTTTAGCTTGATTTTAGTTGGTTGTGCTTTTGCTTTTAGATTTTTAAAGGAATTTTAAGTTTTAAATAAACTTGTTATTCCTCTAACTGGTTTTAACTGCTCTCCCCTGATTATAAAGGACCTGTGTTAATCTTTTATCCCAAATTTGAAACTTGGTAGTTTTAAGAGGTCCTAGGCCTCAGCCAAACCTAGGTGGCGTTGTCGGGCCCGGTTTCAACTTCTTCACGCCTTGTAGCACGCGCGTCTTACAGATGGGTCAAACAACACTGGACTTTCACCCAGGAGACCGGTGTTCATATCCCGTTCTTGTCCCGCGTGTCACTGAAATGTACATTTTGTAACCCCTAACCCACCATCTTTTCCAAAACCTAAACGTTCTGGTGCTGCATGTCAGTTAAACGTACATCCCAACCAATCAAAGTGACGCCAAGAGTCCCGACCAAACATGTTGAAACATGAAGCCAAAGAGCTAGAAGCAAGTCCTGAGAGCTTCGAATAGTGATGGCAAGAGTCCCGACCAAACGCGTCTAAATATGACTCTAAGGAGACTTTTTGCATCAATAACAAACTCCAAAGGCACCTGAACAAGCGTCGCATTTTGATGCGATGGGAGTCAATGTGTTGACACTAAAGCAGGGGGTGACCCCAAAATACTTCTCCTCAAGTCCCTATCTTTTTAATGGGACAAACTCCCACCAAAGCACAAAAGAAAAACTAAACCCATTTTAAAAAATATGTATTCACATCTCAGCATTGCGGTTGCCACTTGATTTTAATTTAATTAAAAGAGAGAGAAAGTTTAACAGATTCCAAATTTCAAAGTATCAACAGTGTGAGCAAGTCTACCTCCATTGTTGGGGAACTCAGCAGCAGTTACATGAAGGAGACTGGGAAGGCGGTCTACAACTCTGTACCTAAACAAGATACTTGGCTGGCTATCAAATTAGCCATTATGACTGCAGTGTTGTTTTGTGGATGACTGTTTCTTACCTCAGTGACCGGCTGGTCTCATTTCCTCGCTGAAACAGCAATGATGATGATGAGGACGATGAGAACGATGCCTCCGGCCACCAGCAGGTAGCATTTCCTCTTCCTCAGCTGCCTCTGTAGGGAGAAAGGATTCAGTAGGTAGGTGGAGTTCAAGCATGACACTATACCTGTTGGACACTGCACACTGGGGGGAGCTAGGTTTATGGTAGCCGACGGCTGTCGTTTCTGCGTGGTTGTGCACCTCAGAATTTGTAACTCAACGCACACTGCGCATTTAGTTCACCACGGTTGGCTGGGAAGACTGGCAGAGCAGGCTCGCCTCTACAAACATCTGTATGATTCTTCCAACCCAGTCTCACGGCAGTTCGTGAAATGGTCACGTTATTTAATCTATTGATTCGTGTACACGGGCACGTTTTTCTCGGGTTTTTTCCGTGGTGGCCAGCACAAAAATGTAAACTAATGTATTTCAATGGGAAATATATTTCGTGATCACAGCACGACTACAGTAGCAAGTAGTATGAAATGCCGCGAAATTCCCCCGTTAATCTTTTCCTAAACCCAACCTCCGTATAGATGAGAAAAACGTGTTCTTGTACACAAATCAATAGATTAAAAATAACGTGACAATTTCACAAACTGCCGTGAGACCGTGTTGATTCTTCACATACAGACCACAGGGAATCAAACGGCCTTAAATATGTGGTCAGAGGGAGACACAAACTAGGAGAAGAAAAAGCATTTTGCCGGAGAGTGTAGAAAAACACAGGATCGCCTCATGAAAAGAGTGATCTAAACAGTGTTAGAGGCAGACAGTCACTTTGATTTGGAGATAAAGATTGACGTTTATAATTAGAGTAGATAAATGTGTGTTTTCATGAATGTGTTTACTACTGTTGCCAGGCAGCCCGCTTTCCTTTACTTCCACTCTGTTCTTCCCTACTACTTCTTGATTATTCACAAATTATTTTGTTTGTACGCCCTCTGGTGTTTGGGAGAATACTGCAACGAACGATGCACTCAGCTTTAACGTCATTGCCTGTACATTTTGAGAGAGGTGCACGCCAGGCTACAGTGTAGGGTCTGTGTCTCCACGTACCAACACACACAGCCACGGCGTCGTTGTTATGCAGAAGCCTAGATCAGCCTTTAGTCCTCGCAGCGGCCATGGGTTGAATTCCGACCTGCGGCCCTTTGCTGCATGTCGTTCTCCCTCTCTCTCCCCTTTCATGTCTAAGCTGTCCTATCAAAATAAAAGCCTAAAATGCCAAATGACACTCCTATACTCTCTGCTGGTGGTTTACATAAGACCGCAGTGATATAAGCAGTGATTTTCATAAGAGCTAAACATTCAGCTCTAATATTTGTATATAGTGCATTAGCAGCTCAGTAAATGTCAAGTTCCAGTTTAATAACCGCAGAGCCACAACACCCCCAACTGCCCTATTTTGTTGTTTTTGAGCTAATTCATGCAGCCCCACAGCACACCTTCACATGCACTCACAATTTGCATGAACAAAAAAAGAACAAAGAACAGACATCTTGAAAGGGAACAGAAAAAAAACAAAACAAGGAAAGTGGCATTTCAACCAGATAAGATGAATGCAGTTGTAGAGGAACTAGAAGATTCAAGGTCACGCTGACAAATAACAGATCAAATGCAGGGACTGACTGAATGGGATGACTGTCCAGGGGTGGCCCACACTTCCCTCCATCAAAATGCTGTGCAGTCATCCCTGTGATAGCTCTGCTGCACATTATTCTTGTCTGTGTGATGGCACCCTTACATGACTGAGAGGAGGAAAAAGAGGAGGGAGGGAAAAGACTGGCAGATGTAAATCACCGAAATAAAATAATTTTCCTCTACATATTCAGCCCATGCAGGGCTATCAGCTTAATTAGCCGTTTTAGTGCTTGTGTCATTGCTTAACTTCAAAAGTTAAAAATGGAGAAAAACTGCGGGAAAATGGTGACTTCTGCAGGTTTATCATCTCATTATAAAGACTCCCGTCCTCTTTGAGTGGGTACAAAACATTCCTTACCATCTTTTCAAAGAGCATCTTTAGTTAGCAGATTTTTCAAAAACACAAACTTGTCAGAATGTCCTCAAGATGGGCTTTATTCTTAAGAATGCTTTTAGCAAATGAGACTTAGACTCCCATGACTGCATATCTCAAGACACAGAGGGACTGGTTGGATTGTTGCAACATATTTATTTACTTTTTTACACAATTACGTTTGTCAGAATACAATAAATATTGTAATGTCTTCAAAATTACTGTACGCATTATATACACATGTATATATAATAATAATTACATATAATAATAATAATAATAATAATAATAGTTGTATATTGTACATTTAATTTTATTGATGAAAAACCTTTGTAATTATGGACAATAAAGCCTAAAAGCAGTTTCTTAAGGGGGACAATTAACTATGGCAGAATCTAAATTTCACTTTATGAGTTCAATATACAGTATGCCGTAATTCTAAGCCAATAAAGTATGTTCAGTCGGGGGCAGAGTACGGCAAGGTTGTTGCGTTTTTAGCGGTTCCTACCGTAATTCTAAGCCGAGGAAGTGTGTCTGTCAGTTGGGTACAGAAATCTGTGTGAGCACAGGCTTCTATGACTGTCAATATTAACCTGACTCCGCCAGATGGATTGCTTCGCATTTGCTCGGCATATCCATCTGGGAACTTTCCGTTGGAGAACTTTTGGGAAGGGGCGGAATACTGGTTATTTGATTGGATGAACCATCTGTCTATCACCTATGTTGGTGATAGACGGGCCAAATCAACCAATCAGATCCACGAAGCGTATGAAAATACAACCACAAGCCCGCCCCTGCTGCTACAGGCAAAGCATAGCTCGTAAGCTCAGCATGCAAGCAACATGTCGGTAAAGGAGATTTGCCATTTGTGTAACGAGAATTTAGGAATAAAAGGCACCATTTCAGGTTCCCGGACCATATTCCAAAAGAAGGATCCAAGAGAAAAAAAGCATTAGCGAGCGGCTAACAGAATTAGGGCTACCGCTGTCTGATAATACTGGTTAGCTGATTGGATAAACCATTGGTCTATCACCACCTAACCCACCTCAAAACCAACGCTGATTGGCCCGGTCGTTTGGCTAACGGCTCCAAATTTTCTCTGCCTCAAGATGCCAGACTGATCTGCGAGTGGAAAACTGGAGCTCGCGAGATCAGGACGGTCTCACGAGGCTATGTCAATATAGCCAGCAGCTAACATTAGCTACACCGCTGTGCTGTGGAGTAACGTCTGGCTATGTGAGACTAGCATCTAACGTTAGCTACTCCGCTGTGCTGTGGAGTAATGTCTGGCTATGTGAGACTAGCATCTAACGTTAGCTACTCCGCTGTGCTGTGGAGTAATGTCTGGCTATGTGAGACTAGCATCTAACGTTAGCTACTCCGCTGTGCTGTGGAGTAATGTCTGGCTATGTGAGACTAGCATCTAACGTTAGCTACTCCGCTGTGCTGTGGAGTAATGTCTGGCTATGTGAGACTAGCATCTAACGTTAGCTACTCCGCTGTGCTGTGGAGTAATGTCTGGCTATGTGAGACTAGCGTCTAGCAACACTGCTGTGGATGCTGCGGTCTCAGCCTGGCAACCTCCGTGAACTTTGAGTCTGGGGAGGAGGGGGCGGGGGAGACAACTCTCTCCAGTATTTTGAATTTGTACCGCAGTAACTATTTTAACACTAGCTGTCAGTATTACATATTGCACCTTTAAGTAAAAGTACTAATACCACACTGTAAAAATACTGTGTTACAAGTAAAAGTCCTGCATTTAAAATGTTAAGTAAAAGCACCATCAGGAAAATGTACTGAAAGTATTAAAAGTAAAGAACTCTCTTGCCATTTTAGAAAGTGTAAAGGATCTGAACAGTTGTGTGTTTAATGGTCTAATCATTTCAGCTGGACTTGTAGGCCGTTATATTGTTGGCTAGTTGCATAATAAAACATCAGATTTTATAAACTACATGTGTTTTGTGTGCAGTAATCTTAATGTGTAAAGTAACTAGTAACTAAAGTTGTCAGATGAATGAAGTGGAGTAAAAAGTACAATATTTCTCACATGTGGCGTAAAAAGAAAATACTCAAGTACCTCAACATTTGGACTTTAATACAGTACTTGAATAAATGTACTTAGTTACATTCCACCACTGGCTGTCATGTTAAAGAAACAGCCAATATGAAGCATATGTTATGGTTAGGGAAATGGCGGATCCAAAACATGCAGAGACAACTGGGCAGTGGTAAGTTTGAGGATTTAATAAAATAAAAAGGAAAAACAAAAGGACTCCTGAAGAAAGCCGGCAAAAATGGTACCAAAAACCGTTGAGGAACCACAACCCTAACCAAAATAAACTGGCACACCGAGACACACACACACACACACACACACACACACACACACACACACACACACTCACTCGCTCACTCTGACTGACTGACTGACTGACTGACACACACACACACACACACACACACACACACACACAATGATCTGACAACAGACAAAGACAACAGTGTAAAAAGCAACAGAGAACACAAGAGAGAGTAAACAACAAGGAAACGGGGAATAATTTAACACAATAAAACAGGAAAAACTATAACAGAAAATCGCAACCATAACAGCATACATGAAAAAAAGCACAACATTAATAGTCACTTGCATTCAATTTGTTATTTTCATTTTAAGAGCTTATAGCTCTTGAATGGTTTTCGACACTAGTTTCATTTCTAATATTGCCTGTGGTCAAATTCAGATTTCAAACGTTTTTTAAACATTTCCTCCACACATCACATGAGTCTTATTCATCCATGTCAATTACTTGCCATGTCTGGAAAAAACAGAAAAAAGTGTTGACTGTGTTGAGCAAAAATATTTAATTAAATAGACTGAACTGGGGGGTTATTTACATTTCCTTGTCTCCTCAGGCGGTGATGCTGTGTTGGAGCACAGAATCTATGTTTGTTTTAAATGCTTTTTCTCCCTTTTTTTCCCCAGCCTGTTTTCTGCTACAAAGGCAGCGAGAGCAGCGGCGTTAGACCAGAGCCGAGGCTGGAGTCTTTAAATCCTGACGTGCTTCAAAGCACGGAGAGAGCAATTCATATTCTTATCTGAGACTCAAAACAGCCTTTCTGTGTGGAAGAGAGCGGGAGAGAGGGAGAGAAGGAGAAAAAAAATGCTGTCGAGTAATTTTCCGTTTAAACGTTCCACTCCACAACAATTTGCATAAGCAGCCCGGCGTCTGTGATAAGAAGATTGGTAATTTTCAAAGGCTCTGTGGGGATTGAGAATTAAAAGCCTTTCTCCGCTATCTCCCCTCTTGCAGCTGGCCACCACAGATTCCCCAGCTTCTCTCACGCGTTTCCTCCTAAACTATGCCTTATAAACTTTCTCTGCCATCCTCTCGTTCTCTCTGCTCGCTCTGACAGTGCTGAGTCGCTCCCCCTCTCTATATACTGTATTCCCTCCCTCCCTCTCTCTTCCAAACACTCGTTCCCTTCTATTTCCCCCTTTTCTACAGCTCGCTCATCCCGGCACTGCTGTTATTTGGGGAGAACAAGAAACAAAATAAGGTAGAGGGGGGAACAAAAAAGGACTTACTATGACAAAGGAAGTGTTGCAGTATTTTTAAACCAGAGTTTTCTAGATTGCAGGGCAGGCTGAGAGGCGGGAAGAGAGAGACTCGCAGAGGGAGAGACAGAGGAGGATAGAGGAGGGATGCTCTTATCACCAGTGACTTAATCCTTAGTGCCAACACTTCAGGGCCTATGGGTGCTGCAAGGCCTCAGGGAGAAGACGGCATCGTCCTCACACCTTATTATATAATCAACATGGGCTATAGTCAGTATCTTAAATCATGATGTTGATGGGGAAAAAAGACGAAGAATTCTTGTCAGAGTGGAGAATACACTTAAGCCGTTTTTCTCTCAGTGGTACTGATCTGATCGCTAACTGTGACATGACATCTTCACTGAAACCAAACTAAACGCTAAAACAGAAATGTGACAAAGTGAAATTGAAACAGACCATATTATCTATAGAAGAGGTAGAAAAGGGGACGAAGGGGCAACCTTGGCAAAGTCCAACCCCCGCTAAAGATCGTAGAAAGAATCTGGAGACACGGTCATAAGCTTTCTCTAGGTCTATAAAACACCCATGAGCCCTTCAGTATTTATGTGAAGTTAAAGAGCAAGTCCACTGTTCTGGACAGATTCTGCAGCGTACCAACTGAATCTATCCTGCATTCACCTACGGCACCTAGAAATTTGAAAAAAGAACACGTCCTTAAGTTCCCTTGGTAAATGCAACTACGAGCCCATCTTTCGGCCCATGGGGACTGTCCTCAACTTAAGCGGGATACATAAGAAACATGTAAGCCATAACAGATTGCAAAAATTCCCGAACCTTCAGCCGCTTAGGGTGAAACTCGTATACCTTGGGCACCTTGCCTCTGTGGTGCTTTTAAACTATATCAGTGACCTCTGCCAGGGAGAGGGGGAATGATTCCCTCAAATCCTCTATCACTACCTTGAACAAGGTGCCTGACACAAATAAAGCCAGTGTATTTATTCCTCTGTTTGAACTCTAACCCCTCCTTTTTCAAAGGGGAATACCCATGGCAGGCCGGTGATGACTACCACCCAGGAGCACTCACTTCCACAATCATGAAGTGCTTTGAGCGGTTAGTCAAATCCTTTATCACCCCCTCCTTCCCTGACTCACTGGAACCACTGCAGTTTCCATGCAGGCCTAATAGATCCACAGACTACGCCATCACCCTAGCCCTCCACACTGCCAGAGGAACACATATGTGAGAATGCTGTTCGGAGACTATAGTTCAACATTCAACACCATTGTGCCCTCCAAGCTCGTCACCAAGCTCAAAGAGCTGGGACTCAACACCACCCTCTGTGATTGGATCCTGAGCTTCTTGATGGGCAGACCCCAGGCTGTGCAGATAGGCACCAGCGCATCCTCTAGCCTGACTTTGTGCTTAGCCCTCTTCCCAGTTCACTGACGACTGACTGACGACATCGGCCTGATCAACAAGTGTGACGAGATGGTCTACAGAGAGGAGTTCAAAACCCTGATGTCTTGGTGCCCGGATAACAACCTTCATATCAACGTCAAAAAACTAGAGGAGCTGATTGTTGACTACAGGAAGCAATGGTGAGAAGGACACACCCCCATCTCCATCAACGAGACTACAGTAGAGAGAGTCAGCAGCTTCAGGTTCTTTGGGGTTCACAGCAGTGACGTCCTAGTCTTGCATTGCCAGACCTATCTCCACAGTGCTATGGAGGAAGGTCTGGCTAGTCCACACAACATTCCAGGATGGGAGAAAAATGTGCTCTGGTTTATTGCCATTTCTGTAAACCAATCACAATTGTCTTGGGCGGCGCTAAAAGAAGGACGGAGCAACGGTGCCTCAGCAAAATAGGCTTGGGAAGGAACTTGTTTTGGTGGAACATAGTACAGATCTGAGGAGCAGTTAACCATAGTCCTCATAAATCACCAAGACTGCATGACAGTAGCTATTCTTCCTTTGTAGGCTGAGGAGGTTCATCATGGACTCCAGGATACTTTACAACTTCTACAGATGCACCATCGAGAGCATCCTGACCGGCTGCATCACCGCCTGGTATGGCAGTTACGCACCACCAGGCTCAGGGACAGCTTCATCCCACAGGCACAGGCCATAAGGCGTTTGAACTCTCGAGCTCCTGAGCTCATCACCTGTCACTCTACCATTATACTGTTACTTTACATTACACCGGGTTTACATTAGTCACTGAAGCACAGCGTTTTGTCGCAAAACACTGGGAATCGCTAACCTCTTGGTTTCGGCGACTGCGTTAAGCAATTGTGCTGTTCACACAGGATGCAGCGCACACGAACGAATCTTACAAGAAAACACACTGATGACCTATTACAAACAACAGAGAAGACGTATCATAAATGATCTGATTCTGATAAATGATAAATTATGCATCCCCTGCCTCCTGCCCCTCTCCTTGCTGTTTCATTTCCCTGGAATTTTACATGATGAAATATCAAAATGTGCCCATCCACTAGGTCTACAGTATATTTATTTAGAAATAGCCGAAGTCACTGCTTTTTGTGATTGGTTTATTTTTTAAATGACGCACCTGTTCCACACATTTGTGTCTAAACAGAGAGCGAGAGACGAGCGGGCAGCACGCATGTACACACACACACACACACACACACACACACACACACACGGCACACACACACACACACACACACACACACACACATACTAGAGATTAGCTCTAGTGTGACAGCAGACGAGTAGAATTGCTTGATGATCGAGAGAATTGTGCTCTGGTGGAAACAGTAAAGCGGCTGCTTGCCGGACTTAACATGGCGCTTCCGCCCCCAATGTTACCCCGGTGGTAAAGTGCCACTTTACCATTGTACTGTGACCACTCGTTATATACTTTACTTTTACACCTCAGTGTACATATATTACTTCTAATTTTGCATATACAGTATTTACAACATTCCTGTTGTATATTACTTAATTTATATTGTATAAATGTTTATATTTTAGCCCTATATTTTTACTTGCACTATTTGTTGTCTTAGATTTAATGTAATGAGCATTGCTGCAGGGTGCCAAAGGACTGAGATTTGCATTGCCAACAACTGCTTCTCTTTAATTATTGCGCACATGATAAGAATAAAGAACTTTTCTCTTTTTAGATGAATAATTTAAATTTGGACTAAGCGATCATTGCTGCCATTGTAACTGTTTTGAATATTAAGGTCTTTAACAGCCTGACCTTTTTAAGGTCATGGCAGAATTTACTAAAGCCCCATTCAGTCTGATATTTTACAAAAGGATACCAGAACAAAAAGAAAAAAAGGCTTTGGGAGTTAGCTCTGTCGTTATTGTTCAGACACTTGAGGTTCAGTTATAAGTTACACTGCATGAAAAGTGGGATTTCCGTCCCCGTAAACGCCCGGAAATCCCCCTAATTTTCGGCAGTTATCGACAATTTACAGGCTGTGAACGTCACGTTCATCTGTGCCACAAATTGTCGGAAACGAACCATGACATATGTGGAGAGCCCCTGCGGAGGTGTCAATGGATCTAATTAGAATATGAATAGGCGCCTGGCCAGAGAACGTCTAAAGCTAAAATTGAAGAGTCTACAATTAGGCTATACTGAGTCTGATCTATTTTAAGAGATTTTCTTAAAATTAAGTTAATACCTTTTAGAAAAATGTCACTTGGGGTAAAACTCCCCCTGCTGCTACCCTGATTTGCATTTGTATAGCTCACAGCATTTTCATTTACATGTGAAGGCCTCGCCTAGAATTAGAGGGAGGGGGGGTCATGGGGGGACAACTGCCAAGCAAGGCATTTTTTGGTGTTGCCTGTAAATTGCTGTGTACAGCTGTAAACCTGAAGTTCCACGACAATCTACAGTGCTGCATACTGACGAAAATCCCACTTTTCATGCAGTGTTATTACCAGAATGTTTGGTAAAATAGGGTAGGCGTAGGCATCCTGGTTTAGAAGGATAGCATGGTCTTCTCTGGTGCATTGTTTGTTTAACAAAGAAGTCTTGCTTTTAACAGCTTCACTTTTAAGAAATCCCATGTTCAAATGGAGGTCAGCAGTGCTGGTCAAGAGCAAGGAAGAGGGAAAGAAAAGAGGAAGTAAAGTAGAAGAGAGCATAAATGGCTTGTTCACCTTTCTATTTTTCAATATTTCTCAGGTCCTCTGAGACATAACAACCATAAACCATTTTAAAAACATTTATTTCTCCAATGGAGAATGCAAAAAACTGCATTATAACCATTAAAGCTGATAGGACTGCCATACAAACCAACTATCTATCTTATCTCTGCCTCCCTTACATGGAGGACAAACGAGCTGTGTCTCTGGGAAAAAAACTACTTTCCTTGTGTGACATGAGAAATATCCTCCTAATACCACAATAATGCAATGCAATGATAATGGCCATAATATTATTTTCCCTTTATCGCTTCTGGTCGGAAAAATTGGAAGTCCATAAAATAAATAATGTTTACAGCGGAACTGCCTCACTTGTAATCGGCTTATATGCAATTTACATAAAACTCAGAGTCCCATGCAGTCACCCTGATTATGATATTTAAAGAGAGCAGCAAATAAACACAGACTTCCCTGGGGGAAGCACCGTGACAACCATTGTCAACAATGGAACAAAAACTCCTACCAGCATCAGCATATTTGGACTTTTGTTAAAGATTGATTGGCCTTTTATTAAAAAAAAACATATAGCCAGTCATGATGTCTACCTTTGACATGGTAGACGCTCTTCTCTGACTTTAGCAACATACAGAAAACTGGCAAACTCAGACTGAACAGGCATGTCGAACCCTGCTGACTTACAAACCAACGCAACATTAGCCATGATTCTACAATGGCCATCTTGCATATACAATCGCGGCTACACAAGTGAGGCAAGTCATTGAAAGCTTTAAGGGACCAATCATAACCTGTACCTGTTTGGAAGCAGACGGTATCAAAATGAACCTTGTTGAAATGTGAACTTGAAACACCTTAGTATGCCTCATCTCCTCTGTGGATTTATACACACTGTCAGCAACCACAGATCTGTACACACTGCTGCACTTTCATTCTTTAGTGCAGAGATCTTTAATAGGGGGTCCGACTTACTATAGGTAAGGTAGCCATACAGTTCAGCTTAAGGATTCACTGTGTCTTCCACATGTATGTTTAACATTAAAACATTAACTATAAATAATATATTAATTTCCATTCACTTTCATCCATTTGGCCCAGTTTAATATGCAACTCAATTGTATGAAATATATTTAGTAGGGGCTGGCAGTCACTAGGGCGAATCAGCTGGCACAAAAGATGTGCAGTGGGCCGAGGGCTACGTTCAAAGAAACTATGGGCTTGAACCCGCAGAAACGATTGTGATCACTTTGGCACAGATGAGATGAAGCACGTAAACTGTTCAGAAATGTCAGCCAGATACCAAAGTGAATTTGCTTTTTGCTTCACCTAATTCACTCAGCCTGGCATTATGTTAATGCTATAAGATTCCTTGTATTGCCCTTACCAATCAGTAGCAAGTGACATACCAATCACATAACATCATTTTCAGTTGACACAGAAGCTGCAGTTGCAGTAGGAAGCTGTTGATAGGAGCAGTTAGTTTTTCTTAATAATCAAAAAATGTTGCCAATTTAGAGTTATTTCTGTAAGCTGACTTAAAACAACCTGTACGGCTGCAGCAATCTCATCCACACTTTTTTTTTTGTTTAATCCGCTTTACAAAGCTCCGATTGGTCAATTATTTCTTCAACCGGTGGAAATAGATTAGCCTGGCACTGAATGTCTGGAACCTCTTAGTTCATTTTTTATTTCCAAGGGGCGTTATCAACGGTATAGGCAAATGTATTGATCTGCAACCATTTAGAGCAACGAATCATCGTAGTTCTGAGGGACACATTCAAATCGGGGCAATGTTTGGTCTGTTTTGAAGCAGGAAAAAAATGATGGTGACCTGGTCACAAACTTTCTCAAATTACAGCTAAACAGTACACTACCATTCTAATACTTCTAGTTTAGCTGCTTTTATATTCTCTCTAACTGCTGTTTAATGTTTTATATAAAGCACTTTGAATTGGCTTGTTGATATATATATATATATATATATATGTAAGGGATAATGTAGAGCAAGGCGGTTGTTACAACCCCGACAGGGTGATCAGAATATTAATTTAAATGGGAGTTTATTGATTTAAATACGATTGTATTGCTTCCACTAGAGAAAATAGTCCGTTCCGTCTCTACGGTTGGAATCCTGCGTCCATAGCAACGTAAAAACTCTGTAATGCAATCCTTCGTCTATTAGCTGCTCAACACCACCTTACGGGCTGTGGTAGTAGCCGTATATTTTATGGGGTGCTGCCGTGGTGGACAAATGACCCAGCTGCTGTTTTAATCACTGCAGGAATTGACACAACATTAGCTGAAGTGTTGTAGTGAGCTAGCGGGCTATCGGCTGCTCTAATTTACATTAAACTGAACATTTCTGTTGATGGTGAAGTGAGACACGGTGAATGGCTTCTTTGGGAATATTTATGTGGACGTTTATGTCCTCATTCATCTCGTTTCCTTTTTGCAGAGCCGCTGCATGTTGACACACCTGTAAGTTAACGTTAAACAAGTTGCAATGTAAGCTAATAAATTAGCGTTGTTGTCCCTACGGCTGGTACTGCGTAGCTATCGATCATAGACGGTATAGAAAGATACTAGCGATAGACGCTCATCAGATCTGCTGTCATTGCTTGAATTGGAGGACAGAAGTTGCTCCACTTTTCCCCACTTTTTACCACAGCTGATAGGCTAAATTATCCGGACTTCTTTCAGCGGATTGATTGATAGCTGTCCTCCAGAGTGAACAGAACTGCGTCCATGGCAACGGTGTGTTATCCTTAGCAGCGGTCTGTTATCAAGAAATAACAGACTGCATTCTACATTAGAATTCAACCAAGCCATGTAATATATATATATATATATATATATATATATATATATATATATATATATATATATATAAATAAATAAAGCTGCCTTGCCTGTCTATAATGTCTTTCTGAAAACATTAGAGACAAGAAATATGCAATACGGTAACATTATCTGGATTCATATGTGATCAGCACAGCCTAGTTGGACAGTTTGATGTGAGTTTGGTGAGCCTTGTGCATTGGGCTGAACACAGTATGCCAGTTATGTCCAGTAACTACGTTCTAGCATGATGCTCATCTGTCAGTCATCATCTTAAGATCTTCACACATCTGGAACTAGGCTACAAACTGGCACCAGAATACAAACATTATGTGAACAACAGCCCAACAAAAAGATTGGATCTCAATAAATGTAACGATATTGTTAATGACCTTAGGTTTCAACTTAGTCTCGCACTGCCAGACCTTCCTCCACAGCACTGCCGAGGAGGGTCTGGTTAGTCCACACAACATTCCGGGATGGGAGAAAAACGTGCGCTGGTTTATTGGCATTTCTTTAAACCAATCACAATTGTCTTGGGCGGCGCTAAGCAGCGGACGCAATGACGGTGCCTCTGTAAAATAGCCTCCGGAGGGAACTTGTTTTGGTGGAACGTGCTCGTTCAAAAATTGTTTGTCGTGCAAGAAAAAGCTAGCTGTGAAGAAACATGACACTAATCTACAACAGCAGCCTGTGTCTGATATAACGTAATTTACACTGATTTAAGTGCTCTTGGGTACAAGGAGTTTGTTGCAAGGCTCTGCATGCACAGCGAACCACCAATCACAATCAATGTTGATCAATTTATAAAAAAACAACAAAACACAACAAAGCAGGCCCTGCTAGTCGACCACAAACTGAAATGTAGAGGGAGCTACATGCATGCATTATTTAATATCATTGACTTAAGCTAAGTTCCTTTTTCATTTTTTATGTAAATGCACTCTACAAAATCACCCCAGTAGTCAAGAATGATTTAATACTTCCAAAGGGAGCTATTTATGTCATCTGGTAAAAATAACTTTCATGCTATATGAAAAGTCTTTTTTCATATCTCAATATATATCGCAGGAAAAACATATATCGCAATGTCAGTTTTTTCCAATACTGTGCAGCCCTACCCTTATGAAACCAAAATATATTGCAGTACATTGGAAAATATTATGTGATATATTGGGCAATATATTCCCATATACAGTATGTGATTTAATATTTATATTTTCCAATATATTGCCATATATGCATATACCATATATGTTTATATACTGATAGCCTACGTATAAAAAATATATTGCAATCAAGACCAAAAAGGGCACTATATTTTTACATAATAGTTTCTCTTTATATTAGGGCTGTCAAAATAACGCGTTCATTTCGATCAATTAATTAAAAGAAAGAAAATAACGCAGATTAATCCATTCCATATTGTACTTTGACCCAGAGCCGTTCTAGCCACCATTTGACTGTAAAATGAAGGAGGGAGATGAGAATGTGCTGCCTAGATCGTTAATTGGAACATTTTGTCATGGTTTCGGTGTTTTGCTTGGTATTTCTGTTCCCTGTTACATGTAATCCTGTCTTCTTGTTCTTTGTATTAGGTTCTGTTTCCCTATTTGTGTACTTCTGTTTAATGTATGTCCCTATGGATTGTTTCTGTACTGTGGGTTTTGTCTCCTTGTCATTGAGTGATTTTTGGTCTTGTTTTGTATTATGTTCTGTTTCCTATTTTATTGTGATAGTCTGTTTTCTGTCTTGTCATGTCTAGTTCTGCTTCCTGTGTGTTCCCGCCTATGCAGTGTAAACAGTGTAAAGTTTGTCTGTATTTCACTGTAGAGGATTCAACACCATGAATACAATCTGCAGCTGCCGTTGTTGGAAAAACACAGATGGTGCGTTAAATGACACTGGTAACCTACAGCCTCGTGGTGCATTCAAAATGGTTGTTAAAGGCCCTTTTCACATCTGCTGGTTGTTTTTCTCATTCAACAGCAATTTACTAGTGAAATAACTCATTGTTATAGTTATTACATTATTATTGAATCATTTAATTTTGACCATATGGCCTTAGCAATAAACACACCATTCTTTAATGTTGCTGACTGTTGTTTAGTACCCTTCTTTTAGGTGTGTCGGTTAAGACACTGGGCAAAAATTATGTATGCCATATATTTAAAATACATTCTACCATATATTAAACACATATCTGTACATATATGTTCCCATATAATTTTACATATATTTAAAATGTATTCTACCATATATAAAAAATATATTCTACCATATATTAAACATATTTGTACATATATTTCATGTCTGTTTCCATATAAGTTTACATATATTTAAAATATATTCTACCATATATTAAACACATATCTGTACATATGTTTCCATATAATTTTACATATATTTAAAATGTATTCTACCATATATTAAACAGATGTGAAACTATATCTTTACATATATTACCAATACGTTTTCCCATATAAATGGGAATACATTATGGTGGATATTTATAAATATAAATTAGCATATATTTTGGAATATATAAACATATATATTCATGTTCAGTATATAGCAATATATTGAAAGCAGCAATCATTTGTATATTTTGCAATAGATTGCAATATATTACATGAACAAAATAATATATACACCCTCTGGTCCCCCTTTTTAAAAAGGGTGTATATATTATTTTGTTCATGTAATATATTGCAATCTATTGCAAAATATACAAATGATTGCTGCTTTCAATATATTGCTATATACTGAACATGAATATATATGTATATATTGCAATATATTAAAATATATTTCAAGTAATATATTGGTAAATATATTTTTCTTTCATAAGGGTAGTTTCAACCATACCCACTTAAAGTTCAAATCTTCAGTCCTGCTTGTCTGATGTAAATGTAAAATTTCGGTGCACTAATGGTCAAATTAAAACATTTGAGGCACATTAATAGTCAAATATTGGTTATTGGTAATTTCCTTTTAGAATGTCAGCATCAATCAACTACTCTGAAGAAAACAAGCTTTTACAAAATCAATACGTATAGAGTCATACAACTGCCTCGCCGCTGAGCAATTACCTCACAGTTTAAAGAGACAATAAAGCCATGTATTTGATGCGATTCATTCATTCAAGCTCTTTGATACTACAATGACAGACAGACTGAAGCTATTTTTTTTTTATCAACAAAGGCATCTTCATTGCTGCTATTGAGGGTTAACCTTCAACAAGAGAGGTGAGCTAATCTCAAAGTGCAAAGTGTGGTCTGTACAATCACACTGGATTCAATAGGGGAAACATTGCTTTATAGTGTTGTGTGTGTGTGTGTGTGTGTGTGTGTGTGTGTGTGTGTGTGTGTGTGTGTGTGTGTGTGCTCGTGTTTGAGTCATACAGGGTGAAGGCCGCACACTGTGGTTCAAACCTGGCTTTGTACTCTGCTGCAGTTAAACCCAGTAGACATTTGCGCCCAGAATCAGGGTTTGAGGTAGAAATGTTGGGGTGGGGTCAGGTCTTATCCACATAATGCATTTCAATTCAGAAGCATACATGCAGTGGTGGAAGAAGTATCCAGACTTTACTTAAGTGAAAGTACTAATACCAAACTGTAAAAATACTCTGTTACAAGTAAAAGTATATAAGAATAATCAGGACAATGTACTCTCCCATGAGGAATTCAATGACAACAACACTGTCGGCGCATCCACATGATACAAGCCTTCCGTGACCGCCCACCATCCCCACCCCTCCTCAATGCAGTTGCTAGTAGCCAGGGAAGACACGGAGGATTAAAAAAACACGATGGACTCTTCAGAAGAGGTCATTATCTTCACTCGAGTTTCCTCCACAGCGCTGCAGAGGAAGGTCTAGCTAGTCCACACAACATTCCAGGATGGGAGAAAATCGTGCATTATTGGCATTTCTTTTAACCAATCACAATACATCTTGGGTGGCGCTAAGTTGGAACGTGTCTACGGTCAAAAGTTGCTGTCTGGATTTACCCTGCAGAGATCTGAGGAGCAGTTAACCATAGTCCTCATAAATCCACCAGAGTATAGAATGCCAACACAAAGAAAGAGGAAGATGAGGGCGATGCAGCCGAAAAGAGGGACATCCAGCGGCACTGGACCAATGTGGTAAATTAAACGTTATTAATATAGTCAAAGATTATTGATTAAAAGTTGCTAAATATAAGATTTCTCCAGTCCATTTTTCTCTTTCCTCTTCAACATGCTCAGTCCAGCTGTGGCTGATGGGGGGTAGAGCCAGACGAGTGTCACTGACATCAACTTGGGTAACTTCCAATGTTGTTATTTCCACTCCATATCCTTCAAAGTAGCATAAAGAATCTAGAGGGACTGTGGGAAAACTGATTGAACAGTAAGCCAGTTTCCTTACAATTTGTCAGCGTTAGCCCATCCCCTCTGCCCGAGTGCAGTGATCAGTCAGAGGTTTAACACTGTGATTATGTTATTCTTTTTCATTATCTTATTTGACAAAGGCGTGTGGATGGGTCCATCATCTGTCTACCCATTCAGTTACAAGCCATCTTCATTTTTTTGTCTTCTTTTCCTGACCCCCTCCTTCTTCCTTTGTTCCTTTCACGGTCACAATAGCCAGCACTCTATATTATCCTCAATTAAGCCGGAGGAAAACTGTGTTACATTGATTTTTTTCCAGACTCAGAAGGATGTAGTTGCTCACTAGGAGATCAATTTCTGCTCCGAAGACGGATGACAAAAAATGACATCAGCATGGAACCCCCGCCAAATCAAACTGACTTCAGTTATTTTGTTTTGTAATCGCTTATCTACGTGTGAAATGGCTACAGCTTTTATTCACTGAATTGCTAGAACATCTGTGTTTTATTTGGTAATTATAAACCATCGTGTGCAGCAATCAACAATCACAAAGTTTGTGGTCCACTGAACACAGATGAGGTGATAAAACATCAATGCCAACTGAGAAACTTACAGCGGGGGGAGAGTAATCTGCCCCCGGATAATGGATTATAGATTCAATTTATTTTCAGTGTAAACTGAGTAGACAAGGCGGGACACGAGAAGAAAATGACATCCGCACTTAATTGACCATTGGTGGAGATGTGCAGTGATGCATGTAGACCAGCATCAAGAGCATTCAAGGCTACTTGCTGCAACGTTTCCCCATCTCTTTCTTTAATATAGAGGTCTAAGGGCGGATCCAATCCTCAAACAACCAACACCTGAGTAAGCCTGAACCAGATCTGGGTTTCTCACACAGGGTGCGATTTGTAAAAAAAGCTCTGTATGTCCCGGAGCTCTGTATGTCTAAATACAACCAGAAACCGCTGCTCGGATATATTGTGTTCTAGTTACAGCGCTCTACGTAGCTTAAAATACTACTATTTTAGGTATATAATATATGGTCTATTGGTGAAGTGGCATTGGTCACTTTGAGGAGGGAATACATTTTGTCCCCACCGGGGATACAAATAATTCAGCAGTGGCAGGGATATGTAGACCAGAAAGGTGGAATGCATCCCCCTGGCAAATTGCACCCTGTTTTCACACATCTAGTCTACTTTATATCCAGATTGGCGCTGACTTAAAATCAATAGGGCACTGAGGTCTGCATCAATTTGTCTTGACATGACAGCATCAGAGAGAGTCTACATATCTGATCAGTCTGATCAAAATATAAAACCTATCTTTTAAACATTTGTTTTTCAAATATTTTTAACAGAGCAAGAGCACTTAAGAACTACACATGACACAATGACGTCCTGTCGTTATCACATACGTGAGCCACGTCTCCTGATATCTGTAATTGATTGGTCTGTAGACTGGCTTCCCCGTACTCTAGTATCCTCTCTCTGTGTCAGAGTTTTTGTGAGTGTTTTCCAGCTGATTCCTGCTCTCCCCGTGCTACAGCGGCACTTTTGTTGTTTTGTTGCGTTATTGAGAAGCAAGACATAGGAACTTGTTGAGTCCTTTAAGTCTAGCTATATTTTTGAGAAACTAAAGTTTGTAGTAGGATGATTTTGCGATTCTGTTGATCTGGGTTTTGAAATTTAAAGGGGTGATAGAATGATTATGTAGGGTATTTCACACTGTTCCTTATGGTCTCCTAATGGGGTATGTAACATTGGTTGGGCTGTGTTTTGGCCCTATTTGTAACAAGAGCTTTTCTTCCAAATATGGTATGCTCATGAATATTTAGATGAGCTGCGCGCTGATTGGTTGAGCGAATCGCCATACACACACACATTAGAGACGCACACTGATTGGTTGAGCGAATCCCCAATACACACACATTAGCGACACGACAGAATCTCATATTCCAGACACTGCAATGTTTCATTACCAAATTCACTTCTGAGACTTTTTTATGCGAGAAATCAACTATATAAAGCTCAAATATGGGCAGTTTTATGAAAATTAATGGCTAATTGCAAATTTGGTAAGATGTGTCGGACTTTAGGAGCTCCACACAGTCTGACGAGAAAGCGGCAGCCTGCTGGGCTCCATACCCAGGGCAAAGTCACCCTTTGTGGATACTGCACTACCGGGGCTCCGCGGCCGGCTGCCGGCATAACTATAATATATTTATGGTTTGAATTTCGTCAAGCTACTTATTTAACATCTACCTCAATGTCTTATAAAGCTAACCGTTGTGTCCGATTTGATTTTAAAGCATTTTTATGAACGCGAGGCGTCTTGTTAGGACGAGCAGCTAGCTAGCTATATGTCCCATTCAATACAATGGGAAACGATTGCAGCTAGCTAGCTACGCTTTTGGCATAACTGTAGTACATTTACAGTTTGAATTTCGTCACGCCACTTATATAAAATCTACCTCAATGTCTTATAAAGCTAACTGTTGTGTCCGATTTGATTTTAAGGCATTTTTATGAACGCGAAGCGTCTTGTTAGGACGAGCAGCTAGCTAGCTATATGTCCCATTCAATACAATAGGAAACGATTGCAGCTAGCTAGCTACACTTTCGGCATAACTATAGTATATTTTGAATAGTTTGAATTTCGTCACGCCACTTATATAAAATCTACCCATAATGTCTTATAAAGCTTAGCTAACACTTTTTTAATGCATTTTTGTGAATTTCAGAGGTCTCGTTAGGAGGAGGCTAGCTAGCTCTCATTGATGGACTCCAGCTCACCGCGGGCTCTATCAATGAGATTCGCGGACAACAAGCGTTTATTTCCCCAATCGTTTGTTTAAATAACTCAACACATTATGAATACACACATTATAAGATTAACTGGAAACTGTGGTAACAGATTGCTGGCGTAACAAGCTCACTGGCCGCGCTCTCACTCACACACACCGGGCATTTAGCTAGCAGGAAGAGGGGAGCTGCAGGCCCTGGAGCTCTGTCCAGGCGGCGGCGTTTGGTAGTCCATTACCCCACAAAATGGTGACTTTGCGCGGGTATGGAGTGCCCTGGGCTGCCAGCCGTGACAGAGCTCAATTGAGCTCACAGCAGGCCGAGTTCTGTGAAGGAAGGCAGGCCAGGTGGCGAGGGAGCTACACAGGCAGCACCGACCGCTGAACTCCGACACACAGTTGGACAAAAATTGCAATTAGACAGACAATTTTCGTAAAACGGCCCATATTTGACCTCTACATAGTTGATTTCTCGCATAAAAAAGTCTCAGAAGTGAATTAAATGGTAAAATAGCAGATGAACAATGTATACAATTTCTGAGATCTGCCCGACCTAGATTCAGAAGACTAACTGATCTCAGGTCAGTTGTGTAGCCTATGCAAATGTTGGGGCGTGACAAACACAGACTAGAGCCAAATGAGGAGGAGCTGCCGAGTTGACGTCAACTAGGCGGCTTGTTGAGATTTGCCCGTTTTCAGAGGAAGTTTCAAATTGTGAGATTTGCAGAGGAAAGAGGTGTCAATGGGATGTAGAGGTTCTACTCTCTCTGTATTTCTCAGTATGACTATGTTCAGAAGATTGTGTCGTCCGGCGACTTTTTGTCCTCCTTGGCTACCAGCAACTGTGTGGAGGAGAGGTGGGGGTTGGTGCAAGATCACGGAAGGCTTGTATCATGTGGATGAGCTGACAGTTTTGTTGTCATTACTTAGAGTCCAAAACTACACCAAGAACTCCTGATATGGTTTGAAGTCTTAAACATTAAGGGCCCTATTTTAATGATCTGAAACGCAACTATCAAACGCGAAACGCAAGTAGCTTTGTGGGCGGATCTCTGGTGCTGTTGCTATTATACCGGCGGGATAAATGAATCTTGCGCCCAACGTAAATCTAAAATGGGTTGGTCTGAAGTAGCTAGGTGTGGTTTGGGCATAACGTGCAATAAACCAATCAGAGCGTCATCTCACATTCCCTTTAACAGCATGCTTGCTTGTTCCATGGCGGATTGCTATTATTATGGTGGATTTGCCTGGCGCACGCCAGCGGGAGCTGTCCGGGATGCGGCAAAGTAATAAATTCATGTCTTGACCGGGTGGTGATGTTGCTGCTCCTCTCGGGCCCATCGTGGGCCTCCAAACGCACCACCTGCTCCTGCTGTGCCCCTTCCTTCTCCCCCCACTCCATCTCCGTCCACCCGCTCCACCAGGAGCGCATTGCGCATTGCCACTCCCGGACCCTCAAGTGTCCAATCCCGCAGTAGTTCAACATCACGTCTTCTTAAGTCCTCTAATATTTCCTCATTTATGTCATCAACACATCCATGATTCATGGAAATGTTGTGTAAAACACAACCAGCCACAAAGAATGCTGCGACTTTTTGAGGACTGTACTGTAAAGTGCCTCTTGACCTATCCAAACACCTGAAGCGCATTTTCACTAATATTTTTCCTTGTAATTATGTATGGTTTGCAAAAAACCATACATTTGGGAACTGCTGCGTCCGTGTAGCTGACAGAAGCAAAGGGTTATGGCCAAGCATGCGCCCCTAAAATAGCATATGAATAACGCACCACTGACTTTAGACTAGTGCCACTGACTTTAGACCAGGTTTTTCCTGGTCTGTGGCGGAACTGTTTTCTGAAACTGCAAAATAGCACCAGGGAACGTTTGCGCCTGCTCCTCTTTTTGCTGAACCGCCCCCGGGAGCGGAAGTTCATTCCCTAATTTACCAACGTGCGTCTGTGCAAGGAAAAGTTGCTGTGCATCGGATGCAAAATAGGAATGATACATGCGTCGGTGTACAAAGGCAATTGCGCTGGGTGCAAGATAGGGCCTTAAGTCTGACATCTGTCGAGCACTTACATCTAATTGTTTGTTTGGCACCAGTCAAAGATGCAAGCAGTTGATAAGTAACAGGTGAAAGCAGTTTCATAAGTTAGTCAGTCAGTCAGAAAGCACATGGAATTTAAGTTAAAGGAACATGCCGACTTATTGGGAATTTAGCTTATTCACCGTAACCCCCAGAGTTAGACAAGTCAATACATACCCTTCTCATCTCAGTACGTGCCGTAAGGCTGTCTGACGGCTCCAGAGGCATCAGGCCAGCAAAGAACATGCAGGTGAATGGTTCCAGTAATCCTACTGCTCCGAATAAGTGACAAAATAACGCTAACATATTCCTATTTACATGTTGTGATTTATAGAGTCACAGCGTGTACAAAAAAGAACGTAACATGAGACACAGCCATCTTCTAACTGTAAACAAACCTGGAACTATATTCTCAGGCGGAAGAATATAGTACTTGGGCGGAGTGATATGCTCGCAGCAAGCCTGTCTGAGAATATAGTTTGTTTACTGTTAGAACATGGCTGTGTCTCATGTTACGTGTTTTTTGTACACGCTGTGACTATAGAAATCACAACATGTAAATAGGAACATGTTGGCGTTATTTTGTAACTTTTGTCACAATTGGGAGCAGTAGGCTAGTTGGAACCAGTTACCTGCAGGATCTGTGCTAGGCTAAGCTAATGCTGGAGCCGTCAGACAGCGTTACAGCACGCACGGAGATGAGAAGGGTATGTATCGACTTGTCTAACTCTGGGGGTTACGGTGAATAAGCTAAATTCCCAATAAGTCGGCGTGTTCCTTTAAAGTGGAAGTTCTAAAAGTTAATTTTTTTTTTTATTTTTGTTTTTTAAGAAAGTAAGTAAGGAATAGTACGTATCCACTGCCAAGCGTCATTTCCACGCTTCCCATTCATTTCTATGGGAGCAGCGGTTCAATGCATTCTGGTAGCGTTGAAGGGACTTTGGAGAAGCAGGTTGAATCCAGGCAACTTTATGCAAATGAGGATCGGCCGGCCTGGCTCAACGCCTCTCAAAAACTCATGAAATCTTTTAAACTGACCGTTGTAGATCTGAAATGAAGACAGTTTGCAACTAGTTGCACTATGCAACTGCATAACCTATTTCTCGCCATTATGATCCGTTTTGAAATCCGGGAGCAGACAGCACCACATGAAGCGTTCGTCCAATCAGGTGCAGCCTTCGCGGTTGTAGGAGGGTGTAGCCTGTTTTCTTTGCTTGTCAGTGGTCAGTAAAGAGAAACTGAAAACTGCTGGAGGCTAGCCCGATAGCGTGCAATGCTGGGAAGCGGTGTAAAGTATGTAACTTTTACAGTGTTCTGCACAGAAAAGAATGATCCGGTTGATGATGACGCTTGGACTGTGTAGAATCTGGACACTGGACACATTGGACTGTGTAGAATCCGGACTTGCCTCTCTCCAGGTACATCATGCTGTCTATCTGTCTGTCTTCTCCTTTGTTGTTTTTCTTCCATTCATCTGCTCTGCCTCTGCAAAGACAGCAGCTATATGGATTGGTGGAGAGCTAAATTGCTCAGTGTGAGCTTGGTCACGGCTCAGCTCTCGTTGAGATAATGAAATGACAATTAATGTGAAAGCTGTTGCCATCCGCTCATTTGTTCGCTCACTAGTAGAACAGCAGCATGGGGGGAGAAAAAGTGCCCAGAAAAAGTTTTCATGCTCCCTGGCCATAGATATGATTTAAATAAAAATTTAATTTTGGTATCAGATTACAGTTTCTCCAGAACTGTCCACCTGACTGTCTACCTTTTACTGCCACTTTATTTAATACACAAATATTACTGATACATTTTCTATGGCTGTTAAAAGGTGTTGCAAGTAGAGTTCAGATAGAGCTCTGAAGCTAAGTAACCCATGTAAAAAAGGTAGATCCGTTATTAACCCGGTGACACTTAAGTCAATACATTATTTACCATAGCCAGG
Source organism: Perca flavescens (assembly GCF_004354835.1). Lineage (NCBI taxonomy): Eukaryota > Metazoa > Chordata > Actinopteri > Perciformes > Percidae > Perca > Perca flavescens. The sequence continues at coordinate 33,949,303 of NC_041336.1, forward strand.
GGCCTACACAGCACAGAGCCACACGGAGCTCTGGCCTACTGAGATAGTCCCTGACAGAATGGCAAAGGACACATATTTTATATATATAAGAGCAAAAGCAGACCCTTGGGCATCTCATAAGATGTCTCTCTAATATGTGCTGTGAAGTGGAAATTCTAGCTATACCCCAAAAACCACATAGAAAAAAAATAAATTTCTGGCTGCAGTTGTTTCCCATTATTGCATTTTCCTCTCTAAATCAATACACTTGTAGGATACAATTGCAAATGTATAACCATTATCTCAGTAGAAGTAAGACTAGCTCATGGAATTGGAATTACATATGTGGTTTTGTGTTTTTATAAGACTCCAGGCTAGTATTTCATGTTTTTTGTCTCTCCAAACAATTAATTTAACTGACGGCAAAAGCTAGTAAAGTATGACTTGAAATTACATCATCTCTGTTATTATGCTAGTGGGGGGATGTGATAAAGCTGTGTAATCTAGTTAGCAAAGTCCCCGTTTTGCATGGCTGATCAAGCTAAGCTTCTTGTGACTGCATTACAAAGCAAAACCTCAGTCAAGTACACAAAATGAAAACAGATCAAAGGGAATGCGAAGCGTGGAGCACGCTGCAGTACGGGGCGGTCCACTGTACCTGGTATTGGTTAGCTTTTGCAAGCTCCTGATTGGCTGATTCAACGTTGGATGATGTAGTCTGGATGTAATCTTCAATGCTGTCTGAGGAAACAAAGAGCAGATTGATTGTTAATGGGTCACTTTCATTCCAACAATTTACAACAATGTGGTCAGGTGGTGTGTTATATCACACACTTCAAAAAGGCACACGCTTATTTATCCATTTATTTATTGGTAAAATAAACACAAAAGTCTATTGTCATCTATTGTATGTATTCCAAAAAACTCCACCAAACTTCTTTTTTAGCTGGCTCAGTTTGATTGAATTATCATACTCATTTTCAGGGTCATACTTGTAATTTGGGTTTCTACTAGAACATGTTTACGTGCTTTAATGTTCAAAAAACACATTATTTATCATAGTGTCTGTCTGAATATACCTGTATTCACCCATTTATTGCATTCTATAGAGTAGGGCTGGGCGATAAAACGATTACGATATGTCTCGCGATAGACACGTAATCAATATCAATAGAAAATGCGTTTGATAAAACTTTCGATAACTTGTTTTTCTTCGTCGGAAGAAACCAGAGGTTGCGAAGCAAGTTTGGTTGCATGAAAAAAGGCAATCACTCTCTGGTAACCTAGCAACGTAGGAAGTGACACTCTAACAGCCAATCATGTAACAGTATCATGTTTGGTTGCGCTATATCGCTGTCTCGTGTTGGATTCTACAATAACAGAACCGGCGGTGTAAATTGTTGATAAAACAGGAAAAGTCAGTATGGCAGTTTTGGGGATTTTATAAGTCTGACCGTAGTCAGACCAATGTCGTCAGCAAATCATGCAAGACCACCGTCCCCACCAACACTGGTAATACCACAAACTTGTTTTACCACCTTAGCCGCGCTCACACTTTGGAGCACAGCCGTATTCGCCAGCAACGTCCAACAACATCTGCAGCTGCAACACCGCACAAGCAGCAGACCACCATGGAGAGGTACTCTACATCAGCGCCTTACTAAACGATACAAAGAAATAATGGAGGCAGACATGCTGAGCACTGTCAAGAAGCCAGGTTACCAACCTAGCACTAAATTTACAGAAAATAGTTCTTCTTAGGTTTCAGGTTTATATTTAACAATTTCATTTAACTTTATTAAGCATTTCTTACTTATTCTTTAATTTTACCTTAATGTTAAGAGATAATTGTTAAGTGTTCATTGTGATTTTAGACTTATGTTTACATTTTAATTATTTGAGTGTTTTCCATGGTTGTGTTGACATTTCTGCTTTTATAACTGAGGGGATTATAATCAGAGGAAGGTTTAAGTTTAAAATTAAAATGTTTAAATTTATTATATTTTTCTCCTGTTCCTTATTTTAAATGGGTCATAAAAAAATATCAATAATTATCGATATCGATCGATATGAAACACTTAAATCGTGATACAGTTTTCAGCCATATCGCCCAGCCCTACTATAGAGAAATGGCTAAATCAAAGCAGCAGAGGCCCAGATATCCTGACTTTTAGTCTCTAGTATTAGTCAAGCTCCAAAAACCTACACTTCTTATAATGCAACTCAATTGTGTCTTTGATTGGACACCTCCTGCCAAATAACCACTCATATTTTTCTAACTCTATGTTTCTGGAGTTGTACATCTGTAGCCTCCAAGCCCAGATGACTGCTTGAAAAAAAGTATAAACTAGTATACATTTGTGTGTCATCTGTCTTCATGGCATGTTGTTGTCTAATGTCTTTAAATTATAACCCATACTAATGTCTTGCTGTTTCCTGTTTCTTTGGCCTCAAAACATCTGGCCAAAGGAGTTGGCCAAACAGTTGAAAATTAAATGTCTGGCTAACACTGGCACATTTACGGAAATGTTGATTAATGTGTTGATTAAAAATTAAAACACATTAAAACCGGAGGGTTAGGGGTCCTCCCCGATAAAATGTTGAGCGTCAAACACTTCATTTCCTGCATTCTGGTGAATTGTTATGCAACGTCTTTATATACGTAAAGGAAATAATTATTCTCCTTCTCTTTGCTGTTTTTTAGGAATCATGTACATTACAACAACAACTCTGTTAGAAAATGAGACCTTGTTGAAGCCAGAAGCTCCAAAGTTTAAATCTACATGACAGACATGAAATCCCAAATCCACTTCTTCTAAATATTCGAGGGACATATCCCCTGCATTCCCCGAAATCTTCGCCTATGAGCTTAATGGAAGGTCTGACATTTGTTATATTGTTACTATGCACACAGCCTCAACAGCACATTATGTGACAGCCCACCAGCCCTCAGTGTTACCAAGGACTGCAGGTCTAATAGTTAACACTGGTACAACAGCAGGGCCTCTTTTAAAGGCTGTCACTACACAGAAGTTAATGGGATGAGACAGAACATGTTTAATGAACTGGATGGTCCAAAATATTTGGTATCACCACATAATTACCCACATATATTTACAACTGGCCTATAACAGTGAGAGTGCTATTGATTGTTTTGGTGTTGAGAGTGAAACAACAGTTCAGAGATGTGGGTAAAGACTCAGTGTTTCATGTTGTGATGGCCTCTAATAATTACTGCACCACTTAAGCGTGTTGAGAATTACCTTTTGAACTGAACAGGAGGTGAATGAATTGTGCTGATTGACTAAACACACTTACTCCTTTGGTGAGTTGAAGACATGTCGAGATCAACCCGTTCTCACTCCTAACTTGTAAAATACTGATGCTTGGCCAGTGTCTGTCAGCGTCAGATACCGATGCAAAAATCACAATTTAGCGTCTGTATGGAACGCTCCGGGCAGAGCAGCAGCTCGACCACAGTGCTGTAAGACGACGTACTATTAAGAGAGACAACGGTAGAGAGTAGTATGAAAGACCGAAAATCCGCGTAAAAAGGTTGGTTGGAAAAGGTTGGTTGGAGGGGTGGTGGATGGGTCAAACAACACAGGACTTTCATGCAGGAGACTGGGTTTCATGTCCCGTTCTTGTCCCACGTGTCACTGATATGTACATTTTGTAACCACCCAAAATCTTTTCCTGAACCTAACTGTCCCGTTCTTGTGCCGCATATCAGTTAAACGTACGTCCCGACCCATAGCGTCAAAAAATAACGCCATGAGTCCCTGCCAAGCGCATCTAAATATGATGCTAAAGGGCTAGATGTGAATCCCGAGTGCCTCAAATAGTCACGTCAAGAGTCCTGACCCAGAGGGTCAAAAAGTGACGCCAAGAATCCAGACCAAGTGCATCTACAGCGTCAACATTTTTCCCATTAAATATATTTCTGATGGGGCTATTGGAAGGAAATTTTCACCAGATATCAGTAACAACCCACGTAATCCACACATACAAAGATATCAAAACATGTACTGTATGTCCATGACAAAAGTTATGTGTAATAAAGTGGAATGATAATGGGATAATGCGAATTGAATATTGAACACATGAAGAAAAAGGGGTGTAAAAAGGCATGGGAAGCCAATAAACCAGATGAAATCTGTCAGTATTTAGGAAGCAATCTTGTCCCCAATTAGTGCAAATTAATATTAGCTGGATTAGTCCTAATTGATGGCCTATAAAAAGGTTTCTTATTACCAAGGTACCACTCAAGAAGCATTTAATGATGGGTAAAAGCAAAGAGCTGTCCCAAGACCTTCGCAAGCTTATTGTAGAAAAAAATACGGATGGCAATGGTTACAGACAAATATCTAAACTTCTGAAAGTTCCAGTGAGCACTGTTGGGGCCGTTATCCGGAAGTGGAAAGAACATCATTTCCCCATTAACCGGCCACGACCAGGTGCTCCTCGCAAGATTTCTGACAGAGGAGTCCATAGAATACTTAGAAGAGTTGCCGAAGAACCAAGGACCACTCGCGGAGATCTTCAGAAAGACGCGGAAGAAGCAGGTACAGTTGTTTCAAAGAAAACAATTAGTAATGCATTCAACCACCATGGCCTCTATGCACGCACACACTGCAAGACACCACTTCTCAAGAAAAAGGCATGTGGAAGCTTGCTTAAAGTTTGCTGCACAACATCTGGACAAGCGAATGACATCCTGGGAGAATATAAACTGGTCAGATGAGACCAAAATCAAACTCTTTGGCTGTCATAGCATACACCATGTTTCACCCTAAAAACACCATACCAACAGTGAAGTTTGGAGGTGGGAGCATCATGGTGTGGGGCTGTTTTTTCAGCATATGGCACTGGCAGACAACATATAATTGAAGGAAGGATGAATGGAGAAATGTTCCGTGACATTCTTGATAAGAATCTGCTGCCATCCACCAGGATGCTGAAGATGAAACAAGGGTGGACATTTCAGCAAGACAATGATCCCAAACACACAGCCAAGGAAACTCAATTGGTTTCAGAGAAAAAAAATCAAGCTGTTAGACTAGCCCAGTCAATCACCTGACTTAAATCCAATTGAAAAACTCTGGAAAGAACTGAAGATCAGAGTTCATAGAAGATGCCCCCGGAAGATTTGAAGACAGTTTGTTTGGAAGAATGGGCAAAAATCACAGCTGAGCAATGTGTGTGACTAGTTTCTTCATAAAGGAGGCGTCTTGAAGCTGTCATTACCAACAAAGGCTTTTCTACTACACTCACCTAAAGGGTTATTAGGAACACCATACTAATACAGTGTTTAACCCTATCCTATCAATATGGGCCAACATTTCTAAAGAATGCTTCCAGCACCTTGTTGAATCAATGACAAAAAGAATTAAGGCAGCTCTGAAGACAAAAGGGATCCCCCACACCATTACACCACCACCACCAGCAGCCTGCCCAGTGGTAACAAGGCATGACGAATCCATGTTCTCATTCTTTTTACGTCAAATTCTGACTCTACCATCTGAATGTCTCAACAGAAATCGAGACTCATCAGACCAGGCAACATTTGACCAGTCTTCCACTGTCCAATTTTGGTGAGCTCGTTCAAATTGTAGCCTCATTTTGCTATTTTTAGTGGAGATCAGTGGTACCCGGTGGGGTCTTTGCTGGTGTAGCCCATCCGCCTCAAGGTTGTGCGTGTTGTGGCTTCACAAATGCTTTGCATGCCTCGGTTGTAATGAGTGGTTATTTGAGTCAAGTTGATTTTTTATCAGCTTGAATCAGTCGGCCCATTCTCCTCTGACCTCTAGCATCAACGAGGCATTTTCGCCCCCCAGGATTGCCGCATACTGGATGTTTTTTCCCTTTTCAAACCATTCTTTGTAAACCCTAGAAATGGTTGTGCATGAAAATCCCAGTTACTGAGCAGATTGTGAAATACCCAGACCAGCCCATCTGGCACCAACAACCATGCCACGCTCAAAGTTGCTTAGATCACCTTTCTTTCCCATTCTGACATTCAGTTTGGAGTTCAGGAGATTGTCTAGACCTGGACCACACCCCTAAATGCATTAAGGCAGCTGCAATGTGATTGGCTGATTAGATACTTTCATTAACATGAAATTTAACAGGTGTTCCTAATAATCCTTTAGGTGAAGTATTAAAGCAAGTGTGTTCAATACTTTTTCCCTGTGTCATTTCACTTCATTATACACAACTTAATTTATGGACTTATTTGTTTTGATATCTTTTCTATGTGTGGTTTACTTGGGTTGTTACTGACATCTGGTAAACATTTCATGCTGATAGTCCCATCAGAAATATCTCTGGTAACACAAAAAGTAGGTTGTTAATGATTAACGAATGAGGAATGAATGAGTAACGAATGGTTAGTTAATGAGTAGTTACTGGTTGACTGTGATACAAGCACTAATGATTAGTTACTGTTAAACAGACTGGTAGTTACTGTTAAATGAATGAGTAACGAATGGATAGTTAATGAGTAGTTACTGATTGACTGCGAGTCAAGCACTAATGATTAGTTACTGTTAAATGAATTAGTAACAAATGAGAAACTACTGGTTAGTTTATGATTAGTTACTGAATGACGGACTCAAGCACTAATGATTAGCTACTGATAAACAGATTGTGTGTGTGTTACTGTATTAATGAATCATTAGGAAATCTGTACATGGGATTTATGGTAATAAAAAGAATAGACATGATACAGGATGATTCTCATAATTTTAATAATGATATTCACAAAACATTTACATTGACAAACAAGGTATATTCTGTAGCTTTGAAACTGTTGAAGGCTTAAAAGCAATTGTATGCTGCTGCAGGGCATGCTTTAATCCTGCCACCCTGGGTTTTGTGCTATTGAGCGGTAGTTAAAGACCAAAGAAGGATTGACCCTTAGCTACTACTTATTAACGAATGATTAACTAACAATTATTTACCATTACTGAAGCATTGTGTGTACCTGGAGATAAAGTGAGATATCATACTGAGTGGTTAATCATTAAGGAATGATTAGTTAAGCATTCACTACCATTGGTACTGAGTGGTGGTTAATCATTAAGGAATGATTAGTTAAACATTCTGAATCTTTAACTAATCATTCCAGTGACTCTGTTTGTGAGGCTGCTAGCCTCCAGCCTGACCCTGTCCCTGCATCTACTGGCTTCAGGCCTGTGTGCCAGGGGCTTAGGGTGGGTCTGCTTCACCTCCAGCCAGCCATTCCTAGTCCTGACTCCCAGCCTGCTGAGTTCCTGTCTTCTGGTCCTACCACTGTCCAGGACTCACAGGAGTCTCCATTCTGGGGTACACGGTTGGCTTTCAAGCCAGACGGAAAGCGGCGACGGTCTAAGAAACAGCAAAGTCCTCTGTTTAATCCTGTGCTCCGCTCCTGTGCCCGCAGCGGAGTCCGTTTCTGTGCCTGCAGCCCAGTTGCCCGACGCCACGCCTTCAGCTACGCCTGCAGCCCAGTCGCCCGATGCCACGCCTGCAGCTACGCCTGCAGCCCAGTCATCCGATGCTACGCCTGCAGCCCAGTTGCCCGACGCTATGCCTGCAGCCCAGTCGCCCGAAGCTACGCCCGACGCTATGCCTGCAGCCCAGTCGCCCGATGCTACGCCCGACGCTATGCCTGCAGCCCAGTCGCCCGATGCTACGCCCGACGCTATGCCTGCAGCCCAGTTGCCCGACGCTACGCCTGCAGCCCAGTCGCCCGACGCTACGCCTGCAGCCCAGTCGCCCGAGTCGGCCCCGCCTCTGCCTGAGTCGGGTCCCTCAACCTCTGTTTCTGCCTGTCTGTCTTCACCCTTGTCTACCCCAGTACCTGAGTGTTTGTCTGCCTGTGTTTCTGAGTCTGTGTGTCCGTCTACCCCTGTTTGTGAACGTACGTTCCTGCCTGACCCTACTTCTGTCACCGTGCCCGTCTCTGTCCCCGTCACCGTGCCCGTCTCTGTCCCCGTCACCGTGCCAGTCTCTGTCCCTGTATCTGTGCCTGTCTTTGTCTCTCTTCTCTGTCCCGTCCCTGTGCCAGTTATTGTTCCAGTCACCATCCCTGTTATTATCCTAGTCACCGTTCCCATTACTGTCCGAGTCACCATCCCAGTAACTGTGCCCCCGACCACCCGGTTCCTATCCTGTCCACTGCCCCTAAGCTCGTGTCTGAGTCTGTCGTGTCTGTGTCTGCCCAGAGTCCGTCTGCTTGTGCCCTGCCGGGGTCTGCCTCTCCGTTCCTGCCTGTCTGTTCGAGTAACGCCATTGGGACCCCCTCCGCCCACCCGGGTTGGTCTTTTGATGGACGCCAGGAGGCGTCCGTCGAGGGGGGGGTATTGTCAGGATCTGGCTGAGACTGCTTGCCTTTGTGCCACTCTTGTGGCCTTTTTGTGTATTTTGTTATCTGTGATTGTTGCTGTGTTCTGTTACCTATCTGTCATCTGTCTTTGTCTCCGCCCTTCCCCGTATATGGTCTGCACTTCCTCTCTTGTTAGTTTCCCTCCAGTTCTGTTCTCACCTGTTCCCAATTGTCTCGTTAGTGTCCCTCCGTTTTCACTCTCACCTGTTGCTCGTTACTGTCTTGTCCAATCCCCTGTCTTTCTGTTTATTGGTCTGTGTATTTCTACGGCCCTGTGTTCCTTTTATCTCTTGTCGGTTCGTCTCTCTCTGTTCGTCTGTAGTTATGAGTTTGTAGTTGTTTTGACACAAAGTGTGTTTTGTTCTGCACTCCTGACTGGAAGAGTCTTGCATTTGGGTCCACCTGCTGAAATCGTGACAGGTAAAGCAACAATAATTATGTGTTCTGAGACTGTCACAACATAGGAAAATGTCTTATTAACCACCCAACCAAATCTAAATGATTTGAAAAAGTATATAAAATTAGGTTTTGTGAAAAAAAAAGCAGTATTCCCCGCCCTGAGGCACAGGGCATGCATCCTCTGAAGGCGCTAAACGAAAGAATGAGCTGCAGCCATTAGAATAATGAGTGCCACTCCGCGGCATCAGACTTTCATTAGCACTAGCTAGCACACACAGTCTATGGTAGGACAGCACACACATCAGGAGTCAAAAGGTGTCGCTTCACGGCGACAGCCAGCACAAAGAACACACCCAGTGAGCAGTAACTGCCGGCGGGCCGGGTAGCCGACTTTTATTTTATTTTATTTATTTATTTTTTTGCGTTAGTGACCACTCTTCTGCTTGTGTTTATATGATCGTGGCATTTTTTTTGGACTGAAAGAGCTAAGAGAGCTTGAAGAATGTATCAAACTTGCGCCGCTTACACACGGGTTGAAGGAAACAACACTGATGCTATGCGCTCTAAAGTTAGTGGTAACATCGTTTTTATATAGTAGGGAAAGGGTTATGTTAATGATGGCTGTCAAAGACTCAAATGGTGAAAAATATTTCAACGGTCTGACTCCAAAATTAAGAAGTACACAGTAGTATTTGCTGTAATGTTTTTAGAAAGAACTCATTCATTTTGCTTTACCTGGAATTTAAGAACATTAGCAGCTATCAAACATAGCACAGCACATCTTTTCAATGATAATCTGGCTACTAAATGAAGCTTTAATAAAAAATTAAAATATGTTTATTTGGCTGTTGGGCTAGAATTTCTGTGGATATTAATGGTCCCCAGACAATGATTCCTCGGGCCCTATCTTGAACCCGGCGCAGCACAAAGTCCGACGCAAGTGTCTTTGCTAGTTTAAGACCGATGCAGTTGTCAATTTCCTGTCCAGCGTCGATGTTGTTTAAATAGCAAATGCACCTGCGCCCATCTATGCACCCATGGGCGTGCTGGTCTTACAGGGAGGTGTGTTCAGGTGTATTCTTGGTGTATTGCTATCTTGAGGCAGCGGAAAGTGTTTGCGCCATTGACCAACAAAAACCTGGTCTAAAATCTATAACTCAGCATTTCATTGTTATTTTAACAGCTAATGCGCCTAGGCTCGTGCATAGCGCACACACACTATGCTTGTTACACACACAGGGATGCGCAACAGCACACACACATGCAGAAGATTAAAAATACAAATATTACAATGTGAAATAGTATTATATAATCTGCTCACGCTCTTTCACTTCACGCTAGGGCTTTGACTTTTGCCCAGAAATTCAAAAACATATTCGAAGTTCATTTGTTTATTAATATGCAAATATATTCGAGTATTTATTAATAATATTTTGACCATTAAATGCCTTCAGTAATATTTTTATCAAACTTAAGTTGTATATGTTCTGCCCACCAGAGGGCAGTGTATCAGTCAATGTCAATAAGCAGACAATGTTTTCAGAAGAAAAACATTATTAAAAGTCAAACCCTGGATTAAACACAAACAGTATGCTTTTGACAGGAAGTTCGGAGCTTTCACCATAGCCTACGTAAGTGGTCTGATGTTTATATTTATGCGCTGGTGTGTGCGTTGAGGCGGCGCGTGTGTGTGTGGTGAGAGAGTGACGGTGACTACTGGTAGCTTCAGAGCGAATAGCGACTCTAGAGTCATAGTGAGAGGAACAAAGCGTCTCCCCTGTGTTTTCTGACCATGGTGAGACATGTGTAGCAGGAAAAGTTAACTCTCTCATTGATTTCATGTTGTTTATGGAGAAGGAGAACCAGGAAATGAGTCGGGGGAAATGCAACGCTACCAAGCCACGGCCGAGGGACATGCGTCGCCGCGACCTATAGTTACATTTTGAAATGCATGAAAAAGCCTCAGAATCTGAATTGAAAACATTTACAAGCAAACAGTTACAAAAAATAATAGGTTCGAATATTAAGACGTGCTTAATATTCGTTCAAATATTATTTATTTTTTTTATATTCGAATAACGAAGTTCGGAGTCAAAGCGCTACTTCACGCATGAGCAGATCAGTTTCTTCTCCTGAAAATCTCTCCTTCCTGCTCAGCAAAATGCTCCAAGGTACAAACGCGCCTGGCTTTTAAAGGGAATGGGAGATGACACTCTGATTGGTTTATTGCATGCTTTGCCTAAAACTCACCTATGATTAATTAAAACACTAAGACACAATCCTTTTGAACCAATGGCCTGGCGCACGCACACTTTTTTCGCTGTTAAACTAGCAAAAGTGGATTCGTACACACCCTAAGGCCTAATCAGGAACTATTTGCATTCGTACACAGAACTATCTAAATCTCATACACAAATTTCCATGAAACGTTTGTGAAAATGAAATTCATGCTCTCAAGAGGATGAACCCATTCCCTCCATGAGCTTTATTCTAGTGACACCTTAAGTCCACACTGTTATTGTTGTACCAATGATTTCTCATCCTCATAATTGTTTGTATGGGTCTGATTTTGATTCATTCAAGCCCCAAAGGGAAGAAACCCTTTTAGGACGCTATAAGATTTTCAGTGCCACATTTTGGACAAATTCATTCAAACATTGCAAATACCAAAATAAATACAGTAAAGTACCAGATCTGTAGTACATTGTAATCCAATAGAAATAAGCTCCCATCCAATCCCAGAATGTTAATCACCCTGTAAAACAAAAACAATGCACTCTTTTGAAATGTACAAATGAATATATTTTTAACACCGCTTTTGTTTAAGTATGTCAGAGTTTGTGTCTGCCTGCTGAGCCAACCTTATTGATTGCCTATCTCGACTCAGGCTTTAATACAGTGTGCCCTTAAGCAGCACAAGAGGCCATAAAAGCACAAATCCTTCCTTCTTGAGCCTATTCATTTCTTTGTATTACCTGCTGCTTTTGCTACAAACGCCTCCACAGCACAATCACATATTATTCATATCCGCCACTACAGCAAGAAACCCTTCAAAAAAGACCAAAGGCAATTTCAGCGCATTTCTTTTAATGGGGATAAGGTCCATTATCGCATGGCTCTGTAATGATCAGATTGGACTTCTGCTGTGGTATAATGCCATGAACTCTGCAGTCTTCTATCTCCACGTTCACCCATCTGGGTGGGAGCACACTGTGTTCCTCTACCCATGTCCAAAACGCCATTTCGTTCACATGCAAATGACAAAATGGCTGAAAAACTCAGTGCAGTTCATGCATGTCTGATTATGCTGTACAAGCACAAGATGTAGCAGAATTCACAACTAGAAGAAAGAACCGAGTGTGACGGAGAAAGGGTGGAATGTGTTTAAGTGCTTAACGTTTCATCTCGTTCAACTCTCAGTAGTAGTTCCCTTAGTCTTTGATTCAACGTTTTCTTTATTCTCTGTTAAGCTTCAAGCTGCAAAGGTATGTTCTAAAAGCTCAATTTGTTGCTGTGACCCCGAGAACATAATGTACCTAAGGAAACTGAAGCTGTTTTCTTCATTTGCTTGTGTTTCGTCTATTTCTATGTGTTTCCTTAAGGAGCCGCATGTTTAGCTCTCAGGGCCACCATAGTGTGTGCTGTTTTATATTAATTTCATTGGAAAGCATGTGGATTGTTCAAGTGTGGTGGTTCACGTAGTTATGGTCCATTTTGTTCTTGACATTTTTAGGTTTCATTTCAAACACCATACAAATACTGTCAATTCTTTAATACTGTTAAGGACCTTTATTTTTCATACATCAACTGCAGAGAGAATCAGGCTTTTATTTAAATAGACATTTTTGTTAAGTGTATTTCATCATTTTTGCAAGTTGCCTTCTAATTCTCTGATCTGTTCCGATGTTAATTTGCTCGTGTTAGCAGAAAAATGTTTCTCATGTACACAAGAAAATAAAATGCCCCATGTGCTTTGGGGCTCTGTAGTTTTTGTTTCCGAGTAATGTCTAGAAACAGTTCTTAATAATGGCTGCACAGAAAAATGACTTATATTAATTATTTTAATTACACATTTAACATGTGTTCAAATATTTCATAAACTCTTTTACTACCCCATTTATTTTACTCAAGGTATTAAATGTTATTTTTGTAAATATTAAGCAGCATAAAAAGCATAATGTCAATATATTAGATTTTTTTAAGATACTTTAACTACAGTAACATTTATTTTCTTGTTTTAATTAAATGTATCACCATCATCAAAGTTTACATTACTCAATGGAATGTTTTGACATCTTGAATTTCTTTTAAAGGTATCTTGTGGATTGCTCGACCTTGTGTAGTGCTATGGAGCTATTTGTCTTGTGCACGAGGGCACACATGAGCGTGAACGTGCATGTGGGTGACGCAATCCAAAGCCCTGCCAATGGTGTTACACTATTCCGTCAACAGGTTGCGTTAATGCACCAACAAAGGCAGAAAGTAGCCAGCAAGTAGCATGGATGTTAGTCTGTATCAACGACGATTAATTTATTATTTATTTTCGGCCAGTTGTCCCTCATTTTCGGCCGGATTTTTCCTATCCCAGAATGCTATGTGGACTAGCCTGACCCTCCTCCGCAGCACTGCAATGCGAGACTACATGGATGTAAACAACGCAGGTTTTGCAAATAATGTATGGGGAAACAAATGTATTCATCACATTTGTTAGAACTTCAGGATTCAAACAATGTATTGGTGAGAAATACTTTATATGTAAAAATTACGTGCAGTTTTTTCACACTTAGAAAAAGTTATGTCATAATTTTTCATTTGCAATTTTAAAGCTATAGTGCGTAGTTTCTGTCTCCCCCATGAGGAATTCTAAGTAATGACAACAAAACTGTCAGTGCGTACACATGATACAAGCCTTCCGTGATCTCGCACCACCCCCACCCCTCCTCCATGCAGTTGCTAGAAGCCAAGGAGGACACGGAGGATTAAGATACCATTTTCTAAACATAGTCATACTGAGAACTACAGAGTTTTGTGGAGCTGATAGTCTTAACTAGCTTTCTAGCTACTCATTTGGCAATGGCTTGAATGTAGCAGATGTCCTTTTTAATTAAAAAAAGTTACGCACTAAAGCCAAATTGGGCCCAAAGAGTTAATATTTTGTGTGGCCACCATTATTTTCCAGCACTGCCTTAACCCTCTTGGGCATGGAGTTCACCAAAGCTTTACAGGTTGACATTTTCACTTAGGGGTGTACTGACTTTTGTTGCCAGCGGTTTAGACATTAATGGCTGTGTGTTGACTTATTTTGAGGGGACAGCACATTTACACTGTTATACAAGCTGTACACTTAATACTTTACATTGTAGCAAAGTGTAATTTCTTCAGTGTTGTCCCATTAAAATATATAATGAAATATTTACAAAAATGTGAGGGGTGTACTCACTTTTTTGAGATACTGTACATATTATTTTTTACTACAAAGGAAATTATTTGGATAAATGCCATGGTTTTATTTTGAATCTTTCAATTCTATTCAGTAAATGTTACAGTATATCCATGAATGTAAATGGTCTGAAAGAAAAACAAAATATTGGCCAATTTAAAAATTACATTAAATTATATTTTGAAATTTTATAAGGACTGCCAAATAGGAACGCCAACCGGACTCTATAAACATCTACAATGCCTTACAAATTCTTAAATGTAAAGTTTATAAACCCCTTTTTGTTTATGTCTGTCCTTCAGTATTTACTGTATTCCTTGTGTTATTGTATTTTGCTTAAATAATAAAGGTTTGAAAAAAAACATTTGAAAGCTTAAGAGCAGTATACCAACACTGTTTAACTATATTTGACTTAGGGCGCTATCTTGCCTTTGTACACCGACGCATGTATCATTCTTATTTTACACCCGACACACAGCGGACTTTTCCCTCCACAGACGCACGTCGGTAAATTAGGGAATGTATTTGCGCTCCTGGGGGCGGTTCAGCGGAAAGAGGAGGCGTGTTCAGGCGCAAACGTTCCCCAGTGCAATTTTGCAGTTTCACAAAAAAATTTCGCCACAGACCAGGAAAAACCTGGTCTAAAGTCAGTGGCGCCTTATTCAGATGCCATAATGTAGCGTGTGCACAACGCGCATACACTTTGCTTCTCTCATCTACACGGACGCAGCAGTTCCCATTTTTGCAAACCATACATCAGGGCTCGACATTAAGGCTTGTCTGCTTGTCCGGGACAAGTGGGTTTGTTGTTGGACAAGTGGAAGAGAAATTTACTTGCCCCACTGGACAAGTTAAAACTCAAACAAAACAAAATGCCACATATTTTGTCAATGTTACAGAATTGAAACAAACATATTTTACCCCACAATCCCGGGCAGCGGGTCGGCGGGCCGCTAACGTTAGACCCAGCCCGCTGTTCAGCGCATTCTCCGAAAGCAAAGCAGCATGAAAGCACGGCGAGCTAGCCGGTGTTAGCTTGCTAACTCCACCTTAACGTTACCTCCTTGCCACATCGTTCACAGAAAACAAGCTGAAAACAGAAGTCACTCGTGGCGATAGCAATGTGCTTTGTGTGGATGAAGCATTATATACGTTATGTGCCACTCATTCCGTTTATGTTACAGATTTTACTTTACCGATTTGAAACCAATACATTAACTAACGTTAGACCCAGCAGCAGCGGGAGAGCGGACCGCTGACGTTAGACCCAGCCCACTGTTCAGCTCCTTCTCTGTAAGCGATACAGCATGAAAGCACCGCGGAACCAGCAAGCCAGGCAGCCGGTGTTAGTTAGCTAACGTTAGCATGCTAACTACGCTTTAACGTTACCCCGTCCCCACATCGTTCACAGAAAACGAGCCGAATAAAGCTGTCACTCGTGGCGATAGAAGTGTGCTTTGTGCGGATGAAGCATGAAGTTAATTTGACTCTTGACGGCTGGCTCTCTGCCTCGTAACGTTACTAGCTGCTCCGCTACTCGTTTGTAGCGGATTAAATATCAGGTAATAATCAACTGTAAAGTAGCTACACCTTTTTAAAAGATCCCTTGGTAAGTGAAATTGTAGAAAAAAAAAAAAAAAAAAAACACGTTGACACCAACATTTAGTGGCAAAATCCATTGTTATGTCTACAAAATTATTTTAGATATAGTATAAGTTCAAGTCACCACTACCTCTGGTCAAAATATTGAATTAGTATCTCAATATATTGACTCCGTATCTCAGAATATAAACAAAGAATATCAAAGTAATGAGAAACTATAAAATATTGACTTAATCTCAATATATTGGCTTAGTATTGTAATATTGACTTAGTAACTCAACATATTGGTTCAGTATCTCAAAATATCTCAATTGACATAGTAACTTAGAATATTGACTAGGAATCTGAAAGTAATGAGAAACTTTAAAATATTCACTTAGAATCTCAATATATTAACTTCTGCACACCGGCGTGCAAAGTATAACTTTGTATTATGAGTCTGGAGATCCTTTTTTCTTGTTGAAGGGGAAATCTATTCTTGGGACACATTTGTTTCTACTGTTTAAACTGAATTGTATTAATGTTTATAGTGTTTGTATGCTTTCAGTGGTTTCTTCAAATTCTGCATTAGCAAAACATAAAAAAAATTATAAAATGATTAATCTTTACCCGGACAAGTGAAACGTAAATGTACTTGTCCGAAGGACAAGTGCCTCAAGTTAATGTCAAGCCCTGATACATAATTACAAGGAAAAATATTACTGAAAATGCACTTCAGGTGTTTGGATAGGTCAGGAGGCACTTTACAGTACAGTCCTCAAAAAGTCACAGCATTCTTTGTGGCTTGTTGTGTTTTCCATGAATCATGGATGTGTTGATGACATAAATGAGGAAATATTAGAGGACTTAAGGAGACGTGATGTTGAACTACGGCGGGATTGGACACTTCAGCGGGATCTGGTCCAGGAGTGGCAATGGTGGAGTGGGGGGAGGAGGAAGGGGCACAACAGTGCAGGTGGTGCGTTTGGAGGCCCACGCTCCATGGCTGCAGCAATCCTCTCCATAGGCTACTGTGGAGATGCGCCTGAGAGAAATCCACCGTTATAATAGCAATCTGCCACGTAACAAGCGCGCCTGCTCTTAAAGGGAATGTGAGATGACGCTCTGATTGGTTATTTTCACGTTATGCCCAAACTACACCTAGCTACTTCAGACCAACCCATTTTAGATTTGCGTCGGGCACAAGACTCATTTATCCCGCCGGTATAATAGCAACAGCGGCCGAGATCTGACCCACAAAGCTACTTGCGTTTCACGTTTGATACTTGCGTTTCCGATCCTTAAAATAGGGCCCTTTAGTTTGTACTTGATCAGATTTCAATTTGCAATTACTATAGTTTTTTTTTTATTTTTTTTATTTGATTTCTCTGTCATGCCAAACATGTGGCCCATCCCATATGGGATTACAAGACACCACCAGCCTGTTTAACAGACATATTCTGGTCTTGCATATACAAATCATGAGGAGTAATATATGAATAACAGAAAACAAAGAACAAAAACAAAAAAATATGAGAAAAGACCAAAACCGTATATACAAACAAATATCTACGCATCATCTCGGTAAAGAGCTTCTTTCCTCTTCTACCAGGCTTTCTCAACATAATTGGCTAATTTATATCCTTCACATGTGAACAGCCATCTCAGTCTTTGAGCATCATCCATATTTACAAATGGACAAATATATGTGAGAAGCCCACTTACTGCTGCTTTATGTTTCTGACTGTCATTCCACACACACAAACATGACATATTACCACTTTTCATAATTTGGCCTGAAGACTCTCTTTCTGGTAATGCACAATAAAAGCATAAAAGAAGTTCAGCTAGTGTGAAGACTTCCAACAGTCTTGGATTAGTCTTTTGTTGTGTGCTAATTATGGATGGATGGATGGATGATGTGTGAGGTGTGTTAGTGTTATGGTTCAATATGGGCCACCTAAAAAACCCTTTTGAAAAACAAAAAGAAACCCACCACTTCTCCATTGTGTGCACCATCCGTTGTCTAAAGGTCAACCATAATAATTAAGAACAGTGCATTGGGGAAAAACTTTAAAAAAGGGAAAAAAATACAGGTATTCCATTCTTGTAGAACTGTGGTGAGTCAGCCCAACTCTAAAGGGTATTTAAAGGCCATCTACATTAGCCTGATTGAAGGCTGCAGACAAAAGGACACTACAACAAAAAGGCAGCAATTAGCAAAAGTTATTGGGTCCCATTCCTTCCAAAAAAGCTAATCACCCACACCTACAACACCCCCCCCACACACACACACACACCATAAATCTGAATAAAGTGTGCATTAAGCATTTGTACCAGCACTATTTATATTAGGGCTGTAGCGATACACTAATCTCACGATACGATACACAATATTCAGCTCACTATACCATATATATCACGATATTCAGCCAACGATACGATTCAATACACTTATTTCATTTTCTGAAAGATTTAAAGGGGACAAAAAGATTTTGGTGACATCTTGTGAGTGTTCCATTTACTTGGATTTAATTAATTGAACTGAAAACATCAATTACACAATATGTCTCTCAACTACAATTTTCAGAATTTTTCTAAGCACTCCGGCGGTCGGACTTTCAAATAAAATGAATTTATACCTAATACACCTATTCTTTTCCCTTTCTTACTGAATTAATGCTATTTATTTATTTTTTTGTACATGTATTAGTGTGAGCAAACTCCTAAAAAACATGGAAACTCCCTAATGATAACTGGCTCTTTAACTAGAAAAAGATCTCAGACTAGGAGGCAGTTCACTGAGGAGTGATGGTTAAAGTCTGTGATTATGGAAACATTATTGTAGTATGCAGCATCCTGATTGGTGGAAAATGCTTGCAGAAAGGCTGTTGTCAGGTAAACATGTCACTGTCAAAGACGCTGAAGCAAAAAGTTGAGGTGGAAAAGCCAAAAGCCCAGCTTTAATGATGAATGGACTGATAAGCAGGCTATGCACTCGTCATGTATGCCTCATTTGCAATGAAACGATGTTGCAAAAAAATACAACCATCATCATCATCATCATCATCACTGAACATAACGATCGCGTCATTCACGTGCATATTAAGTAGCTCCAGATTGTCGGCTCTAGCGGAGGGTTTGCTTTGTTCAGCCAGCAGTGAGGTTTACAAGAATTTGTCAAAATTTCCAGATTCCCGGCAACCTAAGATAAACAGTTAGACTACAAACCGACAGCTTTTGTTTTAGCTTGTTTGTAAAAATTCGCTATTTGCAGAGTAGAGCTGTGTTTGTGTAAAACAGCGCGGTGGACTGAGCAGATTGAAATATCGCTTTCTGCATGTTTATGCCGGTCTACACAGGTGAGTGCATTGATAAGTATTGACTTTCTACTCACGAAGGTTTAATTGTAGCCTATTTACAGAAAAGAGACCAGCTTGAGTTAATCTGCCCCAGCGGCCGTTGGTAACTCTGTATCGTTCCCAGTTAGGTGCTGCGTGTTTTAACCTTTAACGCACACACATCTCGGCTCAGCGGTGTGTGTGTTTTAATGCACACACATCTCGGCTCAGCTGTGTGTGTGGAGCTCGGTCATCGCTGTAGAGAATCCCGGCCAGACTAAAAGCTTTGGCGGCGGGCCGCCAGTTGACGTTGGCTGCTCTACAGCGACACTAGCGGCTGGCTGACCAAATCGCTCTTCCTGCAACGTGAACGGGGGTAAACACGGGGGATTTGAATGGGACTTATGTATCGATACTCGCGGCATAAAAATCGATACTTTCTTGGGGAATAAAATATCGATTTATATCGCAGAATCGATAAAATTGCTCAGCCTTAATTTGTATACAGTGTTTATTAAACCTAGCTCTTTGCTATTGTCTCTTATGTCTTGCCCTTCTTGCGTCAGATACAGTCAGCTCTGCATGGCCTGGGTATGTCTACAAATATTCACTTGTACTTTAAGTATTTCAACATTTTATTAACTTGCACCGCCACTTTTAATATTCCATCAAGATCTCCATCATGATTGTTTTTTTTTGTTTTGTTTCGTTGCCTATTGCTCTGAATGTTTGCATGTTTCAAGAAAATGTCAGCGTTGCTTGGCTGTGTTTGCTGGCTGTGTCCCATCAGTGTCACATTTAGACTCGCTTGGACGGGACTCTCGCGTCCCTGGGTCAGGACTTACATTTAACTGACATGCGGCACAAGAACGGGCCAACTAGGTTTAGGAAAAGATGGTGGGTGGGGTTACAAAATGTACGTTTCAGTGACACGCGGGACAAGAATGGGACATAAACCCCGGTCTCCTGGGTGAAAGTCCTGCGTTATTTGGGGAACAAGAAATGGGTAAACAACGTAAAGCTGTTCTGCAGCAATGGAGGTTGATCAAGCTTTGAAAGTTGGTGTTACCAATTCCCACAGGTGTTCCAACTTGTCTGGATTACTTAAAACCCCATCTGTTTGTATAAAAGTGGTAGGCTCGTTTGAGATGAGCCAGATCTGCGCAGAATCGATCACCGGCGATCGCCGCCCAATGCATGCCAGTTAGATTCTTGTCCGACTTGATCCCGACTTGCTCTGACGTCATGCACACGTGGGCAACGATAATCTCACGAGACCAAGGCGGCCGCAGTTCTGAGCCGCAGGTAGCGCAGTTGCTTTTCACCAACTGCAAGAGCCAGGCGGACGCAGGCGGACCCAGTGCATGCTGGGAAACGCCGGCCTCTCAGCTGATTGAACAGCTGATTGGTTCAGAATCGACTCAACATGATGACGTTTTATATAAACTTTTTTATTTGATTTTTAATCGGAGGGATTTTAACTGCTATTTGTCTAATTTAAAGGCTTATTTGGTACAGAACACCTGTTGTGAGGCTGATAGTTACGTTTAGAAGTCAGAGAGACTAAATCTGTTCAGATTACGGATCATCTACAGTCTGTTGGTAATTAAAATCAGCAACAGATCACATGTAGAGAATTTTGACAGCTACTCAACAACAACTCGGTAACAACTGGAGACTGTGTAGGAGCTGATATATGGGTCTGATAACATTTTATTAAATCGGAATCGGACCACAGTGTTTCTGTCACTTCCTATTCAGCCTGAATGCTGCTGAAATCAGCTGGAAAACTGTCCGACTTGAGAGCAGACTTTTGTCAACGCCCCCGGCTGCTGCCGCCTGCTCTCTTCCGCTTTACAGGCGAGGAGCAGTTCATCTCGAACGAGCCTATTGTTGGAACACACTGTGGTACCATTATACCCTCGTGAGCAGTTGAACAGTATTGTACTGCAGAAATTTGTGTCTTGCTATAAAAATGGCAGGAAAAAGGAAATTAACAATGGAAGAGAGACAGACCATCATAACACTTAAGAATGTTGGTCTTTCCTACAGAGAAATTGCAAAGAAAGTCAAGGTGTCAGTGAATACAGTATTCTTCACCATCAAAAGGCACTTAGAAACTGGGGGAAACTCTGACAGGAAGAGGTCTGGCAGACCCAAAGCCACAACAGAATCAGAAGACGAGTTTCTGAGAGTCAACAGCTTGCGTGATATGCGGCTCACAGGACAACAGCTTCAAGCACAGCTTAATAGTGGTCGTAATAAGCAAGTCTCAGTTTCAACTGTAAAGAGAAGACTTGGAGCTTCAGGTTTGATAGGTTGAGTTGCAGCAAGAAAGCCATTGCTAAGACATCAGAATAAGAAAAATAGGCTTGCCTGGGCCAAGAAACATCGTCAATGGACTACTGAAGACTGGAAGAAGGTGTTATGGACTGATTAATCAAAATTTGAAATCTTCGGTTCATCACGCAGGAATTTTGTACGCCATCGAGTAGGCGAAAGGATTGTTCCTCAGTGTGTGACATCAACTGTCAAACATGGAGTAAGAAGCATGATGGTCTGGGGTTGTTTTGCTGGATCCAGGGTCGGTGATTTGTACAGAGTGAAAGGCACCCTGAACCAAAACGGCTACCACCACAGCATTTTGCAGAGCCATGCAGTACCCTGTGGTATGTGCCTAGTTGATCAGAGGTTCATCCTACAGCAAGATAATGACCCCAAACATAAGTCCAAGCTATGCCAGAACTACCTTAGGAAAAAAGAACAAGATGGTAAGCTTAAAAACATGGAGTGGCCAGCACAGTCACCAGACTTAAACCCCATTGAGCTGGTTTGGGATGAACTGGACAGAAAAGAAAGCAAAGCAACCTGCCACAGTGCCACACATTTATGGGAACTTCTGCAACAGAGTTGGGAAGAACTTTCGGAAGAAAGTACATATTGACATATGTATATGTCAATAATTAGTTTTAATGTTAAACATAAATAAAGCACAGTGAATCCTTAAGCTTAACTGTATCTGTGGATGGCTACCTAAGTACAGGCCGATAAGCATCAATGTTTTGTATATTTTATATATTTGTCTTTATTTATATTTACCTTTGCTAATATGTTGGACTTATGTTTATGTATATTCTCAGACATATTAACTTTAGAACTTGTCGTCCCCCCTCCCCCCCCGGCATAACTCAGCATCCCCTGTTGAAGATCTCTGCCTTTACGCCTAAAAAGTTAAATTAGCCTCCCACTTAATGATTTGGTTAACTTAGCCAAAAAACAAATGTAAATGAACTGACTCTTCTCCAGCCACAGGTGAAAGTGTTTTGCAACACTGAACAGCTTGTGACAATCACCTCAATTTGGAAAGTCACCTGCCTTTCAGACCCTTGAATTCTACTCAGAATCGATCCATAACAATATTTTTCAGGTATTAATGGTTGGTTGACATTTGTAAGTAACAATTCTCTTGAGAATGTTCATGATGGAGCCAGACACAGCTGATAGCAAAACCTCTATCTGCCCTATATTTGTGCACTACGTTTAGTTGTTTTTTTTGGTCTAAGTCTAAATCACTGCAGGGTGCGGAGAGCAGTTTAAAGATATCAGGGTGTCTAAATGGATTTTCTCTAACAGTCCAATGTTTATATACACCCAGAGCATTTTGCGGAGTAGAGGTTACAAAGTTACTTTTGCCCAGCAGAATTTTCAAGCTCATGTTGTTATTAATCAGGCATATCAAATTGAAACATGGCCACAAAGGTTATCTTTGCTAATTAAGTCAGGGACAACAATGTGAACAAGATTTAAATCTCACACACACACACACACACACACACACACACACACACACACACACACACACACACACACACACACACACACACACACACACACACACACACACACACCTTACCTATGGCGTCTCCTTGTTCATGGACCATACTGGCCAGATCCTTCATGATTTGACTGACGTCCAGCATGTCTCTCTGTGGAGAAAACACAGAGTATATACTCATGTTACACCGCTATTCAACTCAGTGTCTTACATCAGTACTGGCACTGATTGGCTGAGAACACATAATAGATACAGGAAACCCAAAAACTCCTGACTTGGTAAAATGGTTAATGGTTGATATTGTCAGAATCACAATGGACAATTTAAAACAAAATCAAAGTTGGTGCAGCTGAACCAGAGATATATATATTTTTTATTCCATGCATTATTTCTTATTGTCAAAACCTAGCCTGCAATACCCACAATGCAACTTGAATGTTGACAGTCTCAAGTGGGTGCAAATAGTCATAAAAAAACACCCAAGGTTGCCTGAACTAAGACAAAGATGCATCCTCTGAGCAACAAAAGTCATTAATACAGGGGCCTTTCTAGCCCTATGTAGCATAACATACAAACACAAAATAACAAAGAGCTGGAGCTCTTTATTAATTCTGAGATTAGTTGGAGTCTGAGGCCACACTCTGACAGTGGTGGAATGTAACTAAGTACATTTACTCAAGTACTGTACTTAAGTACAAAGGTTGAGGCATTTGTACTTTACTGGAGTCTTTTCTTTTCATGCCACTTTCTACTTCTACTCCGCTACATTTCACAGAGAAATATTGTACTTTTTACTCCACTACATTCATCTGACAACTTTAGTTACTTTAAAAATTAAGATAAAAAAAAAACCACAAACAAAAGTTTATAAAATCTGATGTTTTATTCTAAATGAAACTAGCCAACAATATAACTGCCTACAAGCCCAGCTGAAATGATTAGACCATTAAACACACAACTGTTTGGTTCCTTTACACTTTCTAAAATGGGAGGAGTATTTTACTTTTAATACTTTAAGTAGCCTACATTTTCCTGATGATACTTACATACTTTTATCTAAGTAACATTTTTAATGCTGGACTTTTACTTGTAGTTGTATTTTACAGAGTGGTATTAGTACTTTTAGGATGTGAATACTTCTTCCACCACTGCAGTCTGCACATAAAATCTGCATGTACAGACAGTATTGGCTGTTTGGGGCAAATACACAGACTTCACCAACAGCAAAATTGCTTTGCGAAAATGTCTGAACACACCTTCAGAATTTACCTACTGAATTCTTTACGATGTTGAACAATACCACCATTAGAATTATTACATGACTGTTATGATTAGGGGAATGGTAGACCCAAAAATGCAGACAACAGGGCAGTGGTGTGCTTGAGGATTTAATAAAATAAAAAGTGATACAACAAAAAGGGGTCCTGAAGAAAGCAGGCAAAAATGGTACCAAAAACCATTGAAGAACCAAAAGACCAGGCATCCAAAATAAACTGGCACACTGAGACAAAGGGGATTAAACTTACACACACACAATTATCTGACAACAGACAAAGACAACAAAGACTAAATACACAAGGTAAAGAGGGTGAAACAAGGGACAGGTGACACGAGGGCTCAGGAACAGGTGAAACACATCAAGGTGGGGCAGACAATCACAAAGGTGGGAAAACACAAGGCAGGAAGTAAAACAAGACATGACACAGGAGAAAAACACACTAAAAAATAAAACAGGAAACTGACACAAAACATACACAAGGATGAAAACAGGGTAAAACGCAACAGAGAGACAACTCAAGAGACAGTAATCAACAAGGAAACGGGGAATAATTTAACACAATAAAACAGGAAAAACTATAACAGAAAATTGCAACCAGCTGAATTTGTTTACTAGAGAAGTGTAAAGTGTGTCCTCTGTTGTTTTGCCTTGTCAGTAGCTATCCAAATCCACGTCAATCGAATTATCTGAAGTTCGCTAAAAACATTCATGCCATAAAGCCGGTGAAAGTGTTCCAACAGCTTTAAAGCAAATAAAAACCTATTGTGTCACATCCTGTTTTGCGATGAAATTGGCTAGTGACTTTGTTTGTAATTTTGATGGACACAACGCTTCCATTGCTGAATGTCGTGTTTGGTGACCACAAGATTGGTTTGGTTTGCCGTGTGTGAGCTGATAGAGATGAGAATCAGGCAGCTACAACTCTGAGGCCATGGACCAAAAAAAATGGTGAATTACCTTTCTGAGTTGGGAATTGTTTACATTATCAGTTATTTTGCCGATTGTATTCTTGATCAATCAGTTAATTGTTCGTCTATTAATTGTCAGTAAATATTGAAAAATGCCCACCACAGTTTCACAGAACCCAAATGTCTTGTTTTTTTCTGATCAATAGTCCAAAATCCATTGATATTCAGTTTACTCTTGGTGGATGACGAAGAACCTTTGCTATTTGTTCATGAAAAGACAATTATGGTCGTCTGCTCAATAATAGTGGCATCTAATAGATTTCCCTTATTAAACTACACTTTTGATTGTTATTTGATGTCTTGTGCAACTTTAGATGCTTATTACAAGACCTCAGATGTGCACATGCATTGATTTGTAAAAATCGAAATCAAGTTCCCTGTCCCTGTATAATTGAAAAATTTGGACTTGGGTTTTATCCTATATGGTGTGTGCTTGGCTTGACTTAGCGTAAAAAAAAGCAGAGGGAAGTTATTTCTCTGTAAGGGCACAGAGCAAACTAGTGCAGCTATGGTTAACCACGGCAAATTTGCCGCAGTCCCCAAGCTTTGTATCTGCTCTTAGTGTTTCAGCTCAAGCAATATGAAAGCTTATAAAACTCCTGTCTATCTCGTGCTCACAGGTCCCCGCTTTCCTCCATTATGGCTCCATGCAATCACAGCTGCGTTTGTGTAGCCTAACCCACTGGGCCATTCATCACAGGTGGCAGAGATTGCTGTGGAAACTGGCAGCCATCCTGCCACTTGGCAAAAACCATTTGATTCAAGCCAAAAATGGCCCCTGGCAAACCTTGTGATGCTAAAGACTTTTTTGTATTTATCTTTGGGCAACCCTGTCTATCATGCTGTAATAGAATAACAAATGTATTTTACCTGGCAAAGTATTGGGCAATCAGGGCTCATTTCATCATAACGACATGAACAGTGTGTAACCAATTTAGCAAATAGTGTGTGGAAGTGAATAGCAGCAAGAGAGACACACACAGGGAGAAGGCAGAGATGTGATAGGTTGGGTCCCCTGCCTGAGGGCTGAGTGGGTGGCCAGGCTTCAGGCCAAGACTGTGCCCTTTTCCATATTTCATGGGCTTTAAATTCTGCTCATCTAGCACCCACTGGATACTGGCACTGGGCTGGGAACCAGGACCGGAGATTGTTCTATCACATTTCGAACAACAGGTTTACTACAGGAGATTTTCTTATCAACCAGGGCAAGTATATTACCACTGCTTGGAGATAGTTTCTGCTTCAGTTCCTGTGGGGACCTGATCAGGTGCAGGGAAGGTAGTCAGAGTCAAGGGTTGCTTTCACACCTTTAGTTTGTTCCACTTGGTCCGGACTAAAAAAAAAAGAGTTCAGTGGCCTGTCATTTCACTCTGTTTAGTCTTCACACTAGGGATACAATGATTATCGTCTCTGGACGATTCTCTGCCCGTTTTTTGGCAGTTTGAAGACTATCTGTATCTGCGTTTGATTTTCCTGATAACCAATAAGTGGTCTACTTTGGCTCGGCTACAGCTCTGTGTCTGTCCCTCTGCTTTGGTTTCACTCACCACTGAGTCTGACTTAATGTCCCGCCACAACACTACCTGACTCTCTTTCACTGTTTATTATGTTTAAAGTTTCTAATTTATAAAATAATTGCTTAAAGCGTTTAAACAAAGTTTTGTGTTGCAGTTTGTAACATTCCAAAATCTAAATTTTGACTTAAATATTTTAATTTTCACTGTAAATGCATAGCGGGTCCAAATATCGGTTATCGGTTTTATTAACTACTACTGTAATAATCGGTATTAGCCTTTAAATAACAGTATCGGTTGATCCCTACTTCACACATGCCATGTCCCAAATCCATACCACATGTCACCAAAGTGACAAAATAAACTTTATTCAACACAGACAGTATGCATTATAAATATGGCCGATCTTCGAGTGCGCTGTTGACGGATAGAATTTTCCCACAATGCAATGCAGAGCCAGAGGAGCTACTTAAAGCTGGGAAATGGTGTCGTTGTGGACAACAAAAACAAGCAATCAATCTAAAAGACATTTTCCTTTGTTTCTGTGAAGCTTAACTTGCAGTAACAGCCAGAGTCTGATGCAGAGACTGTATGCCCCCCTCCATATTAGTGGATGGGACATGGGCCAAACTAAAAAGTAACACCTCAAATAACTTTTTTCAAAGATGGTTTATTCCATTTTAGGTTGTTTTGATCACGCTGATGTTTGTTCAAGTGTTCATTTTTCTGATAAGATTGTTTTTTATTGGTTATTTGATGCTATAAAATCAGGGTAAAACAAAAAGCAACAGAGATGATTTCTAGTCGCTCCCTGTCAGCCAGCCAGCCAGCCAACTTAACCCTTGTGTTGTCTTCCCGTCCACCTTGAAAAAAACACTTGTTTCAATGTTTTTGACGTCTTTTTTTCAGTTTGTTTTAGATTTTTCCAACGTTATAAATTGTTAATTTTTTCTTCTACACATTTTCAGCGCTTATTTCTATGTCCCATATTTTCTGATATAAAACAGAAATTGAAAACGGGTCAATGTGACCCGAAGTCAACACAAGGGTTAAGCCAATGTTAGCTTTGTACAGATCATAGGATTTCCCAAACTGAATAACTACGGCATATATAAACACAAAACTGCTTTGCTATCTCAATGTTGTTGTAAGTTAATCTGCTGAAATTTTTTTTTCCATCAACAGATTTTTAGGCCCACATTTAGCAAGCAATGGCGGAGTAATATTGTGCAGGGTGGGGGTGTGGCCTTGACCAACTGCCACTTTGCTCGTTTGAAAGCCATGATGTCTCTCTCTCATGGGCGGGCCAAATTCTCTGGGTGGGCAAAGCAGAGAAAGGGGAGGTAACCTTGCTCCTTATGACCTCATAAGGAGCATGATTCCAGATCGGCCCATCTGAGCTTTCATTTTCTCAAAGACAGAGCAGGATACCCAGGGCTCGGTTTACACCTATCACCATTTATAGCCACTGGGGGACCATAGGCAGGCTGGGGGAACGCATATTGATGTTAAAAAACCTCATAAAAAGTGAAATTTTCATGCCATGGGATCTTTAATGCGTTGATTTCTTCATAAGGAAGGCTCATTACTAAGTGAGGTGAGCTAAATTGGTGACCATAATAGAGCTGGTGAAGTTATCTAAAGGCGAAAAGGTCATGCCATTTCCTATTTTCAAGCCAAGGAAATAGGACAATCCTTTATGGGGGGAAACTGAAAAATATTGTTCCATTATTCCTGGCTCCAGCTATAGACAACTTACAATGTGTGTGTTTCCGACTTACATTATCATTGTCAATAATGTCACATCACATTGTACACACAGTAAATACAAGCAGCAGTGGGGGAAACCATTTGCGTCAGACTCTCAATGTCATTTGGAGATACCAGGAAGTTCTGCAACTACAGTATCGCCCACTTGGTTTAAAGAACTACAGAAGTACAGAAGTGTCATCAAAAGGAGTTTAGAAGTGCTTCTAAAAATGCATACATCTAAATAAAATGTTAACACAAATACAATTGATTCAGGTAATTTGATAGGAGCTGCACATTTGTGTCTTTTACAAATATTGAACATGATATAAAAATCTGCTAATTTAAGATTCATTTTCAATACTAGCAGCAGGGAAGCCATATCAGAATAATGAATGAACGTGTTTTTCCCATTGTCCAATTCATTATTTTTTTTACTTTACAAACGTCACGTTCAACGTAACTAGAAGTGAAGTAACGTTTAATTTGAATCCAAACCACAAACTGTAACAGGATTCAGAGAAAATGGCAGACCCAAATGCAGAGACAGCAGCAGCAGCAACAGGCAGTGGTGAGCTTGAGTATTTAATACAATAAAGTCCATACAACAGAAGGAGTCCTGAAGACAACAGGCAAAATAGTTCCAAACGTCAAGGACGTCAAAAACAGGAATCACAAAAAAACAGGAACACCAAGACAAAAACGGGGTAGGCTACGCACACTCAAAATACAATACAATGATCTGACAACAGACAAAGACAACAAAGAGACTAAATACACAAGGTAACGAGGTGAAACAAGGAACAGGTGACACGAGGGTTGAGGAACAGGTGAAACAGATCAGGTTGGGGCAGACAATTCCAAAGGCGGGAAAAACAAGGCAGGAAGTAAAACAAGACATGACATGGGAGAAAACAGACTACAAAATAAAACAGGAAACAGAGACATACACTTTCAAATGCACTTTCCATTTTAGCACTGACCCTACACAGTAGCGGTGTTGAAAAACTGTTCCCTCATTCACTCACTCACTATTCCCTACATAGTGTTTGTCAAATAGTGAACTATATAGGGATTGAGATTTCAGACACTCACTGAAAACACTGTTGCGTCAGTAGATGCGCCGGTTATTTGTGTGAAGGAGGCGGACGAACCCAGCATCATGTAAACAAACCATGACATGACAAAGGAGAAAAACACACTACAAAATAAAACAGGAAACTGAAACATACGCAACCATGACACACACTTTTCCTAAACTTAACTAAGTAGATTTGGTGCCTTAACATAACCAAACAGTGACCATTTCACAACGTTAACAACGACGTTTAAACTTGCGACCTTATGTTCAAAACCCCGACCAGTTCTCTGGTTTAGATATGAGGTCGTATATCCGCCACCACTTTATGATACGCTTTAGAGGTTAGGAACAAACAACCTATATCGACTTGTTTGGCATGAATGCAGCATTAGTGATAGCTGAATTTTCTCAGCACTGTAAGGAATTCTCCGCCACATCTTTCCTTCAGCACATGATGTTTTTCATCTTAGTCATGGAAAATTGGCAAGAAAAGGTAAAATGACATTATCTGTGACTGATTCACCCAGAGCCTGCCACAGCTCCAAGGGTCAGTGCTCTACAGCTGGCCCTGAACTGCATGCAAACAATGAACTTCCTGTTCGGGGAACAATAAAGTGCCACAGCACGTTTGTTGCGTTCCACAAATCATAATAAGTCAAACATATTCTTAGTGCTGACGCTCCCCACTGCTGGTCCTCTGATGCCTCCTGACAATCCTGCTGCTGTTGTTATTGTGTGTGACTGATGAAAAGAACACACTTGAAGGAAAAAAAAAAGAATGGCTCCAAGGGTTTGTATATTTTCATGAGACTAAAATGTCAGACAGCGATTCAGACATCTGTTCCATCTGACACTGGACTGCAGAGACAGCAAAAACACAATTAAACTCGAGGCCAAGATTTAAGAAAAAAAGAAGAAGAAAAAAAAATCACACGCACAAGTGGCAGCATCTGATTGGCACCTCAGTCACCAACGCTGCAAGCCTCGCATTTCTCCACTCATAAGGATCTGTCTGATACTGGCTGCTATGAACACTTGTGGGAGAGACTGCAGCTCAATCCAAAGCTTTGCAACCTGCAAATCGTCTGATAGATGATGGGCAAAAAATGGAAAAGTGACTTCTCTTTCCTGTAGTTTTCACGCTCATGTTACCTTAAGACTGTCCGATTCATCAGTTGCAAACACAATGACAATCTTCTGTGTGATTACTTTATTCTGCTTGTGTCTTGGAAAGCATACATTCTTCATTTAAAGCCAAATTTGCTGTGCACAGTTTGATGCCTTACAAGGTATCAGCACAATGAAGAGGATTAACAATCCAAGACATGACGGCGAGCGGCAGGGATTAGAGAAAGTGCCATATACAGAGCATGATTCTCCCAGCAAGAGTTTCATGCAAAGATTGCGGTTTATAGAGGCCAGAAGCATGCATGCTAATATGTGATTCAGTCTTATAGTGCAGAGTGGTGATGAGACAAACGGGCATGCATGGAGATCTCCTCTTGTGCCTGCAGAGGGAAGTGTGGCACAGCAGAGCCTCCTATCAGCCTCTTCCCGGTGAACCAGTGTCAATAATAAGAGCTGATTAAGTATGCAAGTCAGCCACAGAGAGGAAAAGCGCTGATAGACAACACGACCCTAAAGAGGTGTGTGGGAGATTTTTCACACCTTGTTCGCTGGTAGAAGTTACTTTGAACTCTGACGTGCTCTCTCCCACGTAGTTTGCTTCTTTTGGCCAAATGAGAGCACAGCAATCAGAGCGAGACCTCAATGAGAGAGAAGTCTCTCAGTACATTTCCGAACCAAATTGACACCTCCTCTGGACTCTGAACGTGATCTGACTGTGATCAAACTACAGAAAGCACTTGCCATCATACGCTGTCTGTTCATGTGACTACATTCATTCACATAAATTAAGAGTTCTGGGTGCTGACAGGATATCTCAATCTTCTCCTGGCTATGGCCCTATTTTAAGGTCCTGAACATTTTAATGAACCAAGCAGTTAAAGTGTTTTTCCCTCCATTTCTTCAAAGGGTAACTTCAGTTTTTTTTTTATCTGGACCATATTACCTATGTTTTTTGTGTCTAAGTGACTGATGAGAACAACAATCTTTGACATTGGTCCAGTATTAAGCAAGAACGCTGGCAGCAGCGAAAACAAGCTACAATGTAATGTTGATGGGCAATTGTGCACCTTCAGTTTCTATCCACTGTAGTGCTGTTTTTGCCACTGACAGGCTCAGATTATTATTCTAAGTGTCTGACAACATTATGGAAAAGATCCCTACAGAGATAGACCTTTTTGTTACAGAGTAAGATTATTTTTGTTTAACATGAAACAGCCCCAAAATCACCATCACCAAACTCACCAGACTCCATTAAAGTAAACATTTAGTTTCGTAAAACACTCAAAACTATCCTTGTACTGTTGCAACAACCACATTACCTTGCTGTAGATATAGGTAACCAATAAAGGTGTATTGTATGTTATGGCAATCACTGATGGGGATTTCCTGGATTGTCTTTACTTTTCAGATTTTTGTTTGATAAGATGAAAACATGACCCTGATACATTACCTTAGTTTGCTTATTATCATTATTACTATTCTGTTACCCTTTAGACATTGCCATTGTTATTATTAGATATAACCTGGTTGTTGCCTTTATAATTACTAGTAATGGTCAAATGAGGCTTCGCGAACCACTGTCTTTATTTTCTGAGCTTACTAGATGGCGCTCTCTGTTCAACGAAAAAGGTTAAAGGAATGGCAATTCAGTGTGTTTTCAACCCTTTGTTGAACAGAGAGCGCCATCTAGTGAGCCCAGAAAATAAAGACAGTGGTTCGCGAAGCTTCATTTGACCATCACTAATAATTACCATTGTATTACCCACTTGTTTCCACCATATAACCACCCTATTACCTTGTAATTACTGAGCTAAAATGTGCTACCACAGTCTTTATGGCATTATCTTTGCTCCACACTGACGTAGTGTAATAGAGTAAAAGTTTGACATCATCATGCCAGTGCTGTGCAAACAGATGAGAACAGTGGAACATGTGCTGTATTGTGTTTTGGACGGTACATTGTTGTGTATCTCAGGTGTAGATGGTTTAGGGAGCACATCACTTGACTGCCATGTCAACTGTATTTGACTGTGCTCAGTGACGTATCCACTCTTCTAAGGCACATTAGTCATCATTCGCTGTCAACACTTGTCATTTCAAGTCCTGTTTCCAATGCATACTGGCAAATCCATAGCCCACCATGGAGGAAGTATTTTTTCACTATGTGCTGAGCAGCTCAGTGGAACTGTGTTCCAATCAACCCCGAATATATACTGAACAAAATGTTGTGTTAACGTTGTGGATTGAGTGGCCCATGGTGGCGGTGGGGTTATGGTATGGGCAGGCGTATGGTATGAACAACGAACACAGGTGCATTTTATTTATGGCATTTTGAATGCACAGAGATACCGTGACGAGATCCTGAGGCCCATTGTTGTGCCATTCATCCACGACCATCACCTCATGTTGCAGCATGATAATGCACAGCCACATGTTGCAAGGATCTGTACACAATACCTGGAAGCTGAAAACATCCCAGTTCTTGCATGGCCAGCATACTCACCGGACATGTCACCCATTGAGCATGTTTGGGATATTCTGGATCGGTGTATACGACAGCATGTTCCAGGTCGTGCTAATATCCAACAGCTTCGCACAGCCATTGAAGAGGAGTGGAGCAACATTCCACAGGCCACAATCAACAACCTGATGAGGTGGATGGATTTTCTCGGCAAAGGACATGTGCTCACTAACACAGATTTAGAGAGAAATAGACCGTTTGCGTACATAGAAAACAGTCTTAGATCTTTGAGTTCAGCTCATGAAAAATGGGGACAAAAACCAAAGTGTTGCGTTTATAATTTTGTTCAGTGTATATAGATCAGTCTGCAGCCTTACATAAACTCAAGTTGAGCAAAGCAAGATTTTTATGCAAAGCATATTCTGTTTATATATTCTCAAAGCCTTTTTTTAATTCCCCATTTTCCGACTAAGACATGTATGATATGCTGGTTTTATTCAGGTTTTAGAAGCATTTTCTTGTATACAGCACATTCGGAAAGTGCGTCTAAATTGGGTGTTTTTTGCGGCCTCTTGCCTGTTTACGGCTTACGGTCAGCTCTGTGCGTTGCTATGGTGGCTGGACACAAACCAACCAGCCAACAGTTTGTAGGGCTGCAGTAGAGATGCATTAGCCTGGGAAAACTGACGAACTTCCGGTAAATTTGAGATTTGCTCTGCAATTCAATCTGGCCAAGAGCCCATTCCCAATTTTTCCAAATCGAGGCACCAGTCACAACCGTTGAAGTGGGCTTTACACGATGACGATAACGCAGCGACGGCAAGCAGCTTTCTGTCTACATTCAACATGACGGCCACCGAAGTGCAGAAACCCGTTGATGCTGCTGTCGCTGCCAAGTCACCCGGATCGTTGATCTGATTGGTTGAAGGACTATCTAATTCCGCCCAGAGGCATTTGAGCGGCGTCTGTTGGTGACGCCCCTTTGGAAATAAGATGTGAATGAACCTTCCCCAGACCCACTCAGAGTTACAACTGAGAAGGGTCTGATGTCAACCAGGCTAGAGATGCATGGTCAAATGAAAAAAAGGAGAAACACAGCTACTTTTAAACATTATGAAAGACTTCAACAGATTTTTGGATATGCACAAACATCGCAACGCTGACCTTTAAGAAGGTGGTTGAAGGAATGAAAGAGGGAGGCTGTGTTCGCACAGTCCAACAAGTCCGCCACCGCTGGAAAACATTAAAAAAGTCCTATTTTACATGGTTGCATGTAAACGGGAATATTCACTTTCATTAGCCATGGAAACAGCTTAGTTGGAATATTGTCTTTTTTGGAATAAGGGCAAAAACTGGAATATTATGTGAATGAAAACGTTATTTACAGTAGATGTAGATACATATCAGCACACTATTCTTGAATTCAGATGGTAACTGGCAAGACATCCTCTGTGTTGAGTCAAAACAAAAGACTGTGCCCTTTATAATAGCAAGTGATGCCCCCTCCTGAGAGAGATTGGCCTCTTCATCACCTCCACCACTATATGCCCCTCTACACCCCTCTACACCCAACTACACCCCACTACACATGACGTACCCATGTGGGTCCATAATGTAGCTTTTCTTTACTTGGCATCACATGATGTGTTATAAAATCCCTCCATCATATTACATTTAAAGGTTACCTCAACTCTCCTGCACCTTAAGCATTTAATTACATAATTACACTCCCTATGTGGTATTTCTATGCTTCAGTGAGAAGACATACCTTCTGCCGTTGCTATTTAATTTAAAGAGAAACATGAAAACATTTTTTGTTAACATGTTTCAGTGGAAGTCCACATACTTAATTGTGTTCTATACTGCAGGTGCTGGGTAATCATTCTGCAAACTGACACATGGGCAGACCTCTAGCCTCTGTTATGTCTCATAATGTTCTTTACTTCCATATAACGATGTCTTCTTCTATCTGAATGAATTCAATTCAAAAGCTTTATTGTCTATCCCCACAGTGGGTAGAAAATTGTCTTCAGACAAAAGGCTCAACAAACAATATACAGACAACCACACAATTTAAGACCCCCCCCTCCCCTATTTTCTATTTAAAATATCAACTTTAAATTTAAACTTATTCACGTACAATCAAGTACCAAGTACCTCAAACTACTAACAGACAAAAACTATGAATCAGGCTAAAGCCATATGTCCTCATAGCTAAACGACCGAATAGGGTGATTGCCAATGACTCCCAAAATGACATATATGACAGTTTTATTTAATGCCTGATACGATGCATGGTGGCCAGTTCAAATGCGTGAGTTTAACATGTGACAGCCGTGGCAGTTTTAATTATGTGACCGTTCTACAACAGAACGGTCACAGTTTTAGTAGTTAATGTTGTGGATGTTTCTATGTAATGGACTTAGGTCCATAAAAGTTGGTTAATTTAAAAAACTGACTGCTGACTTTTGGTTTCACACAAACCTGAGTGAAAGTCCTGTGTTTGTTTGATATGAAATCATATGTGATAGACAGGTATGTCTTTATAATTAAAAAGGATGTCAAAAGATCTAACCTGATGACCATGTGTGTGAGAGAATCTCAATAACCGTTCTTTAGTTCGGAAAAACAAACTCAAAGCTTCCTCTATGATGTCATGAGCGTCTGTCGGTTAATCAGGCTATTATCAAACTGATTAGCTAAATTTACATTGGCTTGCGCCAGCCTAGCAGCTGCCATTTCGCCCCAGTCAAATAAACAATGTTACTTTTGGTCAATGTATAAAACCAGTGTATGTAGTCCCGCCTTCCCAGTGTGAGAGACCAGTTGCTAGAACTTAAAAATGCAAATGCAGTTTGCTAATGCCTTTCCATTTAGTCAGGAAAACAGCATGACCGCACTGACATGTAATTGCAATCGAACAACGAATGCTGTGCTTGAGTACTTACAAAGTTCTCAATGCTTCGGTTTGCATGTAGGTACCCTCGTTATGCTACCGTTGAAGTGTGGTGCTATTTTGAGCCTTGTTAATGGTATGAAATAGTGATTTCTTTTTACTTTACCCGTGCCCCAACGACTAGCGTTATAAGCTAATTAGCGCTTTGCGCTAAAACTGGTCACATTTGATTAGCATGAAAACATATCCCAGAGAGCGGTCGACTCGGTACACGTGTTATTAACCCCTAGGTTCATTTTGCGCCGTATTTTTTCTTTAATTCTGTTATGCGTCTGTTAACGTTAGTTTTTATGTCACATTGCTATGTCACATTGCTATGACAGTTTAGTCTGGGAATACTTTCTCTGAGAACTAATTTAGCTCAGCAGCTGGAGGCCAGACCAATCAGGAAACTGTGGGGAGTGTTTGGATGATGACTGTTTGTTGATCGGTATTTAAGAACAATCATTACTTATCTTCACATTAGACTAATGATATGATATGAATTAATAATAATAATAATAATAATAATAATAAACATTCTGTAAATACATTGTCTTCCCTTCAATTCTATTCAAAATCTGACTTCTTGGAAAAAGCTTAAGGAATTTAACAAATTGGAAATCGGAGACAAAGAATGCCTGCAGGGTTGTAGTTTGAAAATCAAAGACCAATGATAGCCTAGTAAGCGGTATTTTTGTCCAGTGAAGTATAGGAAGGGTTCATATTGATGTCTGAGTAAAGGAATGAAACCAAAAATACATTGTATTCATGTCACAGATTATAAGAAACATAGCTATATAAAGATATGGATGATCAAAGTGGCTTGGATAAAGGACAAATGTTTCTCTGCTGTTCTTTGTCATGCGCAGTCATTCGCCCCCCCACCCCAAACCCAAACCCATTCGCACTCTCCTTGATAAGTGCGCTTAATGCTGATATGAAATTCTCCGCACATCTCCCACCCAAGCCCAAAGGCATTGGGCGACAGGACACAGTGTCACTGCCACAGCAGAAAAACCGTTAAGCAGATTTGCTTGCATGCTTACTGGTGAGAAAAGGGTGGAGGAAAAAAAACGATGACATTTTTCCCACACCAACTGCATGAGAGACATCTCTTTTTTGCCCTTACTGAGTAAACAGTTTATAAATGTAAAATCGTGTTTCCTTAGTGGCGGTAGCCCAAGGACCTAACACCCCTGAATATGATAACGCGATGCCAGCAGCAGGGCCTGAAGGGCAGCGAGGAGACAGAGCTGAAAATATTACAGACAGAGGTTACATTTGCTTCCTCTTCTGTGATTTCTAAATAACAAGCAGGGAGGCAACAAATTACATTTACTCCTGTTACTGTCAGTAAATAACATTTGTGCATTTGTACTTTGTGCCTAAGGGTCTGTCCATATGACCAGCCCAACAAGTCCTCCAAAATGAAATGACAAAATGCGTAGTTTGTCCAAGCCCCTGAGAGCACAGACAGTGGCAGTTCTAGACATAGACGGTAAAATTAATGGACAAAGCGATGCCGTAAACTTCCACGGAGACCAGTGAAGTCTATTAGAAGCACTTTTCCGGTGATGGCTGAGCGTTACTGCGCAGCCTCAAACTGAGCTTGACGACGTAGATGTGACGTGAGCAACCTGTCTGAAAGTTGTAAGTCTTCTGGTAGCGGTGCCAAGAGAAATCTCATCCTCTCATCATTCCCAATCTTGCAGAGATGGAGAGCGTAGGTATATGTAAGGAGATAACATAGGCACAGGCTAATTATTGCTAACTAAAATGCTAGTTAACATTAGTAATTCAACTTAAACAGCTAATGTAAATCCAAACTGCCTGTGAGCTTCTCCTGACTATACGGTAATTTGTCTACTATGCGACAGAAATATGAAGGGGGCACTGGCCACCAACTAGAACCTCCAATAGAAGTGTTTTCTGATCTGATGCCCCGGTCAGCAGGATGACATAATTTATCTGTGCCTCCCAAAACTGCTACAAATCACTGATGGAAAATAAATCAGTTTTATGATGTGACACAAAAAACAATTGATTAGGTTTACAGAAGAATCATGGTTTGGGTTCAAATAAGCACTTTGGTTAGGAAGGTTAGGGAAATATTGCGTTTTGTGTAACAATGACTAATTCATTAAGGTTAAGGGTTGCAATAATAAAGACATGGTCATGCTTTTTAATAAAAAATGAAAATAAAAAAAAAAAAATGAAAAAAAGTTGACTTTAAAGTGATGATTTGGAGTAATTTCACCCTAGAGTCCTTTGCACCATGACCTCGAGCCAAACACCCCCCCAGAAGCTTTTTTCAGCTGGGTCTAACATTGGGAGAGTTAGCGTAGAGTAGCGTTATCCGCTGAATAGCTTAGCGCAGGGGCTAATGGACCCACGTTTGTATCTGGTAAATGACCCCACTAATAATGCCCGAAATGATACCAAACGTCTACAGTAGTACATATAGGTTATGTACTCATAAAACGATGGATTGGAAAGTTTGTAAGTACACCAGAAGTTTATGAACACTTGCCTGCTCTCTTCTGCTCTCTGCTGTTGTTGCTGCTGCCAGCAGTAAGACGAGTGCTTAGGGCCGTCTACAAATTACAACACCGAAAAGAGATACAACAAAAATATTTTTTAATTTAACTTTTTTTTTAAACTAAGTTCTGTAGTATAACTAGCATGAGACAAGTAATAACTGAGGTAAGTTTGGAGACATTATCTTATTTAATCATTAAATTAATAAATATTTTTGTTGTATCTCTTTTCGGTCTAGTAATCTGTAGACGGCCCTAAGCACTCGTCTAACTGCAGGTAGCAGCAGCAACAGCAGAAGCAACAGAGGGCAGAAGCCAGCAGACAAGTGTTCATAAACTTCTGGTGTACTTACAAACTTTCCAATCCATCGTTTTATGAGTACAAAACCTATATGTACTAGTGTAGAAGTTTGGTATAATTTCAGGCATTATTAGTGGGGTCATTTACGAGATACAAACGTGGGTCC
This sequence comes from Perca flavescens, assembly GCF_004354835.1. Classification (NCBI taxonomy): domain Eukaryota; kingdom Metazoa; phylum Chordata; class Actinopteri; order Perciformes; family Percidae; genus Perca; species Perca flavescens. The sequence continues at coordinate 33,988,368 of NC_041336.1, forward strand.
ATTAGCCCCTGCGCTAATAAGCTATTCAGCTGATAACACTACTCTACGCTAACTCTCCCAATGTTAGACCCAGGTGAAAAAAGCTTCTGGGGGGTGTTTGGCTCGAGGTCATGGTGCAAAGGACCCTAGGGTGAAATTACTCTGAACCATCACTTTAAGTTGGAAACAGGAAACAAACAGTGGTCTGGTGTTGTGTGAGTGAAATAATTGTGGTGTATTTAGTAGTGGCATCCGTCAGGCAGAATAAGAGAGAAGTCTCTTTGTTTCCATTTTCATGTTATTATATTTTAATTAAAGATTTTAACGCAGCACGTAAAAAAAAAACAACATAATAATGTTCTTGAATTAACACCTGTAACTGAGTTATCTTTCATTAAAGTATTTTACAACAATTCCTTTACTTCAATACAATTTCAGCAAAGTGTCAGAGCTTGTTTTGCAGGATACTTAAACACTGTTAGAAATATTAAAAATGAGAAATAATTTACGTGCAGTGCCGATTATTTTCTTTACTATTGTCTTACTTTTGTGGTAATGACAAAGCCTGAGAGAAAACAAATACAGTGTGAAGAGTGTCACTGATTAGTAGGAACTTAAAGGTCCAGTGTGTCACGTGTTTAGCTGCTCATTATCAAAATCTGTGTTGCCAGTTCACAAACTTGTCCTTTTTCATGAATATTGACCACCACCATCAATTCCAAGTATTCCTTTTGGCTTAAAATTTTACAATCGCATGAACTGGAGTAGACTCATGCGCCATCTTGAAATACGTTAGCCGGTAAGGGACATACAGGACATACTCTACATACTTTCGCGTTTTCGCTGTCACATGATAAACTCACAGGTGCTGCTAATGCTGTTAATGGGTATCGTAGCTTCCTGGCCCCGGCCGGTATTGGCGCTATGGTGGGGCATTAGAGGGCCGTGCCCCCCCTATCGGTCACTGATGCCCCTCCTACCACAGGCCATGGGGTGGCAAAAAATATCCTCATGACGACTGGTGGGGGAAAAAGCAAAAAACCTTCTCAGACACTGGTGAATTGCTGCAAATTGAATAAAACATTCGGCCTGTTCTCGAACAGTGTAGGGAAACCTGATCTATAGACAACCTATATTAATAATACCTTCCAAAACAGCAGGCATTACGGCACTCAGGGACAGCTTCGATATACCAGACCTATATGATAAGATTTAACAGAATTATATATTATAGGCTATCCAGACAAGCCTTAGTGATAAAGGTGAAGATTATATATATATACTATTTATATATATATATAAAAAAAACACACTGAGGAAAATGAGTATTTGAACATCCTGCTATTTTGCAAGTTCTCCCACTTAGAAATCATGGAGGGGTCTGAAATTGTCATCGTAGGTGCATGTCCACTGAGAGAGACATAATCTAAAAAAAAAAAAAAAATCCAGAAATCACAATGTATGATTTTTTTAACTATTTATTTGTATGATGCAGCTGCAAATAAGTATTTGAACACCTGAGAAAATCAATGTTAATATTTGGTACAGTAGCCTTTGTTTGCAAGTACAGAGGTCAAACGTTTCCTGTAGTTTTTCACCAGGTTTGCACACACTGCAGGAGGGATTTTGGCCCACTCCTCCACACAGATCTTCTCTAGATCAGTCAGGTTTCTGGGCTGTCGCTGAGAAACACGGAGTTTGAGCTCCCTCCAAAGATTCTCTATTGGGTTTAGGTCTGGAGACTGGCTAGGCCACGCCAGAACCTTGATAGGCTTCTTACAGAGCCACTCCTTGGTTATCCTGGCTGTGTGCTTCGGGTCATTGTCATGTTGGAAGACCCAGCCTTGACCCATCTTCAATGCTCTAACTGAGGGAAGGAGGTTGTTCCCCAAAATCTCGCAATACATGGCCCCGGTCATCCTCTCCTTAATACAGTGCAGTCGCCCTGTCCCATGTGCAGAGAAACACCCCCAAAGCATGATGCTACCACCCCCATGCTTCACAGTAGGGATGGTGTTCTTGGGATGGTACTCATCATTCTTCTTCCTCCAAACACGGTTAGTGGAATTATGACCAAAAATTTCTATTTTGGTCTCATCTGACCACATGACTTTCTCCCATGACTCCTGTGGATCATCCAAATGGTCATTGGCAAACTTAAGACGGGCCTTGACATGTGCTGGTTTAAGCAGGGGAACCTTCCGTGCCATGCATGATTTCAAACCATGACGTCTTGGTGTATTACCAACAGTAACCTTGGAAACGGTGGTCCCAGCTCTTTTCAGGTCATTGACCAGCTCCTCCCGTGTAGTTATGGGCTGATTTCTCACCTTTCTTAGGATCATTGAGACCCCACGAGGTGAGATCTTGCATGGAGCCCCAGTCCGAGGGAGATTGACAGTCATGTTTAGCTTCTTCCATTTTCTAATGATTGCTCCAACAGTGGACCTTTTTTCACCAAGCTGCTTGGCAATTTCCCCGTAGCACTTTCCAGCCTTGTGGAGGTGTACAATTTTGTCTCTAGTGTCTTTGGACAGCTCTTTGGTCTTGGCCATGTTAGTAGTTGGATTCTTACTGATTGTATGAGGTGGACAGGTGTCTTTATGCAGCTAACGACCTCAAACAGGTGCATCTAATTTAGGATAATAAATGGAGTGGAGGTGGACATTTTAAAGGCAGACTAACAGGTCTTTGAGGGTCAGAATTCTAGCTGATAGACAGGTGGTCAAATACTTATTTGCAGCTGTATCATACAAATAAATAGTTAAAAAATCATATATTGTGATTTCTGGATTTTTTTTTTTTTAGATTATGTCTCTCACAGTGGACATGCACCTACGATGACAATTTCAGGCCCCTCCATGATTTCCAAGTGGGAGAACTTGCAAAATAGCAGGGTGTTCAAATACTTATTTTCCTCATTGTAGCTGTCTGACATTCCCCTCTGGAAACAGCCGGTTGCCCCCAGAGTGGCGAGGACCTGTATTTGGACCGGGATGGACCGGGATGGCACGGTTCCGGCGCGTTGCCCTCTCTACTGGACCCAATTCAGTACATAGATCCAAGAGCACAGCTTTAGGGAATTTAAATCGGCATTTCAGCCAGTCATCGTCATGGTCCCTGAATTATTTTTCTCTCCTGATTCTTCCATTAGCGTAGTCCGTAGTCCAGGACCAGCAGTGCCATCATGCAGCATTACACAAGGGTTCACCGCAGAATTTTACAACCTATTATGATTGTTAACACCATGCCAAAATCACAGCATCAACTAGTGGTATCCCCCACCCCGAGATACAATTTGAAGATGAAAGTCTAATAGGCAAACACACGTTTCTTCATGCAGGTTTAGTCACAAACAGTATTAAAGTTAGGACCGATAATGAGGACAATAAGTGTACCGATTGCGCAAGAGCAATTGCGTGAGAGCTTAACGGCTGTATTTTGACATTTGATGATATATGCACAATATTAAAGACTAGAGATTTCAACTTTCTAGGCCGATTCCGATTTTCATTGAGTTAGGCCTGTCAATACCGATTTTAGCCGATTCCGATTAAATGTTTTCTAACCACTTTACAGCATACACAAATTTAGTTATTGTAGCATTGACCGGCATGAAATTGGCATATGTCAGACTGACCTGCCGGTCGCCGGTCATGGCCGAGCACGTGAAAACCGGCCAATTCCGATCACCGGCCGGTCTATCGGTGCATCTCTATTAAAGACAGATATTATTTACACTGTGTTCTGCAGTTATCTAATGGTAGGGTATTTGATGCTATCCTGTATTCCATGCAGTCAGGCCATCTCCTCCTCTTGCGCGTTTATTAAAAATTTTTGTTTGGATTTTACAAGGTGTTTATGGAACAATTATCACTCAGTACAAGTACAATACAGCACTGCTGGATTTAAATTAAAAAGTTTCTTACTGTATATTAAAAAGGAGATACACAATGACTCTTTGTCTCTCTCTTGCGCACGGTGTGTTCCCAATTAAGTGGAGTAAGTAAAGTTACATAGATCTGCTACGTGGTGGCATGATATGGAAATTAAAAAAAAAAAAAAAAAAATTCACTAATAATTAATAATAAAGAAAAACGTATTTCCTTTTTGATCAACATTTCTGTTGTGTTGGACTATGTTGCTCACAAATATTTCTCACAACTGCAGTGCCCCCCTGCCGATGACCCAATGCCCCACCAGTAGATCTGGTTGAGTTGATTGCGATATATGATTTCAACGCTAGATGGGAGAAATCCCCACACATTGCACCTTGAAAGCATTCATTAGTCAATAATCAAGTGGAGAGGAATATCAGCATTTGGATTTGACAGAAGGCTGATATTCTCATTATCTTGAGGGAGCAGTACGTGATGTGCCATCAAACTGTTAGCTTTAAGGGAAATCAATATGGTTTTGATTGCCAGGGTTAATAACAAATTATTGTGCTAATAAACCACTTTCTCTGAGATCCTTTCTACTGAGAGTGTAAACGTTGTAGTGTTTGTCTACTGGGATGATTTATCTGCTGGTGTTTCCCACTGTACCTGTCTTCACTCAAGGGTAAACTCTGTTGAGAGATTGTCCCGAAGATGCATTGGTAGGACAGGCACGCTTTGCCGTGGGCCTTTTTTTCCCCTCTTTCGACTGGGCCAGGTGTTTTATTCAGATTCCCCTTGAAAGCTGTCCTCTGTTATGCCCTGAGTTTTTTTTTTTTTTTTTTTTTTTTTTTTTTTATGAATTCATTTTTGATTAAATGATCTCCCGTGCCAAAGCCTATAAAGTGCAGCTGGGAGGTGACAGTCTAACGGGGGGGGGTTGGAATGTGCAGAAAGTGCTGCGGAGGCTGGATACTAATATTCTGAATATTTCTTGTGGAATAACATAACTATACTCAAGGATGTCCACAAATTAAATTACAAAAATGAACTCCCCTCAGGGCCCTCTTTTCTAAACTCGGTTTAATTAATACAGCCAGACATGATGTTACCCAGTTAGTTTTTCTAGTTTTTTTGTATTTCTTTTTTTTATTTGAGTATTAAATTCAAAGCTAAGGGAACCATTTTAGTGTTTTCAATAAGAAGGTCCTAATTAAATACCATATTCTCTAGTTCATTTGTTTGATAACAACACTTTCAGCTGACTATATTTTGTGCTTTGCTCGATATATTGAAGCCCAGCTGTCATAGCTGGTATTGCAATGGGTCTGTTTTTTTTCTTCTTTCAATTAACAAAATTATATTACAAATGGCGGACCCAAATGCAGAGACGACAGAGCAGTGTCGAGTTCAAAGATTTAATAAGCAAAAGGGTACAACAAAAAGAGCCCTGAAGAAGCAGGCAAAATAGTTCCAAAAATGTTGAGAAATCCAAAAGACCAGGGACTCAAAAAATGAACCTTGGACCATGTACAGTTTAAAGTATGAATTACTGTATTACATACATATTAAATAAATACAGTTTGAAGCACAAATAATCAAAAACCTAGTTTAGGCTACTTGTTCTTTTCAAATAAATGAAATCCCTTTGCTTGTAAATGTCTCCTCGTATTCCTTTTATGAAAGAAAAACACATAATTTGATACATTTCCATTGCGCCCCTAAAATTCTTTGTGCAATCCTAAATTGTTCTACTTAGGAGCACATGTGGTCCTTGGGAAAAAAGTTAGCTTTGAGCCCTGATATCATGCAGCCCTAGTCGGGACTCACAGCAAACGCTGATGTAGTGGTATCGGTGGGATGCGTGGATTGCATGAACGAAGGGAAGCGAGGAGGGTGGTATGAAGGTGAAAAAGCACATTGTCAGATACTATCACTCTCCCCAAAGGAACAAAGTCAAAGCCCTCAGCACCTGCCTGAGCGCTGACTATGACATTTATCCATGCAGCTATGACTAAAGCACAGACCAGACGACCCTGTCTGAACACCAAACATCTGACTGGCTCATCTTGGCGGCTGAGCCGAAATGAAGCTGTCATTCCTGCCGCGGCTCTTTCACTGCGTGTCACTCTGCTGGGAGAGATTGATGCTCTTCCTTTTTTTTCACTCCTATTGAGCTCCTGCAGTGGGATTAGTTGATTTGAAACGTTGATGAAGTTCAGACAGCTCCAACTGGGCACAGAGATACATCTTCATTATGCTGTAAAGTGCTCCTATAACATTAGCATTAGTCTTCAAACGTCTGGATGGCAAAAACTGGACAGCCATGTTCATTTTAAAAAGCAGACTGCAGCACTATGTGGGTGTCTTCTATCTGCTTTCATTCAGCCATATAAGATAAGATAAGATGAGATACTTTATTTGTCATTGTACACAAATACAACGTGACATTGTTTGGAAACTAACCTGAGATGCCCACAGCTAAAAAGATTAAAATGCATAAATAAATTAAATAAATGGATTATATGGTGAGATGGGTGATGAAGTTTTACAATATCTAATCTAATGTCTTCAAAAGTTTCAGTAGATGTTGCACAAGTGGAGAGGCATGTTCAATAAACCCCAGACATCAGGAGTGCTGTGGAGACCATACACATTAAACCTACAAAAAAGGGAATTGGATCCACCCCCCACTCCCCCTCTGGGGTCTGAGGGTATTTTTAGACACAGATGATTTTGGAATCCTCTAATATTGTTTCAGTTTAAACAAATGTAATTAGTATTTTTCAAGTCATGTGACTTTTTTGTATTCAGAATTCGGAAGTTCAGCTACAATCGTATCTTAAGTAGAATTATTGTATGATTGTACTTTCTTTTTTAAACTGGTAAATGAACAAGTTGTAAAATGTAGTTTTAGAAGTGTGCAGGAATTTGTGAAAAAAACATTACGACCCAGCATTATTATGAATCCCACTGCTTTCCTAAGCACCTCGACAGTGTTTGTGTCATTACACTCGCTACCATAGGGGGGAGACACATCTTTGTATTCCAGCGTTAATGTCTTCAGTAGTAGCAATGGGCTTGGGAACCACGCAGCGTAGGGAAATCAAAAAGTATTGTGAGACGGACTAACCCATTGTTGGTTTTGTTCTTTTCATTATTTTGATTTTGAAACTCCTACTCCTAAACTCCTCTGCCTTATCCTTTAATAACAGTCAAACATAGTTCACACAAAGGCAGCCCAATCCCTTGGGCCTCAGTGTGTGAGCCCACAAGCCCGACAACATTATTATCTTGCTGTTAATAATAAAGTTTTCTTGAGTTGCATTTACCATAAAATGTTGTCCCTCTGCAGATATATTTCACACATGTCCCAGAAGTCATGCTGTTCACTTTCCCCACTCATGTATTCCCAGCCAGCCTACAAATTCCGAACCAGCAACCTTGGGATTATTAAGCTGGTTTACCAATTTTCTCTAAGGACCCCACTTACTAAGCTGCTTGCACCTCGTGTCAAATGAGAATCTGTGTTTTCATGTGCATGGCCTACACTCTTATACATAAGAAGCCCTGGCCGTTTACCATGCATTTAAAACGCTCTCCAAAAACAATTCAGAAGCCAAAAGAGGAAAAACAATCTAGGTATTTGTTTTCTTCAAATATTGCCTCCCAGAAGGCCAGCACTGCCAATTTAGTAACTAGAAACTCAGACAGGCTCTGTCTTCTTCGCCCACCTCTAAAAGCTTATTAGTATTTTGTCACAGTATCCCCATGGTGCTGCAGGATATTGAATGCTTCCCAATTATAAAGTGCTTATATAGACTTGTTTGTTCCTTTACCTGGGTAAAGTGTGAATGGAATCATAATGTTTCCAGACTTAACTTTTGAAGTTGGAATGAAAGACCGCAATCGCTCTGTCAAATACCGTAAAAATATTTCTAAAATATCTCTAATTTGACACCGATAGAATTTCAGATTGCTGATGGGGTCAGCCCTGTTGTCTGACTATGAGTGATGAGGTCACAGCCTAGATGCCAAACATTAATCCATCCAATTATCCATTATCTATAACAGATTATCCTTAGCGGGGGGGCCTGAACCGATCCCAGCTGATTGGATCAGGGTACACTCTGGACATGTTGCCAGTCAATCAGAGGGCAAAAACATAAAGACTGATAAATAATCACGCTCACATTTACACCCATGTCTTTGGACTCTGGGCGGAAGTTGGAGGACCCGGAAAAACACACACTCACATGGTGGGGGGTGCAAACCATTCTGCTGTGAGGTGACAGGGCTAACCGACTGCCAAACGTTAAAGCTGTATATATTCTACATTTGCATAATTATCTATTCCATTTGAGTCGTCTGACTGAACTGATTGTTTTTCTTGGCCGCTTGGGGGCAGTGGAAACAAGTTGTGAACCCAACACTGACATATACATTGATATGGTGAACTTCTTAGCAAACAATTGCTTATTTACACGTCCAGCAGTTACAGAGCAACATGAGCATTCATTTGGAGTTGTGTGTGTGTCCATGTGATGAATGTAAGTAGGATATTCACTCTCTATTAGCTCTGGTTTGGTCTCCACCAACTCCTGAGAGAAGTATCTCTCTCTTTAGCTGCTAAATGCTCCGCTATTTTCACCAGCTAGTCTCTGACTGTTGCCGTTTGCTGCAAAGCAGGTAATGTCCAGTGGCTTTTTACAGCTTCTTCTCTGAAAACAGCTGCCTACAGTGGCCAAAAACAGCTATAGTGCCTCTGTGTAGGATCAATACAGTTGTTCAAATGACATGAAATGTTCAAAAGATACAATTCTGAAACCGATCAGTCAGAGTTCTTACTTCAATGTGTAGCAGGGCCTCCTCTCTTTGGCGAAGCGCCTCCACGTCCTCCTCACTGATCTCTGACAGGAAAGCCTGAGCCCCTCCCTCGGAGCCTACTGCTTCTCCAAACAGTGGACCCTCCTCCATCTGCTCAGTGGATGGGGTCTGAGGACTCTTGTAGGAGAACACACAAAAACATTAGATTATATTATACACTGTAGTTACAATGGTAGTAGATATAGCGACAACAGTCAGGTACTTTCTGACAGTGAGTGGTTACTACTCTGATTGATGCCTGCTAACGTTAGTGTTCTTTATTTTGAAAGGGTGGCAGCAATTCGGATTACAGCCAGTAGTAGGCTACATAGACAGCAAGCACAACAAAAAACACAACAAAATAATTACAAAATTTAAGTTTTAAGAAAATCATTCACAATGCTAATGGAAGCAGGAACGAATGACCTTTTGAAACTATTCATTCTGCATCGCGGAAGATTTTATCTGCTCCCTGAAGGTAGCAACATACATTCTCACTCCAGTGGATGGCTCAGATCGGCCAAGACCAACTTGGCTTTCCTTAAGGATCTGTCCTGATAAAGGTAATGAAGGTTGTTCAACGGTGGTCCAGCAATTTTGCTGCACACCTTGACAATGCCTCGCAAGCGATTTTTCTGTTTGAAAGAAAGTGACCCGGGCCAGCAGATAAACGAAAAGGTAAGAACAGATTTGTTAAAACGGGAATAAAACATCTTCATAAAAGTGGTGTTGACTTTAAAACTGCGAAGCTTACGATAAAAGTGATGATTGATGTGCTTTTGTACACACACCATCAACAAGTTATGTGATGGTATTAAAAAAGGTGGAGAGTTAAGGTAGAGGAAATGGTTAGCTATATGTATATACTGTAGATAACTTGCATCATAACTTTAGACTTAATACATTATTTTTCCCAAGGGGAAATTATTTGTCACAGACATTGTATGTTAGGGACACGCTTACAGATAAACATTTTAAACGTTTATTGGCCCAGACTGGATAATAAGCTTTGGAACTAAGTGTTTTTGGTAAAAGGGGTGATAATTCAGAGAATTCAGATACCCAGTAAATTTAGCTTCTGCATTAGTTTCCTGGGTGTGGTGTCTGTGTTTGTTATGGTCGCATGTCGAGCTGGGGCAGCAAGTTGGAAAACGTTCAACCAACATCAACTCAGGGCAGGTGGCAAATAACAGCACAACATCCTGAGGGCCCTCTCTCTCCTTGGCGCTGCAGCAGCAGCAACTGCTGTACCTTAACAGAATAGCCGCAACAATGTTGTAGAAACAGCACTATTACAACTAGAAATTAGGGCTGCACAATTAATCGCAAATGTATCGAAATCGCAATATGGACTAGTGCAATATCCACTGTGCAATATACGAGACAAAATATGTTTGAAACCATTCTGAATTAAGTACTGTGGTGCTCCAGAGACGTCCCTGCCTACAAATCGTATCCTACAGAAAAAAATCACACTCTAATAATTTTAATGTGAATATCTTTAATTAAAATAGAATAATGATACAAAAATGATCATTCCCTCAAGTATTGTGAATCATATCGCAATTGCAATATCAGTCACAATAATCACAATTAGATATTTTCCTTATATCGTGCAGCGCTAGTAGAAATACAGTACAGTACTAACAGCTGCAGATGATTGAGCAGCAGCAATGGTAGCATCAGCAGTAAAAGTAAAGAACAGTTCACAGGAGCTAAGAAATCTTTCACACTGGCACAATCCAAAACGGGCTAACCTCGGCTTAAGTCTAGGGTTTGCTATCCCTGCTCGGTTAGCCCCAAGTTTGTGGGGTTACCCCTGAAAATCAACACAACACAGAGCTAAAAAATTGCCAGTGTGAAACGGGGCTCCACAGACATTTAACCAGGGCTGCAAGTGCAGTGTGAATTTTATAGCACTGGGCTTAGGTTAAAGGTCCCATGGCATGCTGCTTTTTGGATGCTTTTGGATGCCTTAGTGGTCCCCTAATACTGTATCTGAAGTCTCTTTCCCGAAATTCAGCCTTGGTGCAGAATTACACCCACTAGAGCCAGACCCACATTGAGCTTCTCTCAGTATGTGCCATTTCTGTGTCTGTAGCTTTAAATGCTATTGAGGAGGAGAGAGGGGGAGGCAAGGTGGAAGGTTGGGGTGTGGCCTTGACCAACTGCGACTTTGCTTGTTTGAAAGCCATGATGTCTCTCTCTTTCTCATAGGCGGGCCAAATTTTCTCGGCAGGCAAAGCAGAGAAAGGGGAGGTAACCTTGCTCCTTATGACCTCATAAGGTGCAAGATTCCAGATTGGCCCATCTGAGCTTTCATTTTCTCAAAGGCAGAGCAGGATACCCAGGGCTCGGTTTACACCTATCGCCATTTCTAGCCACTGGGGGACCAAAGGCATGCTGGGGGAAATCATATTAATGTTCAAAAACCTCAAAGTGAAATTTTCATGCCATGGAACCTTTAACTCTGGCTTCAAGTTTGAATTTCAATTTTTTTTATAGTGTCAAATCGTTACAGACAATATCTCAGGACACTTTACAGATAGTGTAGGTGTAGACCACACTCTATAATTTACAGAGACCCAACTATTCCCCAAGAGCAATTGCACTTATTGCAGCGGCAGCAGCAAGGAAAAACTTCCTTTTAACAGGCAGAAACCTCGGAGAGAACCTGGCCCTTGGTGGGCGGCCATCTCCCAGGTCACGGATAGGAACAAAGACTTGTTCTACTAGCAAGCAATGGACTGGATTTTTGTAATATATGTAAATTTAATTCCATAGGCTAAATGACTGGTCATTTGCAGGCAGTTTTCTTTTTACTTCATATAATGTTGATTATCTCCTTAATCATATTCAGTCAAACTGCATCCACATCTTGAGTATTTCCATTTTGTGCTGCTTTGGACTTTAACTTCACTGGAGTGGTCATTTGCGTGTAGTGCTTGCAAATTGCTTTTGCGAAACAAGCCCCTACATACTTCTTCCACCTCCAGAAGCATTTAGGGACTTCATACCTCCACGTCCACAGGGAAATACTTACAATGGCCCTTTCTCTAATCAATGTTCTTCTAAAAGTTCCTCTTGTTTTCTATTTCTTGTAGGAGATAGCTGTAGTCACCATAGTAGTGACAGAAAAAGTCCACATTTCCATCATATCTCAGTGCAGAGCTTTTGTTTAACACAATTGAAAGATCAAACCGAAATGACATTTCTATTCAATGTCCATTTGCTTTAGGCAGTTACTGCTATCTGAACATTGCATGTTGGCTGGTTTTCTGAGACTGAGGCTGTTAATCCATGAACATCGGTACACTCTGCATATTGCAATCTTTGTTACATGTCGAAACAAAGCAGAGGAAAAGGAAGAAACCTATAGACAGAGAAAGCCTGCTTGCCTTTTTGCATTACTAATGTGTTCCACCTTTGTGTGGCTGACTGCACAGCTAATTCATGGAAGAGGAGTCAGTGTGGGTCAGAGCACAGGGACCAACCCGGCTGTGTCACGCGCTCTGTCTACTGGCCATGATCTGACTCACCACTCCTCAACAAACCCTGCAACATCGTGCTCACTCCTCCACAAAATACCCACCGCAAAAGCTCTAGAATATATTAGTACAAACACAGATGGGAAAGACTCTCAAGACAATCATTCTGACACCTTATTTGCAGAAGTTCACATGCTGCGAAAAAGTTCACACAGTTTTCGAGTTTCCTGCTGTTGGTTCCAGTCGACTCTGGTGACGTGAATCTAAAGATGTGGGTGGAAAGCAGTTATTAACATTTGCATGAATCTGCTAAATGTTTGTCTTAATGCATATGTATGGAATTTCGAACGTCAGGACGCCTCTCACCAGTTGCTATCCATGAACTGAAAAAGCCATCCACTTTTTCTACAGCAGAAAATACAGACTCTGCTCCTACTGCCACTGCTCATACGTGATATAGCAGCATGTAGTTATCTGTTCTTCCACAATGTACTCACTGATTAGTGAACTTGCTGCTATGCGTTGAGGCTAGTCAGCTTTATATAACGTACCACCCAATGTGCTCGAAGTGGGCCGTAACTCACCGGTATGCAGTACCGGCACTTCTCTCATGTAGCCGGTAATCTACCACTGACAGAGAAAGTGTCAGAGAGATTGGTAATGACCCTAACGTTACATAAACTACACTACCCAGAGGGCACGACGTGACTTACCTCAGATCTTGACGAATCACGTAACGGCAAGCAGTCGGTCCACCCTATCAGAAGTTTGCTTCTCCACGGACGCTAGTTCGAAAAAGCTGTCTGATGCCTGCGGCCTGACTGTAACAGTTCTTTTTAGTTTCTAGGTTTTCAGCAGTGAAAAATCTTTGTGGAGTTTGTAAGTCGTGTTAGCCTGGCTCCATAAAGGTACTAAAAGAACGTGTGTGCCAGAGCCAGACACGTCAACAGAGGTCCAAGTCCAACCAGAAACATCAGGTACAATTCATGAGCTTCAAACTAACGTTAACGTTGATGTGAGCAAGTCTGCAGCTACCAACCTTAACGTTACCTTAGTCAATGACACCGACGTCAACAATGACGTGAGTAACGAAACACATGGATGGCCAGACTGATGTATTTTGAGCTGATAAACAACCCCATAACATCCTGTTGCCATTCTGTTAGTATGAACACCTCTTATATATTATTAATAAATAATTATGTTTTTTCATGCCAGCAATGTATGCTACTTTCAAATATTCAATCAAATAATATTGCTTAATTGTCTACTGTTTATTTAGAATAGCCAATTTGGATAATATCACAGCAGAATATCTCTAGACTGAATTCACTGCCATCTGTGTAGCTACTCTCTAATTTTATGTCTGGCATAAACCCTGTTCCCTTGAAGACCTTGATTATATGCCCTACATACGACTCTCACCTCTGTACAAAAGATGGATTTTAGAGTCTCTTTGTGGGCAAAACGTTCACAGAATTGTTACGGTCCAACCAGTTGAAGAGTTGAAGCGGTAAATGATTTTCCATTCAGTACAGCAGCAACGTGGTGTTCAAGAAGGATCCTTCAATCAAAAGAGGTTAAACCTCCACCCCACTAAAGTACTGTCGAGTGAGACAGTAGTGCTGTTCTGTAGCTGAACTGAACCCATAACTTTCTCCTTAGTGATACAGGGGTTCATACTTGGTTTATATACAACTACTAATAACCTAAAAGAAAATGTCTCATGTCTTGCCCTATGCATTAAAGGCCTTTTTATCACTTTTGTAACCTTGTGTGCCTGAACATGATTTTTTATGACTTTTTTGGTCATAATTCTTCTTCCTTTTTGTGGGAAATCACTTTTTTCTTGCCAAGAGTTAGATGAGAAGATTTATACCACTCTCATGTCTGTATGCTAAATATGAAGCTACAGCTGTGTGTGTCTTGTAATGTTTTGTCTGTATATTATTGTTAAGTTCTAATGTATGTATCTATTGTTGAGTTTGTGTTTTGTACTTATCTTTTGTACCATCTGCGGGATGGCCACGGCGCTGATAACGCTACATTCGCAAATGTACGTAGATCTGGCCCATTGTATCTTGTTTTTTTCATTGTAAAAGAAAGTGTAAAATGACAAATCCGTGCTTTTTGTGGGGGTAGGGGTTATGTCCATACCCTACTATTTCTAGGTTAGGACCAAACCATAAAGCAATTTTTCTGTATGTAGTTGGGTTGATATAAAAAAAAAAAAAAAAAAAAAATGTAGTTGGGTTGCCTCTCCGTGAACCATCACCTTATCGTGGTGGAGAGGTTTGTGTGTCTCTGTGAACCTGAGGGCTGTGTTGTCTGGAGCTTTGTGCTCCTGGTAGGGTCTCCCAAGGCAAAGTGGTCTCAGGTGAGGGGCCAGACAAAGAATGGTTCAAAAACCCGAATGCAAAAGCTAAGCAGAGATGGAGTGACCCTGCCCGAGGAAGCCGGGGCCCCTCTGGAGCCAGGCCCAGACGCGGGGCTCGTCGGCGAAGCGCCTGGTGGCGGGTTTGCCACGGAGCCCGCCGGGCACAGCCCGAACAAGCTACGTGGCAACTCCCTCTCCATCCCATGGGCCCACCACCTGTGGGAGGAACCGTTGGGGTCGGGTGCGATGCCACATGGGTGGCAGTGAAGGTCAGGGGCCTCGACGGACCAGACCCGGGCGGCAGACGCTGGCTCTGGGGACGTGAACGTCACCTCTCTGTGGGGGAAGGAGCTGGAACTGGTGCGGGAGGTGGAGCGCTACCGGTTAGATCTGGTGGGGCTTACCTCACGCACAGTCTTGGTTCTGGAACCATACTCCTGGATAGGGGTGGACTCTTTTCTTCTCCAGAGTTGCCCAGGGTGTGAGGCGCCGGGCGGGTGTGGGGATACTCACAAGCCCCGGCTGAGCGCCGCTGTGTTGGAGTTTACCCGGTGGACGAGAGGGTCGCCTCCCTACACCTGCGGGTTGTGGGGGAAAACTCTGACTGTTGTTTGTGCATATGCACCAAACAGGAGTTCGGAGTATTCGGCCTTCTTGGAGACCTTGACTGGAGTCCTGCATGGGGCTCCAGTGGGGGACTCCATTGTTCTGCTGGGGGACTTCAACGCACACGTGGGCAATGATGGAGACACCTGAGAGGCGTGATTGGGAGGAACGGCCTCCTGATCTAAACCAGAGTGGGTGTTTGTTGTTGGACTTCTGTGCTAGTCATGGATTGTCTATAACGAACACCATGTTCGAACATAGGGATGCTCATAAGTGTACCTGGTACCAGAGCACCCTAGGGTCAAGGTCAATGATCGATTTCATAATCGTTTCATCTGATCTGAGGCCGTATGTTTTGGACACTCGGGTGAAGAGAGGGGCAGAGCTGTCAACCGATCACCATCTGGTGATGAGTTGGGTCAGAGGGTGGGGAAGACTCTGGACAGACCTGGTAAGCCCAAACGTGTAGTGCGGGTAAATTGGGAACATCTGGAGGAGGCCCCTGTCCAACAGACTTTCAACTCACACCTCCGGGCGGAGCTTTTCGTGCATCCCTGTGGAGGCTGGGGGCATTGAACCCGAGTGGACAATGTTCAAAGTTTCCATTGCTGAAGCTGCGGCGAGGAGCTGTGGTCTTAGGGTCTTAGGTGCCTCAAGGGGGCGGTAACCCACGAACACCGTGGTGGACACCGGTGGTCAGGGAAGCCGTCCGACTGAAGAAGGAGTCTTTCCGGGATATGTTATCCCGGAGGACTCGGAGGCAGTTGCGGGGTACCGAAGGGCCCGAAGGGCTGCAGCCTCTGCCGTGAAAGAGGCAAAGCAGCGGGTGTGGGAGAAGTTTGGAGAAGACATGGAGAAGGACTTTCGGTCGGCACCAAAGTGCTTCTGGAAAACTGTTCGCCACCTCAGGGGGGGGGGAACCATCCAAGCTGTGTACAGTAAGGATGGGACACTGTTGACCTCAACTGAGGAGGTAATAGGGCGGTGGAAGGAGCACTTTGAGGAACTCCTGAATCCGACTAATACGCCCTCTATGTTAGAGGCAGAGCTGGAGGATAATGGGGGATTGTCGTCGATTTCCCAGGCGGAAGTCACTGATGTAGTCAAACAACTACACAGTGGCAAAGCCCCGGGATTGATGAGATCCGTCCAGAAATGCTCAAGGCTCTGGGTGTGGAGGGGCTGTCCTGGTTGACACGCCTTTTCAACATTGCGTGGAAGTCTGGGACGGTGCCAAAGGAGTGGCAGACTGGGGTGGTGGTTCCCTTTTTAAAAAGGGGGACCAGAGGGTGTGTGCCAATTTTAGGGGTATCACACTTCTCAGCCTCCCTGGTAAAGTCTACTCCAAGGTGCTGGAAAGGAGGGTTCGGCCGATAGTCGAACCTCGGGTTGAGGAGGAACAATGCGGATTCCGTCCTGGTCGTGGAACAACGGACCAGCTCTTCACTCGCAAGGATCCTGGAGGGAGCCTGGGAGTATGCCCAACCGGTCTACATGTGTTTTGTGGATTTGGAGAAGGCGTATGACCGGGTCCCCGGGAGATACTGTGGGAGGTGCTGCGGGAGTATGGGGTGAGGGGGTCTCTTCTCAGGGCCATCCAATCTCTGTACAACCAAAGCGAGAGCTGTGTCCGGGTTCTCGGTAGTAAGTCGGACTCGTTTCAGGTGAGGGTTGGCCTCCGCCAGGGCTGCGCTTTGTCACCAATCCTGTTTGTAGTATTTATGGACAGGATATCGAGGCGTAGTCGGGGTGGGGAGGGGTTGCAGTTTGGTGGGCTGGGGATCTCATCGCTGCTCTTTGCAGACGATGTGGTCCTGATGGCATCATCGGCCTGCGACCTTCAGCACTCACTGGATCGGTTCGCAACCGAGTGTGAAGCGGTTGGGATGAGGATCAGCACCTCTAAATCTGAGGCCATGGTTCTCAGCAGGAAACCGATGGAATGCCTTCTCCAGGTAGGGAATGAGTCCTTACCCCAAGTGAAGGAGTTCAAGTACCTTGGGGTTGTGTTCGCGAGTGAGGGGACAATGGAGCGGGAGATTGGTCGGAGAATCGGCGCAGCGGGTGCGGTATTGCATTCAATCTATCGCACCGTTGTGGACGAAAAGAGAGCTTAGCCAGAAGGCAAAGCTCTCGATCTACCGGTCAGTTTTCGTTCCTACCCTCACCTATGGTCATGAAGGCTGGGTCATGACCGAAAGAACGAGATCCAGGGTACAAGCGGCTGAAATGGGTTTCCTCAGGAGGGTGGCTGGCGTCTCCCTTAGAGATAGGGTGAAAAGCTCAGTCATCCGTGAGGAGCTCGGAGTAGAGCCGCTGCTCCTTTGCGTCGAAAGGAGCCAGTTGAGGTGGTTCAGGCATCTGGTAAGGATGCCCCCTGGGCGCCTCCCTAGGGAGGTGTTCCAGGCACGTCCAGCTGGGAGGAGGCCTCGGGGAAGACCCAGGACTAGGTGGAGGGATTATATCTCCAACCTGGCCTGGGAACGCCTCGGGATCCCCCAGTCGGAGCTGGTTAATGTTGCTCGGGAAAGGGAAGTTTGGGGTCCCCTGCTGGAACTGCTCCCCCCGCGACCCGACACCGGATAAGCGGACGAAGATGGATGGATGGGATGGTAGTTGGGTTGTCTGTGTTTCAATTTCTTTTGTTGTTTTTTATAGTTTGCAGTGTGTTTTTCGCAATGCATTCTCATGAACCGTATTTTATTGCTTGAAAATGTATGCACACCAAAACTTAAGATATTCTACTAGACCGCAGGCTGGTCACATGATGCCGGCAGGCTACAACTGAGCAGCAGTTGCTAGTTGTTTAAGTTGCTACAGATTTCTGCGACGCTGGCTAAGGTGCTCTGCATGGTGCTCCCTTGGTGCTCCGCATGGTGCTGCTCCGTTGTATCAGCAGGAGTTGGTGGTTCAGTTAACCTGAGAATGGTGGACTTTGAGCTGGGTACAGTTTTTTGTTTTCCCCGGGAAGAGAATGACAGTGTGTAACTTTTTTAGACTTTTGAACTAATGGTTCATGGTTTTTTTCATGGGGAAAATGTTTTCTTCATTTGCTTGTGTTGTGTCCATTGTGTTGCAGTGCGTTGAGCTTTCATGACCACCATACACATCTGCACTTTAGCACTTAGGCAGAAACAACTGTGCAGAAACAGACATGAAAACACGTAGATCGGTCATTATTTATAATCTATCAGTGGGATAAAAAAATTGTCCTCACAGGCTATCACTCACACTGCTCTCTCACCCACACAGATCATTTAGCGGACCAAGCTAACAGATACATGCTAACACAAAATGTTCTGCCTTCTGCATAGTCGTATGTGTTGAAAATCACTGAAGCCATTGTTTCCTGTCGCTTTCAATGTGACAATGAGAACTGGTGGTTAATTTTAGTGTAATTTCTATCAATCAGTTTTAATGTCTGTTTTTGAAAGCCGTCATTACAGTGGCCAAGAGTCAATGCAATGCAACTTCTTTAGAAAATTAGCACATTCAAAACGATATGTAACATAAAAGGAAAAAGAGATCAAATTTGGTCATTTTGTCAACTAAATGTATAATTATTTTCACTGATTAACTACTCAACTATCTACTTTAGCTCGACACATACTAAAAATAATGGTAGACTTACAGTGGATATGCATTCTCTCATTTCTACACTGAACGTCCTGTATTTTGCTATTCCAAAGTAATATTCATATTTCATATCTCTATTTTCGAGAACCACTGAAAATACAGTGTTATTGCAAAGTATATAATGTACCTAAAGCAGGTGAGAAAGTGAAACTGAAATTAAATCCATACATGTCATTAGTCCACACGCTGTCAGTGTCCATTCTTCTGTACAGACTTACAGTATATTCTAACTTCATAGATCTTTTGCAATTTCTTCCTGCTGTATTTATTACTTTGGCTGCTGCAAACACCCCATATACACACAGCGATCAATATGTTTTATTTTAGATTATTTTGTTTTAGTAATCAAAAAAAGGATTTCATTCACACCCAGTCGGTCTGTGATATCGATTGACTTTCATTTGTTTAACACAATTACTAACTACCAGCATCAGCTTTGACAGGGTTACATGGTGAGAATAACTCTTGCCAGTAACCAATTTAGATTCAGGAAAAAGTCACAGTGCATAAGCATGGGCGTACATTTAATCTAACAGTTGGAGGGGGAACGCACATAACATTTCTCAAAAGCAATTGTTGAAGGGCACACAAACAAAACCGGCCAAAATTGTACAGTTGTAGACTATATGTGTAGTTGTGGAACTCCAGTTAGTTAGATTTTATTCACTTTAAACATCGCATGAAGTGATTCTTTTCTCTGATACAGATGATGCTGAACTGAGAACTGAACCCCCCTAGCAATTATTATGATTTTTTACCCAAATATTGCGATTGCGATTCGATATTAGATTATTTTTTTAAGCTCTTTGTCTTCTGTATTATTCCAAAAAAAAAAAAAAAATAATCATTGTATAGTATGAACAACACACAATTACACACTAGACAGTTAAATAAGTAAAAAATAAATAAATGAAAAGCTCAGATGGGCCGATCTGGAATCTTCTCCTTATGAGGTCATAAGGAGCAAGGTTACCTCCCCTTTCTCTGCTTTGTCCACACAGAGAATTTGGCCCACCCATGAGAGAGAGACATCATGGCTTTCAAACAAGCAAAGTGTCGGTTGGTCAAGGCCACACCCCCACCCTCCACCTTGCCCCCCCTCTCTCCTCCTCAATAGCATTTAAAGCTTAGTATGTGACAAAGAAATGGAAAATACTAAGGAAAGCTCATTGTGGGACTGGCTCTAGTGGCTGTAATTCTGCACCAAGGCAGAATTTTGGGAAAGAGACTTCGATGCTGAAAAACTAGTCCATGCATTTGTTACTTTCAGGCTGGACTATTGTAATTCCCTACTGTCAGGTTGCTCAAATAAGTCCCTTAAGACTCTCCAGCTGATCCAGAATGCTGCAGCGCGTGTTTTCACAAGAACTAAGAAAAGAGATCATATTTCAACCTGTATTAGCTGCTCTGCATTGGCTTCCTGTAAAATCCAGGATTGAATTTAAAATCCTTCTCCTGACCTACAAAGCTTTAAATGGTCAAGCACCATCATATCTAGAAGAGCTCCTAATACCTTATTGTCCCACTAGAGCACTGCGCTCCCAGAATGCAGAGTTAATTGTGGTACCTAGAGTCTCTAAAAGTAGAATGGGAGCCAGAGCCTTCAGTTATCAGGCTCCTCTCCTATGAAACCAGCTCCCGATCTGGGTTCGGGGGGCAGAAACTGTCACTGCATTTAAGAATGAACTTAAAATTCTCCTATTTGATAAAGCTTATAGTTAGGGAGTGAGGAGTTGCAGCGTCCGCCTACCCAGGCCCACATGCTTCTCTTCATAGTCGTTAGATTAATAATATAACAAAAGTAGAGGGAGGCAGGCCAGTACAGCCCGATCCGGCAGGGGAGAGTTTCAAGCCCAAACAGGCTACCTCTCCTTATGACCTGTCTCTCTTAGTTACGCTGTTATAGTTCTAGACTGCCGGGGGACTTCCTTCCTTCCTTTGACACACTGAGCTGCTCTCTCCTCTCCCTTTCTATTACCATTTGTGTGCATCCCATCCCAGAAATGCTTGTTATTAATCCTAGCTTCTGGGGAGTTTACTAGCTTCTGGGGAGTCTACTAGCTTCTGGGGAGTCCTTATGTTTTTTCCCCCAGCGTATTTCCTTGGAGAACGTTGGCACCAAGATCCTGGTTGCAGCTGTCGCCGTGGTCCTGCTGCACTCCCTGCTAAGCTCAGCGGTGCCCTGCAATGTCATGCTGCTTCCTGCTGGACCCTGCTGCTTCCTGTTACGTCCATCCATGCTCTGCTGGGCCACGCTACATCCTGTAACGCCCTGCAGCGCCCTGATATGACATGAACTACTATGACTACCATTTGAAGTCACTGTTCCATTATTAATGTGACTATTACTGCCACTGTTCATCATTGCATCCCCAACCAGCACCATCAGACACCGCCTACCAAGAGCCTGGGTCTGTCCGAGGTTTCTTCCCAAGAGGGAGTTTTTCCTCGCCACTGTCGCACTGCTTGCTCTTGAGGGAATTACTGTAATTGTTGGGGCTTTGTAAATTATAGAGTGTGGTCTAGACCTACTCTATCTGTAAAGTGTCTCGAGATAACTTGTGTTATGATTTGATACTATAAATAAAATTGAATTGAATTAGATACAGTATTAGGGGACCACTAAAGCCTATATAAAAGAGACTTCAGATACAGTATTAGGGGACCACTAAGGTCTATATAAAAGAGACTTCAGATACAGTATTAGGGGACCACTAAGGTCTATATAAAAGAGACTTCAGATACAGTATTAGGGGACCACTAAGGCCTATATAAAAGCATCCAAAAAGCAGCATGTCATAAGACCTTTAAAATGACACAGTATCATCTGTGATAGAGAAAAAAAATCACTTTATCCAATATTTAAAGTGAATAAAATAGCCTTATCTACTTACTGGAGTTCCACAACTAATGTTACTGAAGTAATTTAAACTTTGTTCTCTCCCACCCAGCGCCGTACCCTGGAAATCCAGAGTTCTCGCGAGAGCACAATTTGAATTTGCTCAGCGAGTCACTCTGGCATTCAGTAATGATGCTCATTAACTATGACCTTGTAGCCGAGCTGCACCAATCACATCGGTGTATCTGATATAGGCGGGCCAGAGGCGAGCTAAACAGATGATGACAGCACTGCGACGTCCAAGTCATTAGTAAACATTGCAAGATGGTTACGGATGAACACCAGTTGTTTGAAACGGCTTTGGCCACTAGAATGAACAAGTTAGACTTTGGACTCTTTTATCTAAAAGAGGAACAGAAGACAGCGCTCGAATCATTCCTTTGCAAGAAGGACGTTTTTGCTGTTTTGCCAACCGGATATGGCAAGAGTTTAATCTACCAGTTAGCTCCGCTGGTAGCTAAGCGCATGGGGCTTTGGGTGTATTGTTGTGATTGGTCGTAGTGTTATCCAATTGCGTGCAGTGAGATTTTCAAATGCATGCTTGGCAACGCCCCTTTTGCCCTATTTGTATTGTTTTACTACTTACACAATTATTTCAATTATATATTATTATTATTTACAATACACAGGATGTTTTTTGTTCACTTTTTTAGGAGGGGAAGACCCTCACATGGGGTGGGTCCTGACTAGTGATGATCAAATGAAGCTTTGCGAACCATCTTTATTTTCTGAGCTCACTAGATGGTGCTCTCGGTTCAAAGAAAAAGGTTAAAGGAATGGCAATTCAGTGTGTTTTCAACCCTTTGTTGAACAGAGAGCGACAGTGGTTTGAGAAACTTCATTTGACCGTCACTAGTCCTGACCCCGCCTGACCCACACGATTTCTGCCTATGTAGCATAAGAGTTGGAGGTGTTGAAGTCCACCGTAATATACTCTAACAGAGTGGAAGAGACTAGACGCAGCTTCAAAGGAGTGGTGCAATTGAGCCCAAAAAAATGGCATCTCATCACCCTGCTCTTTTTTGAATGACAGTGAAACAAAGCGCAGTTTATCAACCTGCATAGCAGCTCACCTTATTCTTGTCTGTTTGCGCTGGAGGGAGCAAGGCCCTTGAACGCTCTGCAATTTTCTGAAAAAGGAGGAAATAAAGAGACAGGGTGAAAGACAGTTTTGCTTGTATATGTACCACTTTCTGTCAATGGAGCAGCTCCATATATAGTTATTGTATTACTGTTATTACAAGGAATTCATTGGCAAATGAGTGCATTTATAAAAGCAAATGAAGATATGCTATATGTGGAGGATACCTTCTGCAGATCTCCATAGCGCTGCACAGACTCTGAGAGTTCAGTCTTTAGTCTGGTCAGGTGCAGACGGTCTTGCTGTGCAACAACACAAGATTAGCCTCAATTAACTCAAAGGTTGTTTAATCCACTGTTTGGTCGTCAAAAATGACAGTGAATTAGGGAAGAAGTTGAGCATGAAATACCCGTGAAGAGCCACTGATTATATCAGAGAGCTGTTTGATGAGTTGGCTTGTGCTGGTGATGACTTTGTTGGTTTGCTGCTGAATGGAGTGTCTGGTGAAAGAGAGAGAGAGAGAGAGAGAGAGAGAATTCACTGAATTACTTTACACTAAATGGCACTTGCCAATATGCCAATAATTGTATAAAAAAGTTGCCAACAGCTACTTAGTAATACTTTACTTATATTTTATACATTATACCTAAGAATAGTCTATATTGACAATGTTTAATTTCCAGGATTGTTCCGGTGCCGCCAGAGGTTCCGCCGGATGTCTCTCACTTTTGGCTGGATGTCCAGTACCTTCCTCTTTCTTTGTGTTGGCATTCTAAACTCTTTTGGATTTCTGAGGACTATGGTTAACTGCTCCTCAGATCTCTGCAGGGTAAATCCAGACAGCTAGCTAGACTATCTGTCCAATCTGAGTTTTCTGTTGCACAACTAAAACAACCTTTGAACATACACGTTCCACCAAAACAAGTTCCTCCCCGAAGCTGTTTTGCAGCGGCACCGTGGCTCCGTCCAGCGCTTGGCACCACCCAAGACAATTGTGATTGGTTTAAAGAAATGCCAATAAACCAGAGCATGCTTTTTCTCCTATCCCAGAATGCTGTGTGGACTAGCCAGACTTTCCTTTGCAGCGCTGTGGAGGAAGGTCTGGTAATGCGAGACTAACCTAGGAGTGACCATTTTCAAGTCGGGAAGGACAAACTGTCAGTGGATTGACATCAGGGATTTAAGACCATTATGGATGGTAAAATTCCCAATTGAAATTCTGAAAAACCTGTTTAGAGAAAATAATTCCGTCTAAAACTGTTAACAAGGCATTTAGACTCATATTGAACATTCAACACTTGTTTTTCTTTAACACATCACCCTGCCAATGGGCTAGCATAGTTTTGAATGTTACCACTGCAGTATCCCTTTGGAATCTTCTAGCCTTTAAAACAGCACAACAGCTTTCAAATCCAGTGGGCTACTTATTATTTGATTGTACGGGTAAAAATAGTTTTTTGTGCCACTTTTTTTTTTTTAACCATTTGAGCGGTTTACTGTAGGTGTCCACCGACAAGAACTTCTCTTCTGCAGTTAAAATGTTACCTCAATTTTTGTTGTTACTTTTGTATTTGCAACCAAGCTGTGTGTATGCACATCCCACTACAGACTTAAAAAAAAAGTAGAATTTCTCAGTACTGTATATATTCATGCACAACAAAAAACAAGCTATGGAAGAGGATTAGGGCCACATGTGAAAAATTTATTTGAGTTCTGAGTTTAAAGCCAGAATTCTGAGAATAAAGTCAGAATTCTCAAAAAGACTTTATTCTCAGAATTCTGACTTCATTCTCAGAATAAATGACTTTAAACTCAGTACTCAAATACATTCTGGCCCTTTTCCTCTTCCGTAGAAACCTTCTCCTAATTGGAAATGGAAAAACTTTTGCTACTTTCATGATAAATGAGCAGGTTTAAAGCTTTGATTGGGCAACTTCATGTCTAATTTGGCAAGACTTTGTACAGCCACAATGTATCCATACTCCTACAAGATAAAGATCTGTACTGTACAGGAACATATAACTTACTGGACTAAAAAACATTTAGCTGTGTATAAATGTATCTTTTAGGAGAAAGGGTTGCTTATTGGACCAGAACGCAATGTAGTTGCAGCCTCAAGTTACAACCTGCAGTTGTATTATGAGAAAGCCCAACTATTTCAGGTACCAATATACTCCATCAGAACTGATTGATTGATCCCCCTATCCATTCTGACATGGTATTGTGTTCAACCATTTCAGCAACTTTCAGAATGCGACAATATGACTTT
Source organism: Perca flavescens (assembly GCF_004354835.1). Lineage (NCBI taxonomy): Eukaryota > Metazoa > Chordata > Actinopteri > Perciformes > Percidae > Perca > Perca flavescens. Next base: position 34,013,447 of record NC_041336.1, read on the forward strand.
CGCAGCCACAATATCATGTCTCCCCCCTCTCTATGATGGCCAACTTGTCATCCTGCCTTCCAGTGTGGCTATAAACGCCAAACTATTTATTTTCGAACTTAACCTTGACTTTTAGTTAGACATAAAGCTTGCTTAATACCCCTAATTGGATCTTTACCCTTTCACGCATAGTGGTCACTACAGAGGACAGCTATTCAAACGCCATTTCCGTGCATATGCATGGGTTTTGATAGTTTAATCGCACATCAGCCACCACAGTGGACACTGGTCTGTCATTCTATACACTGCCAACCACTGGCCAGGTGCTGGAAGTGCCACACAAATTTTACAAATCCAAGCTGGCCAACGTAGCAAACCATTTATTTAAAGGTGCTCCAAGCGATGTCACACGTGTTTTAGGCTATAACATTTTTTGTCACATACAGCAAACATCTCCTCACTATCCGCTAGCTGCCTCACCCCTGAACACACTGTACAAAAACAAGGTCTCTGTAGAAAAAACGCAAACGGCAACAAAATCAACCTGCACCACATAACATAACAAACAATCTTACAGCGTTCCAGCCAATAACCGACTAGAAGGATTTGTGGGTGGGGGGGTTAGTGCGCGGAAGCACGCAAGTGAGGGAGAGGGGACGGGATGAGGAGGAGGGAGGGACGAGCTAGCCTCGTTTTGTTTGAAAATACTTCGAACGTCAACAAGAAGTGCCGTCACCCAACATCGCTTAGAGCACCTTTAAACTGAAACGGGGGTGCGTTGAACACCCTGTTGTGTGCGCAAGCGCACTGCCTTTTTCTTCCCACAAGTTAACATACACGTCACTACTGACTGGTTATCACTTTTGACACAGCCACTAAACGAGAGACACGCCCACCAAACGAGAGAAAACATAACTCAAAGCCCACCATTTTACACCGTTCCGAGGAAAAATGTCGTTCAACAATCCTGCCAATCCTTCTATAGTAAGAGAACATTGCAAGTAAAAAAATGTTTTAACATCAAGTAACAACTAAGGAGTAATACAGTTGTGAAATTTTCCAAATGATTAATCATCTGTCCTCTAAATTGGATGTCATGCGTTGCCAGCTATGTTTCAACTACAATTCATACTATTACAGTGAATTTGTTTTCATGAAAATAATTTATCTGCAGTAACAGAAAATCAATTACTTTATGTTATTGGAATGTAACTTGTCGTTTCTGTAACAAAAACGTTTTTGCATTGCATTGAATGGTATTAGGACATGTTATATGTGAAAACATTACTTTAACACCATTATAAAGATATTATTTTATAGTTTTCACATAATATATCATTGTATTCATTGGTTTGTTAAATACATATTTCAAATTTTCAATATCTTAAATAAATGTAGTCCACCTGAGTGGACATGTTTAAACAAAATGAAGTTCAACACAACATAAAAACGCTTAGGGGAAAATAATCCTGACTGAGGTTTTTATAATTCATGCCTGAACGTGTTAAGAAATCACTGGAAAAGCTGCTTTTCCACAAAGCAAATTGCAAACTTAATAAAAAAAAAAAAAAAAACTCTTGAACTAACCCTTGCAGGACTTGCTGAGCTAGCTCACTTTCAGATACAGTATGTATGGTTGAGATTGCATTTGACCAGAAGAGTGACTGAGATCGAACAGTGTAACGCAGACAAATCCTCTCTGCACCTTCACATTTTTACAGGGAAGCTTTGGCAGGGGGGAAAGGTTAAAGGTGCAGCCATATTCATGACTCTCCAGCACGTCCGCTGGAAGACCGGGTTAAGTCAGTTAATAAATATCAATGTTGTCCAGGTCATCCTGGGCTTAACCCCCCCTCGTCAGCAGCCTTGCTTCCCCCAGAGGCCAACTCACATCCTCCAGACTTGACACTATATCGGGCTGCCCCACAGAGATAGGCAGCTACAGAAACACATCTCTGACCTGTAGATGGTGGCAGGACGAGCAGATGCACCATAGTACATTGCAGCTAGAAGGAGCATGTAACTATAACTCTGTGTCAAATTATCACAATGAGAAAATACCTGAAAAACATCTCCCATCACATCTTTGCAGAGCAGGGTTAAAGAGAGTTGAGGGGTCAGGGAGTTAGACAGGGTGGAAGTTAATTGTGTTGCGAGAAATAAAATTGTACTGTAAGGAAATAATTAAATTGGACTGCAGCCAGAGAAGAAGTTTTACACTTATAATGTAATCAGGATCTAAGGCCTTACATGGCCAGAATGCTGTCTTATAGCGTTGCTGTAAAGAATGAGTAAATCTGTATATGCTTGAGATCACTTGGTATGATAATATAAATTGAATATTCCAAAGAATGGAGTATTGTTTAGCAGTATAGTGTATGAGCGATAATATAAAAAAGTTTCCTCTTACTTACATGGCTAACTTGTCCAAGGCTAAGTACTATATAAATATGATTAGCCATTACAGTATATATATGCCTTATGATTAGGAATGCATTCTGCATTTGACACACGCTGGTCTCAGCCACAATATGGGTGCACACACACACACACACACACACACACACACACACACACACACACACACACACACACACACACACACACACACACACACAACAACACAACAGTAAGATTAACAATTGCTAAACCTAAGCCTAGACCTCAGATGAGTCGTCGTTTAGCTGTCGAGCTAAACTATGACTCATCATATGTCTTCATAACATATTTTGATATCCTATTTAACTTATGCTCCATCATGTTACCCACCAAAATTACACAGCAGAGTATAGCCTGTAAGGCTGGCACTCTGAATTAGGGATCTGGAGGAATGACAAATAAAAGTCTGTATGAATGGGCATTTTCAATGCACAATGGAAAAGAGGAGAGTTTTATTTTAGGAACACAATTTCATGCATCAAACAATCTACAACATGCAAATAGTTGCCCTCGCAAATAACAGAACCCCACTCACCAATAAGTGATAAACATGTTGCCCTGGTCTGATTGCTGCAAACCATTTACAGGGGCACTCAAAATTATAATAATGGTTAAAATATTTGGAGCAGAGGCCGGGATACAACTTTACTACCTAGCATAAATCAAGCTCCAAAAACACTGGATCCTAAAATTCCCCATGATACAACTCAGCAGCATTTTTCATTTTAGCCACCTTCTGTTAAATGAATATATGCTTTCAAAGACTTTAGATTTCTAAATGTTTTTTAGAGCCAAATCAAATGTATTAGGTTCACTATTATCTTCTCGCTAGTTGACTTGGTTCCAGGCTTAGAACTGTTCATATATGTGTTTTCTGAAACATCAATGGAACTATTGAATGGGGAAAATCACTTCAGGAAACAGAGACATTCAAAAGTTGAGCTCTATAACGTTACTGTAATACTTACTGTAAAACTTCTCACTGTATCTTAATCATGGCTTAATGTTGGAGCTAGACCAAAGGTGAAGGGGTTAACAAGTGTTGGTGCAGGTATACCAAATTGTGTAGCCAGTAGGTTTTGATATACTATGTACAGAATTATGACAGACTGACCAAATAACCAACCATCATTGCTTTTTTGGGGGGAAATTCAGTTAATGCCTACCATACACAAGAAGACTCTGAAAAGACGAAAGTCTGACACCATCTCACATCTAAAGACAATCATCTCACAGCTAACGTTAAAGACTGTCATAATATGTAAAGACTGGGGATCTTGCAGGGTCATACATTGCAACACTACAACTAGATCCGTTTTGAAAAATTTAACCAAGCTAGCTAGCTACTCCTAGAGTTAGCTGGTAACTTAAGAGAAAGTTTGCAGATTTTCTGTTCAGCCGTACATGCAGATCAATGTCTCCAGTACCCAGAGGTCTGTGTTGATCTGCCGGTAAAACTCCTGTTGGATGACGCGCTTCAGAAGGGTTGAAAATCTGCAACTTTCTCTCTTTAGCATTTAGCTTAGCACGGCACCATAGCAACCATGAACAACACTTGCTCCAGCCATTTGCTGGTTCCTGTTTGGTGCTGGAGGGAGAGCACCATAGAATGGACCAACAGATCCCTTTGCTCTGGACGGAGACCAGTGAAGGCTATTAAAAGCACTTTTCCGGTGATCTCTTGCTTTACTGCGCAGCCTCCAACTGAGAGAGACAACGTAAATGTGACGTAAAATGTCTTCTGGTAGCTGTGCCAAGAGAAATCTGAATCATTCCCAAACAGAGACGGAGAGCGTAGGTATATGTAAGGAGATAACATTGGCACAGGATAATTATTGCTAACTAAAATGCTAGTTAACAATAGTAATTAAACTTAAACAGCTAATGTAAGTTGAATCTGCCTGCGAGCTTCTCCTGTACTATACGGTAATTCCTCTACTATGTGACACAATCGTTAGCCTATTTTTACAAAAACGTCTGCTACGGAACCATAACGTGAGGTACAAGGTAATGGAGCCTTTTATACATTGTCGTGTTTCTTTAGAAATAAACAATGGACAAATAGTCTTTAAACGCTTCAGATGTAAAGTTATTCTCTGTCAAGTGACGTCAAAATGAATGCTAGTGGAATGCTAACGGGAAGTGATCTCTTTGTAGCATCAAAATGGCACCATAGGAGGTTCGAGTTCTGAAGCGAAGCTTACCCCCTTGGAGAGCACCCATTGGTTGTTGACAATGGTCACATGATATAACTTCACTACCAAGACTTAAAACTTACAATAATATCAAACCCGTTTGATTTTGTCGAAACGTCAAGGCGGGAAAAGACTGACTGAGTTTTATGACCACCTTACACCAAATGATTGAGACGACTGGAGCGCGCCCCAACTCTAGAAAGACTCATGATTTCATTCTGATATTGGAAATTAGTCTGCGACAGTGGTGATCTAAGGTAGGCATAAAAAGGTGCAGTTGTCATCTGAGGCCAATTTCTGCTCACTGACAATACTTTTAAGTGACTCAATCAACAGCAACTTTCTATAACAGATGGACAATTGTATTCATTTGACAGGTAGAAGTAGAGGCACGTATAAGGAATCCTTTAAAACTTGCAGTCTAAAAAATACAATCGGAGCTGTGCTTGAGTGCTGATGAGCTCTGATGGATTATCTATGAGTCAGTGGATGCCCTGCCCACCACTGCTACGCTGTTACCAAACAATCAGCTCGCCCACTACGGAGGACCCCCAAGAAGACCTATGCAGTGTAGCTACACAGTGATACATCTGTTAGTCACACTCTTCCCCCACAACAAGCTCGAGAGCCAGGCAGCGAGAAACAGCATGCAAAAGATTGGAATTTCTCACACTGTGAATTTCAATCAGTCACCTCTGTTGTGTGTTTCTCCTGCCTGCTTGGTGTTTGGTATTCCTTTGAGGTCTGGCTGGCCCTAGTGGAGGATAACCGAGTAGTCTGGGAGCAGCTGGCTGCAGGGGGAGGTGTGAAGGAGGGAGGGGGTAGGGTGTGGGGGGTGCTGTTCTGACTGCAATCATAGTTTGAGGGCTTACAGGATAGAGTGGCGCTTATACTACGCTCTGATAAGGATTAAACCACCAACTGTAGTTGCTGCTGACCTGTCGCTAGCTCAGATGACAAAGCAGAACATTTGTAAAACTCAGCACCGACTGAAGTCCAAAATGCACCGGTGCGCTATGATGTTACCTTGTTCACACTGACCACATGGGGAAGAGAGCGTAGTAGCTGCTCCGGTCCTCCATCAGGGTCTACACAGGATGTCTTCAACCGCAGTATTGATATGGGCTCAGATGTGTTGACAGCCCGACACAATCACTGTACTGACTAGTTTTGGGTTAGGTCAGGGGTCTACAACCCTAGGCATGTCTGCCACCATTGGCACGAGATAGCCCAAACAATGGCACACTAGCAATAAGTGTGCAAGAGACTTTTTTGGAAATGTCCCAATCTGCATGCCAAAAGACCTCGTTCACAGCCATTGGCAGGAGCACTGCCTGGTATTTAGGGTAGTTTGATTGACTTTTTCCCATCTGCATTCCGTGAAGACCCACCTTACTAGGCTCTGATTGGCTAATACTCATTGCCTTCTTGACCTAATCAGTCCCTCCAGAAAAACGCAATCGCATAATTCAATGTATAATCAGCCAAAGTCAACCAAATAAATTGCCGATTTCCGCGCAAAATATTCGGGGCTTGCATGATTTCATAATCCCCGCATTTTTGTTGCAAAAAAGTCACATATATCTTAGCAGAAAGTTGAAAAATGTTGCGTTTACTTCACACAAGAGCAGCCATTTTCCCCTGTTGCCATAGCAACGTTATGAAGTGACGTAATTACGCGACGTGAACATCATCGTAAAGCAGGGTGTTGGGGGAATCACTTTTTTTTCTCTTTTTCATCAAACCGCAGTTTTTGCAAATTCCCGCAATTTTTGCAAATTCCCACAATTTCATTGCATAAAATTGAATAAATATCCCGCATATTCCATCGTATTTTTTAAGAAAACGTGCTGCATAATCAAGTATTTTGCCCGCAATAATCACAAAAAAAAACTCTGAGCAGGCGTGGTCGATCATGGCAGACTTAATTCTGCTAATATGGCACACTGATTAACAAGAACATTTTAAAATGGCACTTCATTTGAAAAAGGTTTGCCAACCCCTGGGTTAGATAAGTACTTGCAGTTTGAGCAAGGGTTGACATTAGTTTCATCTCTGTGCATTCAGTGGACTGGTCTGGGATGTGTTAGCTTGTTGTAAGGTCTGTGAGGAGGGGCTTACGTCTGGGTTATGCTATAAAGTAACTCGTTTTTACAACGTCATGTTTAACACCCTCGGAGGGCAAAAGTGCTGATGGCTTATGCTGTTCTGAACGGTCACACAGGAATGTGGAGTAATGTCATATAGAGGGGGGGAGACGTGGTAGTCCATAAATATGGAGGACACTGCAGACATTTTCTGAAAAATCTGCTCTTGAAAGGATTTAATATTGTTACACTAGATTGTACACACGAAAAGTGCCAGAAATAGTTACCTCCCTCTCAAAAAACAATTACTATTGTAGTGGAATAACCCTTTATTTGTAACACACTAATGCATCTAAATACCAATAGACCTGACGGCTTATTATGAAGTGAGAAACTCACAATCCTTCACTAATGGCTTTCCAATAAGCCATTTATAAATAAATGTCAATAAGTCATTACAAATCTTTCATTTTTAATGAATTGATCATATAGACTACTGTATATTTGAGCATATAATAATGGTACTCCTCAGTAGTTGTGTCCTTTTCAGTGACGATACAGATTTGTACTTTCTGAGCTTTCAACCACATCTCAGGTCAGCGGATGGAGATTGATTAGTTATAAGTTGTTATTTTGTAATCTAGTTAGAAAAGCCTGCAGTGCTATGACAGGACGGTCCACTACCAAGAGCAGCACTTTCCAAACTTTTATTTGAGTGCCAAAATTCTCTGAATTCTGAGGCACTGCAGGGTATGATCAAATATTTCCACAATAGATGAGAAAAAAAAAGTGTTGTCGCAATTGACACAGCATGTCAATTGCGTTTTGCTAAAAAGAATATACAGTATGTTTTGCAGTTATCTGACACTACTCCTGTCAGTGATGATGCAAAATGTGGATTTGTAAGAGTCTGAAATCTAATTTCAGTCTCAGTTATAGTGATGGGAATAATAGATAAAAGAAGGAATGGTTTCTAACACAGGTCTCATTAGCTGCTCCACCATGCACCTCACACCACCTAGTAACATGGTGAAAAAAAGCAGGACTACGATGATCCTCTGGCTCAAGCTATACCTCTGATCGTCAGGTGATAGCCAGGACACGAAAACACATGTAAGGGATAGACAGGGAAGAAGAAGACGGATCGCTGATGTGAACATTGACATTGAGATGCTGTTAAAAGCCTCTAGTCATAAGTAAGTGGACCTTTGAGCTTAGATTCTCTTCAAAAAATATTGTTCCCACAACAAGGAAATGCACTCAACATCTGTGTTAGGCCTCAAGGATACACTCAATGTATTTAGGTAAGAAAGAAGGTGAACGTATTCTCACTGAAGGCATCAAAACTATGAATGAACACATGTGGAATTATGTACTTAACAAAAAAATTTACATAATTCCATATGTGTTCATTCATAGTTCTGATGCCTTCAGTGAGAATCTACAATGTAAATAGTCATGAAAATAAAGAAAATGCATTGAATGAGAAGGTGTGTCCAAATTTTGGCCTGTACTGTACATTGATAGGGATGTATTTTAAATGCTTATTTAGATACTTTCAATGAGAGCAATAGGGAATTATTGTCCAATTCCCAGACCAAAGTCTGTACAATTATACCCATATGACCACACACAGCTGCAGTTATGAAATCCATCTGACATTTAAATGTGCATCTCCAACAGAATACACCTACTGTTCGTTCACACGTACACATGGCTGTATGAAAGTGGTGCTTTAACGTGGGTTTGAAAGGCAGAGTGATGTCTGCTTGTTGTGTAAGAGTGGAGGAGGATGAGGTGGAGAGGTGCATCTGAGTCTGAAAAGATGGCTGTGACATTTATACCTGTTTCCTGCATGTGCCCAGCCATGTTTGTGAGGAATGTTGATTTCTCTACTTTCTAGGAATGCACTAAGGTAAAGGTACTTTATTGTCACATAGACATAATGTAGCAGAATTCATTCTCTGCCTTTAACCCATCCCTCAAGGGAGCAGTGGGCAGCCATTTACAGCGCCTGGGGACCAACTCCAGATCTGAGCCAGTGCCTTGATCAAGGGCACTGACTGAAGAACCTATTACATGTTTTTTGATGGTGGGGGAAACCAGAGCACCCGGAGGAAACCAACACAAACATGGCGAGAACATACAGAAACACTGAAAGGCCTGGAACGACCTGGATTTGAACCCATAACCTTCTTGCTGCAAGGCCACAGTGCTAGCAATTGGGCCACCATGTTGCACAGTTGTCATATGATTACACAGTGCAGTGATTACCAGTTCTTTGAGGCCTCTAGTGTCGCACTGGGAAACGTATGGAAACGGTTGACTAGGTATGTTCTCTAAAGGAATCTCCAATTTGTGCCTATTGTGGCTGTATTAATTATGACAGGAGCAAAGCATGAATCAAGGTGACATTATAAGAGAACCACATGTCCTCTGGGTGTGGAGGGGCTGTCCTGGTTGACACGCCTCTTCAACATTGCGTGGAAGTCTGGGACGGTGCCAAAGGAGTGGCAGACTGGGGTGGTGGTTCCCCTTTTTAAAAAGGGGGACCAGAGGGTGTGTGCCAATTACAGGGGTATCACACTTCTCAGCCTCCCTGGTAAAGTCTACTCCAAGGTGCTGGAAAGGAGGGTTCGGCCGATAGTCGAACCTCGGGTTGAGGAGGAACAATGCGGATTCCGTCCTGGTCGTGGAACAACGGACCAGCTCTTCTCTCGCAAGGATCCTGGAGGGAGCCTGGGAGTATGCCCAACCGGGTCTACATGTGTTTTGTGGATTTGGAGAAGGCGTATGACCGGGTCCCCCGGGAGATACTGTGGGAGGTGCTGGGAGTATGGGGTGAGGGGGTCTCTACTCAGGGCCATCCAATCTCTGTATGACCAAAGTGAGAGCTGTGTCCGGGTTCTCGGTAGTAAGTCGGACTCGTTTCAGGTGAGGGTTGGCCTCCGCCAGGGCTGCGCTTTGTCACCAATCCTGTTTGTAATATTTATGGACAGGATATCGAGGCGAGTCGGGGTGGGGAGGGGTTGCAGTTTGGTGGGCTGGGGATCTCATCGCTGCTCTTTGCAGATGATGTGGTCCTGATGGCATCATCGGCCTGCGACCTTCAGCACTCACTGGATCGGTTCGCAACCGAGTGTGAAGCGGTTGGGATGAGGATCAGCACCTCTAAATCTGAGGCCATGGTTCTCAGCAGGAAACCGATGGAATGCCTTCTCCAGGTAGGGAATGAGTCCTTACCCCAAGTGAAGGAGTTCAAGTACCTTGGGGTTTTGTTCGCGAAAGTGAGGGGACAATGGAGCGGGAGATTGGTCGGAGAATCGGGCGCAGCGGGTGCGGTATTGCATTCAATCTATCGCACCGTTGTGGGACGAAAAGAGAGCTGAGCCAGAAGGCAAAGCTCTCGATCTACCGGTCAGTTTTCGTTCCTACCCTCACCTATGGTCATGAAGGCTGGGTCATGACCGAAAGAACGAGATCCAGGGTACAAGCGGCGAAATGGGTTTCCTCAGGAGGGTGGCTGGCGTCTCCCTTAGAGATAGGGTGAGAAGCTCAGTCATCCGTGAGGAGCTCGGAGTAGAGCCGCTGCTCCTTTGCGTCGAAAGGAGCCAGTTGAGGTGGTTCGGGCATCTGGTAAGGATGCCCCATGGGCGCCTCCCTAGGGAGGTGTTCCAGGCACGTCCAGCTGGGAGGAGGCCTCGGGGAAGACCCAGGACTAGGTGGAGGGATTATATCTCCAACCTGGCCTGGGAACGCCTCGGGATCCCCCAGTCGGAGCTGGTTAATGTTGCTCGGGAAAGGGAAGTTTGGGGTCCCCTGCTGGAGCTGCTCCCCCCGCGACCCGACACCGGATAAGCGGACGAAGATAGATGGACATGTCCTGGTAAGGAAGCCGTTTGGGGCAGTGGATGGGTCAAACAAACACAGGACTTTCACCCAGGAGACCGGGGCTCAAGTTTGTTTTTTTTACTTAAGGAATGTCATGTTCAGCATCACGTGCACAACCTTCACGAAGTGAAATAACGTTTAACCCAAACCCGGATCTGTTCTAAACTTAACTTATTAGTTTTTGTGCATAAACATAACTAATTGTTATGGGATTCAGAGAAGGCCGGACCCAAATGCAGAAGACAGCAGGCAGTGGTGAGCTTGAGGATTTAATACAAATAAATCCATACAAACAAAAAGAGTCCTGAATACAGCAGGCAAAAGTATTCCAAAATGTAGTGGAAGTCAAAAAACAGGAATCGCAAGAAACAGGAACACCGAGACAAAGGGGTAGACTACACACACACAATCCAATATAGAACAATGATTTTACACTAGACAAAGACAACACAGAGACTAACAAGGGTGAAAACAAGGAACAGGTGACACGAGAACTCAGGAATAAGTGAAACACATCAGGGTGGGGCAGACAATCCCAAAGGCAGGAAAACACAAGGCAGGAAGTAAAACAAGACATGACAAGGGAGAAAAACAGACTACAAAATAAAACAAGAAACCGAAACACATACACAACCATCACACTAAGTAGTTTTTGTGTCTATAGTTAACCAAATTGCCACCATGGAAAGTTTTTTTAACTTAACGAATGTCCCGTTCAGCGTCACGTTCGTAACTGGAAGTGAAGTAACTAATTTTAACCCAAACCATGATCTTTTTTTAAACTTAACTAGGTAGTTTTGGTGCCTAAGCATAACCAAACTACCATTTCACAACATCAAAACGGCGACCGACATTCTCTGGTTTAGATATGAGGTTGTATTTCCGCCACCGCTAGGGGCGCTACTTTATGATACGCTCCTGTGTGTGGTATTATAGGGAACAAACAACAGATATTGTAGTATGGTTTGGAGGACTTGTTGAATTATAATTATCATAAAGAGGTTGTTATAGAGTTACCTACTGAACCTTTAACATGTACTGTAAGCAGCATATTTGATCAAAAAATATCCATCATTCTAAGTAATTATTCAAAGTAATCTTAAGACAGAATAAGAGACTGCTATTTCACTTGTTTTAAAAAGACTCAATAGACAAATAAATTATTATTATATTAATTAAATAAATTATTGGTAAGATTGAGATTTTTGCAGTGTGAAAATGTTTTTATAAAATAATTTTCCTAATCAATTAAATGAGTAAAAAGTACAATATTTATTTATTACAATATTACAGTAGAGGGAAAATGTAGCCAAAAATTTAAATACTTAAGTTAAAGTGCTCATATTATGCTTTTTGGCTTTTCCCCTTTCCTTTATTCCTTTATACTCTGTTCACAAATTGATCACTTTGTAACACACATTATAATGCTCCCCTAGCTGCTAGCGTGGCACGCCCTCATACTCTGCTTCTGACTGGCTAGTAGTCCTTACCTAGCTACTGCGCATGTGCGACTCCCAACAAAGATGGAATAGAAGTGCGATGCCTCACTCTGTAGCTAAAACAGAGAGCTCAACATGCAGGGTGAAAAGAGGAGATGCAGCAATGTGCAGTACAACAAAATAATATGAGCACTTTAGGTTCACATACCTCAAAACTGTATTTAAGTGCGGTACGTTGTTACTTTCCACCATGTGAAAAAGAATAATTCAAGTAAGTATTTGCCACAGCATTTATGTTTTACTTGCTCTTGTTTAACTTTCCTTCTTCCTCTCGAGTCTGTTTGGCATTATGATGTGCTGTAGCATGCTGCGTCTGCAAAGAGGCGGTCAGTCAGTCGGGGGCGCTCTCCTCCAAACACAGCCCTGTGTCCTCTGCACACCAGTGAATGCCTAATGCGCTAACAAAGACAATGACACTCAGGGGGTGCCGGCCATTAATCTACTTAGACGTTTTGCCGTGTGCATTTCCACGATTACAGGGGCGGGTCAAATTCTATTAACCGTGAGATTTGAGGGTTTTCAGCAAGAAGACAGCCAGGCAGATGGCGGGTTACCATTCAAACCACGGGCACAAACAAGACTTGCTTTTATTTCACAAAACTCAAGAGTCTTGCTTCTTGCAGAGGAACGTGTGTGTGTGTGTGTGTGTGTGTGTGTGTGTGTGTGTGTGTGTGTGTGTGTGTGTGTGTGTGTGTGTGTGTGTGTGTGTGTGTGTGTGTGTGTGTGTGTGTGTTACTCACAGACTCTGTCGTAGCTCTGCTGTATCTCTAGATGTTCCCAGTGATTGAAGATTCTTCTCTAGTGTGACAACTGGAGGAGCAATACAAACAATGAGTGTGTATGAGACTCACTCATGCACGCATGCACGCACACACACACACACATTATATATCCCGAAAGCCTTCCATTCATTCTATAACCTTACACAAATTTAAGTCACGTGTCATCCTTTGTGAAAAGGATGAATAGAGGTAAAGAGAAAAGACAGACATGATGGGACACAAAAGACAGAGATAAGGTTTAGAACTGCTGAATATGTCCTAATCCATAAACAGATCTATATAATCCTGATTTAAACCTAGTACTAAAAAACGTTCAATAATATAAAATTGTTCTACCGCACTATAACTTTAAACAGAGTACTTCTTCTCATCTTAACCATATACCTATAACCATAGACCTAATTCTGCATTAGCACAATCATAACCATCAACCCAAAACCTAAACCAGATTTAACCCGGATGTAAAGAAATAACTACTTCTAATTAGGCCTGTAACAATTATTACATAATTATCTAACTGTCAATTATTTTACTTTGTTTAACCACAATTAATTGCTCACATTAGCTAAGTTGCTAAAGGGTGTGACTGTTGATTTTGTTTAGATATGCCAAATTAGAATTCTATAAGTATATGGTCATATGGACTGTTGAGCTAAAGCTATGCTAGTTGTTGGCACTTGGCCCTATACACGTTCATAGCAAGGGGGAGATACAGTTAGACATTCTTTTTTATGATAATAAAGAGGCATGGTTAACTTTATAGGCTGTAAACGTGTGTTACTACATTATCTGGGTCACATGACAATGATATATAACCAAAAGATTTATCCTGGAATTCACTCCAAACTTTAATTTGTCTGAAAAAGTAATAACTAAATAAATATTTTAAAATTTGACTGAAAGAGACAATTATATCGGTAATCGCAATTATTTCTGACACAATTAATTGTACAGCAAAATTTGGAATTGTTACAGCTCTACTTCTAATCTCATCCCAAAACTAAAGTTTTAATCCTTTTATAGCAAAATCCAAAACCCTAATCTACCTGAACTCTCACCTACTTTCATCCCTAAAGCCAGATCCAAATCTTAATAACTTTGAAGAGAGGAAGACCAAGGCCAATATGCCCCTGGAGCACAAGGACAAATGGACGCACGTACGCATGTAAGCGCGCGCACACAAACACACACACACACACACACACACACACACACACACACACACACACACACACACACACACACACACACACACACACACACACACACACACACACACACAGACAGTTTTAGAGATGAGTGATCTTTTTACCGTTGGCGTTGATCTGGAAGATATTGGAGGAGGTCTCCTGAAACACATCTTGCAGTTCTGAGGGGCTGACCTGTGTGGCTTTGGAGAAAACATGATATCAGCAAACACTTCTCGGCCCAGTGGAGCATGAAACTGAGAGCGGATCACACAGTAACGGCATGTGAGACAACTGCCTCAGCACTTTCTTTTATCGAAACAGTGGGTTTACATAGTAATTCCCACATGTGTTATGCCTGCATTAATTAGGGCTGTGATACATTTTGATAGTCATCAAATATAGATGAAAAGCTGAATATTGGTTTGTTTAAAGAATCTATGTTTGCTAAAGACAAAGAGCAGTGGACCGACAATATATGGGCTAAGCCAAAATTGCGTATTTTTATGATGATAAAACCTGAATATGGCACAGAGAATTATGTATATAATCTGTCTAAAAGGCAAAGATCTCTATGTGCTCAGTTGAGATCTGGCGTGTTACCTTTGACTATTGAAACAGGATGATATGTTGATGTAGAGGAGGAAAAAAAGGATCCGTCTCATATGATGTTTGAATGATAGAAAATAGAAAATGAGTTCCATTTAGTTTTCTACCATCCTTTTTATTGTGAGCGGCATAACTCTTTGTTTAGCAAGATAATAGCAGATATTGATTTGGTAAATATGGATGATGCTCAAAGATTGAGATGGCTGTTCACGTGAAACATATAAATATAAATTAGCCAGTTATGTATGTATGTATGTGTATGTATATATGTGTGTATATATATATATATATATATATATATATATATATATAATATTGTATTCATGTACAGTATTTCTCCAGATGATTTGTATTTGCGACCGGAAGATGTTTGTCAAATAAATTTGTGGTGTCTTGTAATCCCATGTGGGATGGGCCAAATGTTTGGCATGACACAGAAATAAAATTATACTAAACTAAACTAAACTATAGATTTTGATTTTGGCTCTTAACGATCACAAAAACAATATAATTGAGAAAAACAAATATTTTTTTTCCCAATTACATTTTTCAAGTAAGTGCTTATTATGTCTTGTGTTTTGAATGAAAGAAATAGATTTGTTCACATTTTTTGTTCACAAAATTCAACTCAATTGTTTTCTATTCATCCAATCTCTGGCAAGTGAGGTTTTGATAGTGGCAGCATGTAATTTAAGCAACACTGCTGCCATTATATCCTCTGTGGAGGAAAAACCTGGGCATGAGTGGCACCATTTTATTTGATATCTCAGTCATGGTGACTAGTGCTGCTCATTCAATATGCCCACATTTACATCAGACTGAGCTGAAAAGGGGACTTTTATAAAATAAATGTAAAGACTTGAAAGAACTGCCACATCTACATTAATTAGTGGTAGGAGATAATATAGTAGAAGAATTGACATTTACCGTAATTGTATTGAAATACTTTGCATCTTTATTATAACTAATACATGTGGAAATTGAATGGACATCAAAGGCTGCCGGAGCCTCTAATGCGGAATGTAACTGCCGTGATTATGATAGAGTGAATGGGGAAAATGGCATGGCACTAAGCCACAGCCTGGCAGCAGGAGTGGTGAGTCTACTGTACAAGTCATGTGGGCAGCACCATTTTCCTTTTTCAAACGCACATGTCATTGAAAATGACAGGGAGGGTTAATGGCCTGGAGCCATTACTGAGCGGGCTGAGATCAACATCACAACCTGTACAAGCTGCGCACACAAGCCATCTCACCCACCCTTTTGTCAAAAACTGCACCCGGAAATTACTGCAATTACTGCAGTTTTTTCAGACACGGCCTGTAAGGTTATAGATAAAATGTAAAGGTTGAAAAACCCCAAAAGTCTGTATTTCGGAGAGGTGGATTAAATATTGGCATGAAAAGAGAGACAGTGAAGGCAGAGACAAAGCAGAGCTGGACACTGAAACTGATATTCACAGCGCAGGCTGGAGGAAGAACTGAGATCTCCAATGTACATCACAAGTCATTAACTCTATTCACCGAGTTATACTGACAAATCGTCCAGGTAATAACATGATTGCATGCGGTCAGTCGAGCAGCATTACAAGATTGTGATACATTTGGAAATGGGTAATTTTTCAACTGGGAGACCTTTAGTGCATTTTTTATGTTATCTCAGCACACACACATCTTTAACACACACTTTGTCCACCTTTCATTTAGCGTGATGGATGGATATCCAGTGTGCATGCTACAGCGGAAGTGGCCTGGCACATTACAGGACCAACGTATATTTTTTTTGCATATATGTTCAGTACTAGGGTCCCATACTCCTACTCAGCACAAACCAATGGATATAAAAATATATATTCAACACATCACAACACTAAGTCTCCCTTTTCCATGAAGTAACTGTATCTGTACAGCATATCTATATGTCTCTGAATATATTGCAGATACTGGGTGAGGGTTAACTGGCTAATTTCATGACAGACCATAATGGAATGTTAATAATATATACCTTTTTGTGTGGGTTCAAGCTGTTAGCTACACTTTCTGTGTATGGTTTGGGGCTGCGTATGTGTGTGTACTTGCTATAGAGATGGAGAGTGATGGCGAGTTAATGGCCCATCAGCGTGAACATAGGAATACAGACAGACTCGGACTTGGGCGGCTGTACCCCTGAAGAGTCTGGCGGTTCTAGCGTTATAAAGTTGAACCAGGCCAAGTGTGAAAAAAATCCTTAAATTTAGCATCTTGCAAAGAAGAAGATGAAGACATACTTCAAAAATACATTACGTTATGTCTCATATTTAGTCTAGTATCAATGACGTTTCATTTCTGGTATTGTTCAGGTGCCGCCAGAAATTCCACTGGATGTCTCTCATTTCATGAAATATTGTGTGGACTAGCCAGACCTTCCTCCTCAGTGCTTTGGAGATAGGTCTGGAAATGCGAGACTATTACACATAGGTCTGAAACACACACACACACACACACACACACATGCACAAACAGGGCTTTATACTGTACATGCACAAATGGAGCACCAGTCCACACTCCATCTCAACCCAAGTCCCTACAGACTGAGCTACTGTTGCCCCTAAATGGTATCTGGAGAATATTGTCAATCAAGTTCCTTTTTTCAGTCAAATGTTTCTGAATAACCCGTTCTCACTCCCAACTCGTATAATGAGAACAGCTTATGGATCTAAAAGTTATCATCACTTAAATCATAAAGAAGTTTGTAGATTGTGTGCAAGATTGAAACTGCAGGCTAGTAAATGCTCGGTATTTGGTTCACTTCCTATATTTTGGTCGGATCACGTTCTCACCTAAAGTGAACCAAACTCTAGAGCACTTGGAAGCGAACCGAGACCCCTGTTTTTAAGCGGACCAGAGTTTGTTTGGTCCGCATCAGAGTTTAAATGAGCTTTCACATCAGCCCAAACGAACCGGACTATCCGACCAAACGCTCCATAGTTGGTTTTGAACAGACCAAACAAGGTGAAAGCAACCATAGTGTTGGCTCTGATCCAAAAGCGACACGGAGTTGCGGAGGTGCTGTGTGGGTCTGGCCTAGGCAGTGTGGAGGTAGTGCTGGTGCCGGGGCTAGATACTCGCCAGAACTGGCTGATGGCTGTCGTTTGCTGGAGACCGTTCACAGCAGTTAGATGTTGCTCACTTTTTGCATGAGACTCCAGCGCTCGTACACCCAACATTCCCAAAGGCACAGTCACATCTCCAGTGATCTCTTGCAGTGCTACGATACTTCTACTCTTACCCACTCTTGCCTTCTTCACAGAATACACTTTCGGAAAACTTTACTAAAAAGTTAGTATGTGAAATATCTATGGAAAATGTATCTCGTCAACTGCTGTGCTTGTTTGATAAAAGAGTAGGAGAAAAATGCATTAGTTAAAACCAAACGTATTTACAATCTACTGACTTTATGTCTAACTTTAACCAAATATACCCTGTTTTACCTTTTATCCTTTTGTCAAATGTGTGAAAACTGTGTGCCCAGTTCATGTTATTGTTGCACAATCCTTTCACAAGGGAGTAACATCATTTTCACATTAGAGCCTACAACAAATAATCTGCAATTATGATTTCATGCTCATTTCACAAACTGCACTGACGCTTTGTTCTCTGGTATGTTGAGGGATCCATGTGTTCCATCCGTGTTTGGTAAATGGTTTGGCTTGTTTCAGTAGCTTTTAACACTTTAAACTTCTCCCTCACATTAACATGTCACTCAGCATCAGCTTGCCACTTCAAAGCTCTGCTGATATGCACAGCCTTTACAAAATCACTCTTGGATACATTCTGTCTCTCTGTGGTTTAAGCAATGTGTCTGATTCAGTCATAACTTAGATTTTGTCCTATATTATATCCATGCAGAGGAATTTCTGAAATGCTTATGAAGGGTGTAAGAAATGATATAATAAAACGTTATGACCAAGAGTAATAACAGCTCTTTGTCCCTGTAGTTAGTAGACATCACAGAATGCTAAATTCTAATGCCAACATCCTACCATGCTTAAGCGGGATATATGGCTCCATGCAGAGCTTTCGCTGTAGCCTACGTAAGTGGCCTGAAGTTGTGCGTTGGTGTGTGCGTCCATCACTTTAAGAGAACAGCATGTGTGTCGGCATGTGTGTGTGTGTGTGTGTGGAGAGTGTGATAGAGCGAGTGAGAGAGTGACAGTGATAAGCTTCGGAGCGAGTACAGACTCTTGAGGCATAGTGGGAAAAACAAAGTGCTGTGCTTTCTGACAACGGTGGGAAATCGTTAGCAGGAAAAGTTAACCCTCTCCTTCATTTCATGTTGTTTATGGAGACGGAGAATCCGCAAATGAGTCGGGGGGGAAATGCGATGCTACCACGACGTGTAGTTACATTTCTTTTAAAAGGTTCACATCAGGCTACGCCGTAGGGTTTGGCATAGGGTCCGTATCTCCACATACCTACGTACGTATCCACGGCATCCATTTAACACAGAAGCATACATTGGACTATACAAATACAATGTATCTCCACGTATCTACGTAGGTATCCACGGCGTCCATTTAACGCAGAAGCATAAATTGGACTTAACAAATACAATGTATCTCCACGTACCTACGTACGTATCCACATGCTGATGTTTAGCAGGTATAGTGTCCCCTTTCGGTCGATAACACAACAGCTTGGGGATGAAGAACTTTCTCAAAATGCCCGTCAAAGCCATTAGACCATTGCAGGCACGGGAAGACCTGCCTTCTCTCCTCAGTCTTTCTGCACTTTACCTAACTTAACCTGACTACAACAGAACGTGTGCCTATCAGGCCTAAGTATCTGGGAAATATGTTTTAATTTATTTTTAAGATGTTTTTTTAAACTACAGTTACACTTGGGCAGCTCGGTTGGAAACTTAGCCATAGCGTAACTTCAAAACTCAAGTTAGCTTTTAGCACTACCTTAATGTAGGGCCCTAAGGAATCTTTGTTTAGCTTTTCTTTTTTCTCAATTTTGCAATTCTGTCCATGATTCTGTTATTATCACAGAAAAGATTTGGCTCTACATTAATGCTGCCATCAGTCTGTGACTGGTCCGAGCCGGGCCCTTGTCAAAAAAGACACTTGCCACCGGGCTTAAAATCTTTTCTGGGGGACACCCTGGACTTAAACTCCTAAATCACCTGGGTGCTGTATTTGCGGCGACAAACTGGTATAATAACTTTTATGACATCTCAATGACAATTTCAAATGATTCCCCTTCACTTGAGGTCAAGTGAATTATTCATGACACTGTTTTACAAGCATTTGACAGTGTGATCAAAATTCATGACACAAGTCCAAATTGTTTCACTTTACTTGAGGTCAAGGAAAAATATCCATAACACAATCATGAAGTTCTCATGACAGCCAATGTAGAAACCAATCACTTATGACAGTTTAATGTAATGTTAACAACTAAAGCTAAAAAGTTTCTTTAAGTTTGATAATTAGGCCTGCCATAACATATTTGACAGGTTATGTTGTCTTGCTTATTGTCAACATGTCATAACAAAGATATTGACAGGTCATGTTGTTTTGCTTAATGTCAAGTTGTCATAACACAAACATCGTAAACAGTGCTAACTTTGCGCAGTAATGAAAACAGTCATACAGATTCATAAACAGTGTCATGACATGGTTATGACAGTGTCATGTCAGTTTTATGCACACCCCTTCAAATAAAGTGCTACCAAAATAATAACCATCATTATTTTGTAAAGATGTATCAAATCAGTTGATTAATGTTCGATTTCACTTTTTTTGATTTTTCAGATCTTTTTAGTTTCCACTTGTCATTCAGAATCATGGAAATGCAGAGACAATATTTGCTTTGCTTGATATGTTCTTTATGGGATTACATTTTCAGTATTTGTTCTACATACAGTATCGTAGATGTCAAAATAAGAGACTAGTGGGTTACACTTTACTTGAAGGTATCTACATAAGAGTGACATGACACTGTCATGAATGTGTCATAAACATTATAAACAAGTCAAACGTTTGACATAACACTTCTTTTAGTAAGTGTCATTTGGTTTTTGTCATGACAAGTTAGAGTTAGGGTTATAGTTAGGGTTAGGGTTCATGTGTCATGACTGTGTCATGACAGTGTCATGTGTTCATGACAGTGTCATGTCACTCTTATGTAGATACCTTCAAGTAAAGTATTACCGACTAGTGTCTGAAGGGGAATGAGGGAAAATAAAGTTTTAAGGCACTTTGCATATTCCCAGTTGCTAATGATGAACTCCAGTGAGCTGATTGTAGCTAGATGATGATCACTTTGGCAGTGTGGTTGATTAGCTTTTTCTCCTTTTTAAGCATTGAATAATCAATACCAAGTGCCCCTATTTCTCCAACTGTAATGAGTGTGAGTCCTGAGCATGCCAGGGATAAATTACCATCATGCCTTCACGGAGTAGCTTGTCGATAGCACAAATGTGGTATCTGCAACATGTTCAATTATACTCTCAAATCAGAGAGGGACTTAATCAAGAGCTCCTGTCTCATTATGCCTGAGGTCAGCAGCTGTCTCTATTCAGTGATGAGGGACAGATTTTGCTCTTCCCAAAAATCTGCAATTTAGCCAATGAACAGCTGACTGGGGGAACGAGAACCTGGCCTGATCCCAAATGCCGGCTCTGCAGGTGGAGCTGAGGAGGTTTGGTTTTTGTTCTCAGTAGTTTTTGACCAATACACATATCCAGTCTGTAAACTAAACTCCTTTGTAGTAGATCAGAGAAAATTGACATACATTGAATACCTATTTTATTGAAAGTATTTTAACCTTTTCAGTTATTTTCTGGATAACATAAAAGGAATAACACTGACATTACAACCTCAATTTTGAAAATGATGGCCAAAACAGAAAATCTCTTGCACAGCACAGAGGCGGAGTCTGCGATTCTGGAGAAAGATTGATATTGGAACTCAAGACCCAAACAAATTAGATTAGATTAGATTTAGACATACTTTATTGATCCCAAATTGTGAAATGTCAGTGCTACAGCAGCGAAATATCAGACACACAGCACACATACAGAATATACAAAAACTATTCAAAAATAAAGATACAAAAATACAAAGGAAAGAATGTACAAACGTTTAAACAAGTGGAAAATAAAGATGTACACCTACTTAAATAGTATTTATAAATGTGTAAGTAAAACCTATGTTTGTGCAAGTTGCATTTGATACTATAAATAAAATTGAATTGAATTGAACTTAGTGCATTATTGTGATGTATACGAGTCTTATATAACACTCAGTGATGAAGTGTTATCCCACTAGCGATGGATTAGATGGCCAGCTTCACTGGCTCCTTTAAAGGCTAAAGAAAAAGCTGTTATTTTGGGAACTGATTGTTCGGTCTCATCGCTATTTATATGCAGGTGCGTCCGAGGTAAAGCCCACCTGGCCGCCAAAATACTGAACGCCACTGCCAATACAGCTTCAAGAAGGCTGTCACACTGTTGATATGCTATAAGTGAAGCTATATATTTTGCTTAAATTCAGATGTGAATATACATCAAGTTTCTAATTTCATACATCAGTGATGTACAGAAACTGGTACAGCAACATCATTATGGACAAACAGGGTTATTTTAAGCAATGACGGAATCAAGCTTGGAGAACACAGGAAACCACAGGAATACATAAAAGATTCACCTTGACATCACTGGAAGGAGGCGTGCATACACCCCACCCTCACACACACATACACACACACACACACACACACACACACACACACACACACACACACACACACACACACACACACACACACACACACACACAGTACAGCATCGACCCCACATGCAGCCTTATAGGGGCGTTCTGCTCTGTCTGTGTTACCATGTCGCTCATGGCCAGAACATGCAGACCAACATTAAATCATCACCACAAAGAGCTTTGTTCTGGTCTGACTGAACACCGTGCTGTTCATATGCTGCAATTTGGGTGAATATTTTTGTTCCTTTGATGAAAGCTTCCTCGTAATTTTGTCTCACTCCTCTGCTCAGTGGGAGACAAACAATTGCAAAGTGCGAGGGACGGTTTGCAAAGATAACAAACCTTAAGTCACCAAATTGATCTAGCTTGAACATTTAAAGAAACGCATCAATTACGTGAGTCCAATTTAAAAAAAAAAAAAACAACAAAAAAAAAGGTTAGTTGAGCACAAACTTTGATTTTAACTTTCTTGTCATTCTTAATGCAAATTTAGACTCTAAATGATAAACAGAAAGAGAAAGGAATTAAATGGGCCACGTACAGAGAAAAATAAATATTTTCACTGACATTTTCTTTCGGTCTAAACCTGATCCTCGTCATTATGCTGGCAGCTCAGTGCAATTACTTTTATAATCGTCATCTTTAATGGATCTAAAAATACTGTCCAGTGCATAATTTGATGCAAAACATGACCTTTTCACAAATCTTTTTCTTGTTCTTCTTCTTTTTCTGTAGCTGCATGAGGGTCAAATAAATGAGGGCTTTCATGAGAAAAAGATAAAATACATTTGATATAATACATTCTTTAACATCAGCAACTAAATCAAGCAAAAGCGGGAGAGCACTTTGTCGCCAAATCTGGATTTTTATGTGGTTCGTTCTTTTCAATTTTACTCATCTTCATCAAGGAGTAGCTCAGTTGAAACGTACAAAAAGTTTCTCACAGTTTTAATGGAACTGAACTTTCATTTCTGGTGCAGAAGGCAGCTCAGGATAATCTGACAGAAAGTAAAGAGAAACATGAAGACCAAAGTTGAAATTTCAATTTAAACTGCTAATTATGCTACAGATCAAGACCCATCAAATTAGATTATGAATTTCAATTTAATGATCTAACTGTCACTCATATTTTTGTATTATTGATTTGTTTCATCTAATTAAATCTTAAAGACAAGTTTCAAAAAAAGTAAAGTACCTAATCAAGCTTGCCCGCAATACGTTTGTATCTCAGACTTCAGGGAAGTAGACTGTGTAAAAAAGATTCATATTTTGTTTAATATAGTTTTCCTACATAAAAAGTAAAAAACTATGCGGAAATGCTAATAAACCAGAGCACGTTTTTCTCCCATCCCGGAATGCTGTGTGAACTAGCCAGACCCTCCTCCACAGCGCTGTGAAGGAAGGTCTGGCAATGCGAGACTACTCACAACCAGACAGTGTTTTCAGTGTTTATAAGCCCACATTTTGCTGCCTTGCCAAAGTGCCGGTCAAGGCTGTTGCCTAATCTGCCTATACGCAGCTTTTTTTGCTTTGCTGCTGCTTGTTAGCTTGTACCCGGGGACAATGACGAGTGTGTTTTTGCTCTCTGTATTGACAGTCCGTTCTGCGCTGGAGGTTTCAGGTTTCTTTGCCGGTTTTAGTTCGAAGATTCCCCTCAACGAATAGTGTTTCCCATATTAGACTGTGATTGGTTTATGCATTAGTAAAGTACCTAATCAAGCTTGCCCGCAATATGTTTGCATCTCAGATTTCAGGGAAGTAGCCTCTGTAAAAAAAAATAGTTATGATTCATATTTCTTTTAATATAGTATTCCTACATAAAACGTAAAAGCTAAACTCTAAACAAGGGACTGGAAACACATCTATCTCCCTCAATGACTACGTTTACGTGCACATATTCCGGTTTTTGCCCTTTTAAAAGACCTGTCTTTCATAATGTTTGAAAGTAAGTGTGTTTCTCCTTTTCTTTTGGGCATGCATCAGACAGTTGTGTGTTTAATGTTCTAATCATTTCAGCTGAACTTGTAGGCCGTTATATTGTTGGCTATTTTCATTTATAATAAAACATCAGATTTTATAAACTACATGTGTCTTGTGTGTAATCTTAATTAATAATCTTAATGTGTAAAGTAACTAGTAACTAAAGCTGTCAGATGAATGTAGTGGAGTAAAAAGTACAATATTTCTCTCTGAAATATAGTGGAGTAGAAGTAGAGAGTGAAGTGAAGAACAAGTACCTCAAATCTATACTTAAGTACAGTACTTGAGTAAATACGTAGTTACTTCCACCAATGCATACTGCAAGTGTTGTTGTTAGTGTGGTCCAACCCCAGTTTGACAGAACATATTGTAGATTGGCTAATTGGCTAAATAAATCAATATGCTGTATCTATAGGGAACATTTAACCTGGTCTGATTCACATTAGTTATTCAGATTCCATGTTTTAATGTGTAAATTCAAACGGTGAGCAGCTTTGACAATGACTTTTTTACTGGCCTTCTAAAAACTAGA
Organism: Perca flavescens; assembly: GCF_004354835.1. Lineage (NCBI taxonomy): Eukaryota > Metazoa > Chordata > Actinopteri > Perciformes > Percidae > Perca > Perca flavescens. The sequence goes on from NC_041336.1 coordinate 34,038,386, forward strand.
TGATGTCAATTCCTCGATGTGACACACAAACTGAATAAAATAGATTTTCCATTACAATGTGACATCATATACATATACTACATTAAGACAGTCTAGTGCTTAACTTAGAGACTCTTATTAGGCGGAGACCTGGGCTACGGTGCACGTATATTGTTTAATATCTCCTTTCATTCATTTGCTTGTGGTTGGTCTTTTGTCAAATTCCAATTCATTAACCAATCGTTGCCACTGTAAAAATGTTCACAAAACGTTTCATCAAATGTTACCATCAAATGTAAACAGTACTTTGAACATTGTCTTTATTTTGCAATTCATTTTATAGTGTCAGTTTTTCAGCAGAATCTCTAAATCTGACTGAATCCCACAATACCATGACATGCATAACTGTATTCATTAAAACTTTGCACTTTCAAGTGCTATTTTTTGTTTCTTGTTATATGCACCATGCAGTAAATTCATGATAAATTTTTTTTGTAACACATCAAACATCCCACTGTAATTCCATGATGTGATCACCTTTGCATATAGAAATTCAAGAAAGGACCTGCATAGAAAAGCCTTGTGCTTTTGTTGTCTTCTAATCCAATACAATGGTGCAACTCTATGTTGTAGAATATTGATTACAGGTGTTTTCCAGAGACAGGTATTCTCAAAGTTGAATAAAAACATTCATTTCAGATTTCCAGGAATCCACACTTTCTTGCGTTTACTGTGAGTAACAGAAGGTTAGATTTTCACTGCCAACAATTTAACAATTTTACAATCAAAATCCACCAAAGATCAGCTTTACAAAGCATTACGTGTGCTGCCACCTAGTGGTATTAATAGTTTCCAGAGCCATTCAGAGAGAAGGTGCAGAGGGCACAGTGAAGCCAAAGTCAATAAAAGTGCTCATATAAGGCTGGACTTGAGATCAATGCCGTCTCCAGTTGGTCCATCAATCCGTGCGTGGCTGTCTCACACATGTCCCACTTTGGCTGCTTACTGCCCATCAGCAGTGCATGGAGCTGCAGAAGCAAGTGCTCATCACAGCCCTGTCACACCCAGTCCACCATCTTGCTTCAATCAAGCTTAATAAGCAGGGCTATGTCTTATGGAGCTCCTCACAGGGAACTAATGTGGACACATCATGGGTCAGGTCCTACACCGTGCACTCTGCCGTCAGGTGGGACTCCTTAAAGGAACACGCTGTCTTATTGTGACTTTAGCTTATTTACCGTATCCCCCAGAGTTAGACGAGTCCATACATACCCTTCTCATCTCTGTGCGTGTCCTAACTCTTTCTGGCGCACCCACCGCTAGCCTAGTTTAGCCCAGAAAATATCGTTCCCAGTTTGTATACGATTAGAAGATGGCTGTGTCTCGTGACCTTGTTATTTGTACACGCTGTGACTATACAAATCACAACACGTAAATAGGATCATGCTGGCGTTATTTGGTCACTTATTGGGAGCAGTAGGCTAGTTGGAGCCAGTTACCTCCAGGACCTGTGCTAAGCTAGGGTAGCGGTGGGTGCACCAGACAGAGTTACGACACGCACGGAGATGAGAAGGGTATGTATGGACTTGTCTAACTCTGGGGGTTACGGTTAATAAGCTATAGTCTCAATAAGTCGGGTGTTCCTTTAAACTGTGAAGGCGTGAGAGGGATGGGTTGGCTGTTGTCAAGTAGGGCTGAAACTAGGGCTGGACAATATATTGATAATAGATCGATATTGATACGCTAGATGTTGTCTTAAAGTGCCCATATTATGAAAAAAACACTTTTTCTGGAATTTGGGGTGTTCTTTTGTGTCTCTGGTGCTTCCACACACATACAAACTTTGAAAAAAATCCATCCATGCTGTTTAGAGTGAGATACGGTTTCTGAATGTGTCCTGCCTTCAGTCTCCGGGTGAGCTGTTCAAAATCGGCACGGCTTGTGATGTCGCAAGCCGAAACGAGCTGGCTAACCGCAACCGTTAGCTCGTAGCGTTAGCATGCTAACGCTAATGCTAATGCTAGCATACTACCTCGTTCTCAATAGCAAAGCACTACTACAACACACACAAATTCACCATAATCTACAAAAGAACTACTTACATGTGTGCCCTCATTTAGAAGTCTCCCAGCTAATCCTGCCTTGTAACTGACCGAAGTCGGAGAAACAGCCTTTCTTTTACTGTCTATGGAGCTAGCTAACTGACATGATCTACATCTGATCTCATGTGCGAGTGCAATCAAAGATAGTACAGAAGAAGAAGAATAAAAGAGGTCTCACTCTGTAGCTAAAACAGAAACCAGGTGAAAAGAGGAGCTGCATCAGTGAGAGAGAGCTGTGCAGTATAACAAAAATATGGTGTTTTTTGAAAATTAAACCATGTAAACCTATTCTGGTACAACCTTAAAATACAGTTATGAACCTGAAAATGAGCATAATATGGGCGCTTTCAATTTTGGATATCCTACTATCATGATATGAACCAAGTGTTAAAGGCTGCATTACAGTAAAGTGGTTTAATTTTTTGAACTCAGACTGTTCTAGCTGTTCTATTATTTGCCTTTACCCACTTAGTCATTATATCCACATTACTGATCAAGCGCTCATCACAGCCCTGTCACACCCAATCCATTGTCTTGCTTCATTTGAAATTAATAAGCAGGGCTATGTCTTAACGGAGCTCCTCACAGGGAACTAATATGGACGCATCATGGGCCAGGTCCAACACTCTTCTCAGAGAACCAGGTGGGGCTCAAGTTAATGTTATCATCTTGCCCTGGGCAAGACAAGGGTTTCTTTCAACCACTGCCCTGGGTTTCTTTCAACCAAATTGCCCAAAAATAATATGGAAGTACGTTGTATGGAACCCATACAACATTTAAAAAAAGATTATGATTATTTCCATACAATTTTGGGTGTTTTATTCAATTTCATAGCATTCACAAAAATGTTTAAATGGTTTCAAAACCGTATCCTGACTAAAATTTGACAGTCTGTGATCCACTCAACATCCTCAAATCTTAACTAATAGTCGAAATTATTTATAATTTCTGCTTTTTAAAAAAAAAAACACTATAAACATTTAAAAACTTTAGGAAAATGCGCAAAAAAAACTTCATTGTCGATGGGAAGACAACACAAGGGTTGAAGTTGCAGGAAGCGATTCTGTGCAAAGATTCTTGATTTTTGAACTCAACTGCCAAACAAATACAACTCATTCTCATAACTTACTGTTTGAAAAACTCAACACACTTTACTGTTGAGTTTCAGAACATCTACAGTACTTCACGCTCCAAAAAACCCTTAGAGGAAATTTTTGTGATTTGCGATATTAGGCTATATAAATAAAATTGACTTGTCAAGCTAGGGGGGAATTATTGGATTTGAATAATTGGGTGCCAAAAGCAAGGCGGTGTATCTCATGTATGTAACGAAGGTTCTAAAGTTTAAAAACATACAAAAATATATACACATATGCAGTGCTTGAAGTGGAAAAAAAAAAAAGGTGCCGGTACTCTCTTGCATTGGCAAATCATTATATTTGAGATTTCTACAGTGAAAAACAAAACTTGGAGATATTGCTGGTACAACAACAATTTATTGTTATTTATTAACAACATAAATGTATGTATTTATTTAAACAAGTTGTGTGTGTGTGTGTGTGTGTGTGAGTTTGTCAGCGAGCCAGCTGTTTGTGGAGCAAAAATACATAATTTGGTCCCTTGACCAATAGTCTGGCCATCCATGTGTTGTTACTCACGTTATTGTTGACATCGGTGTCATTGACTAAGGTAACGTTAACGTCTCTCTGACGCTTTCTCTGTCAGTGATAGAGTACCGGCTACGTGCGAGAAGTAGCGGTACGTAAGAAAATGTGCAGGTACGCTTAAGAGTAAAATGTAGAAGTGCCGGTACTGTGAGTACTGGCCCACTTCGAGCACTGCACATATGGTAATACGATCATACTATGACAACTGTGGCCGCTAGTGTAAACTGTCAAGCATGAAATAGTGAGCTTTTGCATCCTTTCATGTTCAATACAGCATTTATTAAAAACAGCATATGGCGCATCAATATGTGTTGATATTAAAGCTGTGTTGTGCTGTCATCCTGAATGAGACACTCCACTGTGCGGGAAATGACACCCCGCCTCTCAGAGTGGAGGGTTGAGAGTTTTTTGCCAGGGGAAGGAGGAGAGAGATTAGCCTAAAAGACAGCTCTATTAGAGACTTAACCTGGGCTTTGATCATTTCCTGAGCTCCCCTTTAGATCAGCCTGAGCAACAGACAGCAAATCTGACAGGCTCCTGCTCTACCCCCCAATCCCCATCCCCATCCCCACCACCCATATCCTTCATACTGTACCCAGGCTTCACTGTGATCAAAGACCCCCCTTTCTGGTGGCTGAGGCTCCCATCTGTCGGCCCACAATAGAGAAGACTGGGAGAGAGAAGGTGGCTGCTGTCAGGCTGAGTGAAAGGGAGTATTTCAGGGCACACATATGAGTACAGTATGTTGGAGTCCACAGACAAATAGCATATGTGATGTTTATTTTTCCCTCTGACACATCCTCCCATCCTCCTTCACTGTGTATCTGTATTGCAGCATAATGGCTTGTGCCAGCAACTCCCAAAACGGTCAAAAGGGATTGGTATGAACATAGATTCTGTATACACTGCTATAAATGCACAGTACAAAGCAGACAGATAAGGGGCCTATTCATTTGGTGTTCCACACAGGTTGAGAATTTACTTGTGGTGGTGGGTGGTGCAGGATCATAGACTGTATATTATTAGTGGACAGCTCATCCGGTTTCGCAAAGTGCTGCAAATGCGGAAGTGCCTTAAACCTGCATTCTATCTGAATTCCAGCAGGGGGCGACACATGCGGTTGCAAAAGGAGGTCGGTTTCTGTAGAAGTCTATGAGAAAGTGACCCACTTCTCACTTGATTTATTACCTCAGTAAACCTCTTCATAATGAGTTTATGGTCTCAGTCGCTAGTTTTAAGTCTTCTGCAACACAAAATGATGTTCATTTTTTGAATTATGGTCTCGTTGATTTTAAAATCAGCGATAAAGCAGAGGGTGTTTTAGGGCGTGGCTATGATGTGATTGACAGTTCGCGGCCTGTCAATCATGACAAGAGGTTTAGCAAAGCTTAGCCAAGGCACGTCCACTTCATTTTGGAGTTTGACCAGCTTTCTTTGTAGTGACTGTGACACGTTGGTTGCCTAATAATGTCTTGTTCAGCGTTCGGTTGGACGACAAGACACTCAAAGGAGTCAGCAGTTCAGTTTTTCTGGTAAGTAACGTTACATTTTTTTTAAATATTGTTTTTCGTTAGCGAACGTTAGCATCCCAATTAATATCAGTTTTCTAGCTAGACTGCACCTTGCTAACCAAGCTTGCGGGCTAACATTACGCAGACCGTATAAACGGATTCAAATATATATTTAACGTTACAGTCATATACAGTAGGTATGCACAACGGTCTCGCCGGTGATCTATTTTTAACCCTATCTGGTGTTATTGCTAATCGATGCGCATGCCTCCCTAACCCCTAACACTACCATTACATGTAATGGTAGCTAATGTTAGCTTAAAATCAAAGCCTGATATAGTTAATGCTATGATGCAAAATCATATTAAACCCTATATTTGCACGGGATTAGAATAATTTTGGGACTGCGTGTGATTTAGAAATTACCCCCTCACATCTGAGTTTCGTGTTGCGCATTCGCACAGGACAAGCAGAGACTGCTTTTACTTGAATATACTGAAATATATGTTCCTGCCCGAGAGTTGGGCAACGTTACCCAGAGGTGCCCGAAGGACAGGCACATAATATCATCCCCGCCGCGGCGGCACCCACACAGCATCACCGTCACCCTCACCCTCGGACAAAGCCGCGGGGGGAACGCGAAGACTCGGAGACGGAGGTCTCCGGGCGGGGCAGTGGGCCAGAATATGCGTTGATGCTGTTACACTGATGTCTTTCTTCCACTTCATTTTTAAGTTGAGTCACATAAATGTTACAATCTAAATTTACAAGTGCTGTTTATTACCAAAATTTACATATCATTAAAAAAGTGTTGCGTACAATACACATTGTCTAAGATAAATTTGACATGTAGCAGTATGTTTCCTTAATACTGCATGTCCTCAACTGAAGCATAGATTCATGTACAAGCGCATATATTAATATAATTCATTGTGATCTACCATGCCTTAACTACATGTTTGTCTATTACAAACATTTGCCTGTCCTTATCCTTTCTCTTGTGCCTCAGCTGCCATTGGAACCTGACTCCTGCTACCGCTTCACTCCTGCCATCCACCGGAGCAGACACCCACCACCACTGGACCCCACCACTAGCCGGCCTACTATCTTCCTCTGACGGACCCGCTCCTTCCCAGAAACCACCGACCCGTTCTCCATCCTGGAAACTTTGACGTGCTTTTCCCCCCTCAGAAACCTGGACTCGATACTTTAAATAAAACCTGTTAATTCACACTCCTGGCTCTGCGTTCTGTTCACCATTCAAACCTAAAAGTTAGCACTTAAGAAATATGTATAAGGCATATAATTGAGATATTTTATGTATAGGATTAAACTGTTAGAATTAGATATTGACATTGCATGTCCTTGTATGGTTTTTAGTTTTCATACTTTAAAAATGTCAGTGCAGTAAATATAAGGTACATTGATTTAATTATTACATTGAATAAGATGTTTATTTTTTCTTTGCAATTTGTGATCATACTTTTGTTATAATGAATTTACAATAACCCTACACAGATTAAACAGCACTTAGTGCATTTTCAATTACCTACTAAACACTTGTTTCAAGTGTTTTCATTGTGATTAAAATTGACAAGTACATAAAAACACACAAAAGCACAAACTAAATTTTGCTGATCCTTTGTCAACATTCAAGTAAGTATGGTAACATTTAAGAAATCATTTATGTTGATTAAAGCCCAAATACACACTTCTAATCAATTATAAATTCTATCAAATTACCAATGTCTTGTATGACTACAATACTATATGTTCCTATAGTTACTTCAGAAAAACAACAAATGTAGATTTAGAAAGACCTTTATTTCACATTGAAATGGGCATTAACTTCAAAAACTACATAAACCACAAACACTGGCAATATTTTTAACATTATGTTTAAGTGATGAATTAAATAATGTAGTTCATCTTTTACAATCCAGTGTAAATTCCACACATAAATCACTGCTGTGGGTCAAGGTAAAAGCAAACTTCACTGTCACAAGTGAATTTTGCATAATAAAAAGAGGTAGTTGAATCACTAGTGCCACATTGTTAATTACAGTAGAAATGGTTGACATTACAAACCACAATATAAAAATATAGCTTAACATATAAAGCTTAAAGCACTGTTCAGTCAAGTCCAAATGCCTGGGTAAAGAAATAAAAGCTGCCTTTACAATTACAGTGAGTATAGTGTGACAGTCTGTTGGTTGTCTGTAATGCGCAGTGGAAAAAGAAAAGTAACTATTACTTAATTCTGAGGAATTGGGTTGGGTGCACATGCCATCGTGGCTCTCCACACTCCTATTTCTGAAAGAAAGAAAAAGAGTCATCAATTTCCATTTGAGCCCCTCATAGTTAAATATATATGCACACTAGCATGTAACTGTACTTCATTAATTATCTAGGAGAATACAGATGAATTAACAACAGTGTATTGTTCTTTAGTGTAACTTTAAGTCAGTTAAATGATCTTATTTCTGCTAACGTCAGCTCTTAAAAGCATGTAAAGGCTAAATGCGCCAACCATAGACTGATGATACTTGCTAACAGTAGCAAGACTTTATCGGTGCTTTATGGTTATTACGGTTAGCCAAACGTTCTAAGAAACTTGGTTAAACATTTGCTTATAGTTAGCGTTAGATAATGATAAGCATTGACAATCACCGTTTTGCATTTCGCTGACACTACGTTTAAATTAGAAAAACGTAGCTAAACTTCAATTTGCAGAAAATTAACGTTAGCATGTTTTACAATAAGTGGCTAGCTAACGTTACAGACAATTTACATGGTAACATCAGATACATTTACTTTACAATGTGACTCCTCTTATATGACTATGGGACAAAGATATATTTAAAACCTAGCAAAGCTAAATCTTACCTTGAATTATGTATGCTAGCTTTCAGCAGAAGTTGCATCCAGATTGCCAGTGAACGTGTGTAACGTAACCATAGACAGTATATAATGGACCAATAGACCCCGTTGCTCTGGACGGAGACCAGTGAAGGCTATTAGAAGCACTTTTCCGGTGATGGCCAGCTTTACTGCGCAGCCTCCAACTGAGAGAATGTGACGTGAGCAACGTGTCTGAAAGTTGTAAGTCTTCTGGTAGCTGTGCCAAGAGAAATCTCAATCATTCCCAATCTTACAGATACGGCGACTGTAGGTGTATGTAAGGAGATAACATGGGCACAGGCTAATTATTGATCACTAACATGCTAGTTAACATTAGTAATTAAACCTAAACATTTCATGTAAGTCGAAACTGCCTGCGAGCTTCTCCTGTACTATACGGTAATTCCTCTACTATGCGACAGAAAGTCACTTGGTTATGACACAATCGTTAGCTTATTTTTACAAAAACGTCTGCTACGGAGCCATAACGTGAGGTACAAGGTAATGAAGCTTTTTATACATTGTCGTGTTTCTTTGGAACTAAACAACAGACAAATAGAGTCTTTAAACGCTTCAGATGTAAAGTTATTCGCAGTCAAGTGACGTAAAAAAAAAATGGCGGTCAGCGGAATGCTAACAGGAGGTGATGGCCAGTTAGCAACAAAATGGCGCCATGATGGCTCGAGTTCTGAAGCGAAGCTTACCCCCTTGAACGTAACGAAGGGTGTAAGCAGCGTTGCTAACTCAAAAAAAAAAAGAAATACAGTCAGATACCGCCCAACTGTCTCTGACTCCTCCCTCACTCCTCCTTCTCGTCTAAAAACGTCACATCCGCAACCACGATGGCTGCGCCCATAAACGCAAACTCAAGCTCTCCACAAACCAATGGGTGACGTCACACATGCTCTGTCCACTAATATTAACAGTCTATGTACAGGATGTGACGGCGCGGCACATGATGGCTGGGTTCAGTAATAACCTAGTCAAGGAAGGTTTATGAACTATTTCTTTAAAACAATGACTACATTACAATAATTTAGAAATAATACCTATTAACATATTAAACAAATTAGACTTAATGATACAGATAAAATTATTGAGACACTATTCTGCATCAGATACAATTTCAGGGTAGTTATTAGTGCTGCACAATAAGGAAAATATGCCATATGCCATAACGTTGTTGGATATCTCAATAGTATTTCCAATAAATAAACCGATATCAAAATGCACTCAGTTCTGCCTTTCTGGCTGAAATTTTTTTTAACATTTTCTGGGACCACAGACATCTTTTTAAAGCAGACAGACTCCTACTTAACAAGTCAGGAGTAAAGCTGTTCACCTCTAGCCTACTTTACTCTATGCACCACCCATCTGCCCCCTTGGCCAAGGGCACGAGACAAGATACATCAACACAAACAAAACAAGAGGAAGACACAACAAAGTGCGGCAGTGATCCACCACAGCCCCCACCTGAGCAAGGATTTGACCATGGGAGACTACAGAGCGGGGACAAGAAATCTCAACTCCCCTGTTCACCTATCCAACCCTCCTCAAACCCCCTTACCAAACCCGACGAGAACTCATCGCCCTCCCCATTCCATAGGAGACCAAAGAGCGGAGATGAGAAATCTCCCTTCCCCATTCTCACCCGTCCAACACTACTCAAACTCCTTTAACAACCATGACGCCTTTGAGGACGTCTTTGAGGATGAGTCGCTCTCTCCTCTTTCCCCCATCCCCATGTTGGAGTTCACTGACCAGATGAAGCAGCTGGTGAATGCTGGAACCAAGTATGCCCCCCTTCCTTCTCCCATCGTTCGCCCCCGGCCAAAAGTAAAATGCCAGGCACGTCTGCCCCCTCAAGAGCGGCAGCTAACTCATTTTCCCCAAACTGATAACGATGCTTGTTTGCAAAATGCAGCAACCGTTAACTGATATGGACCAGGTCCAGGCTGCATGCCTAGTAGCACTCATGACTCTTTCCAAGACCAGCCTGGGCCCTGCGTATCAGATTCTTCCACAATTTATGTTGTGATAGGTAATAGAAAAAGAATAACGAATAAGCACTTAACGGCAAACTTTGCAAACTTAGCATCCATTCCTCGTCAGCCACAGTCAGTCACAAAAAATGAAAACACACTATCACTAGGCCTACTAAATGTCAGGTCCTTGGTAGGAAAATCATTTTTAATCAATAATTTTATTATTAAGCACAATCTTGATTTTATGTTTTTAACTGAAACCTGGTTGGACCATAATAACAGTGCTGCTGTTCTCATTGAGTCAGCCCCCCTCGATTATCTCCAAGGGTCTAAACATTTCCAAGGTTGTGGTGACTGATGTTGCTCTCTCTGATCATTCCTGTGTTTTCTTTAACGGCACTATCTCAGTGCCCAAAAGTGTTCAAACTAATTTAATCAGAAAACGGTATTTCACTGAAAACACAAGTGAATCATTCATTCAGCTTTTCTCCTCTACACCCACCCTCTCAGGGGTCTCAGTCACTGAGCTTGTAGATAATTTCAACTGTAAAATTACGAATGTTATTGATGCTATTGCTCCCACTAAGGTCAAAGCTGTCTCTGGTAAGAAAAGATCTCCATGGAGAAATTTTATAGTGGTGAGAACAGAAAAAAAGAGAGTGTCGAAAAGCTGAACGTAGTTGCCGAAAATCTAATCTCCAGGTCCACTATAACATCTATAAAGAGAGACTTCGCATTTATAATTTGGAACTAAGGAATGCAAGGCGGTCCTTTTTTTTCTGACATTATCGCCAGAAACAATAATAATTCACGTGCTTTGTTTGCTACTGTCGATAGATTAACCAACCCTCCAGTACCAGTAGCATCTGAACTGTTGTCTACCAAGGCTTGCAATGACTTTGCCACCTTCTTCACAGACAAAATTCAGAAAATTAGACAAAAAGTCAGTGCTTCCATATCAAGTACAGGATATGTGTTGTCACAGTGTTCACACAAAACAAAATCAAATATGACACAATTTCATGCGATCAGCCATGACAACCTGGAAGACATTATACAACATCTGAAAACCTCCTCCTGCTGCCTTGATATTCTACCAACGGGTGTTTTAAAAAGTGTTTTGAATTGTTTGGCTTCTGATCTTCTAAATATTGTAAATACATCTCTGCTCTCAGGTATCTTTCCACAGGCCCTAAAAATTGCAGTCATCAAGCCACTCCTAAAAAAGAACAATCTAGACACGTCACTAATGAGCAACTATAGGCCAATATCAAACCTTCTATTTTTAAGCAAAATCATAGAAAAAGCGTTTTTTTCAACAACTCAACCTTTTCTTATCACTCAACAATAGTTTTGATGCCTTCCAGTCAGGTTTTCAACCACACCACAGCACTGAGACGGCTCTTGTCAAAGTCTTTAATGACATCCACTTAAACACAGATAGTGGCAAAATTACTTACTTGATCTCAGTGCTGCATTTGATACAGTCGACCACAACATATTACTTGACCAATTAGAAAACTGGGTTGGTCTTTCTGGCTCAGTACTAAAGTGGTTTGAATCCTATTTAAAGAATAGGGACTACTTTGTGTCTATAGGTAATTATACATCTGAGCATACAAATATGACATGCGGAGTTCCCCAAGGCTCAGTTCTGGGGCCTCTTCTGTTCAACATCTACATGCTTCCACTGGCTCAGATTATGGAAAACAACAAAATAAGTTACCATAGTTATGCGGATGACACACAAATTTACATAACCTTATCGCCAGGGAATTATAGCCCAATACAACAACTGAATATGTGCATTGAACAAATTAACGACTGGATGTGCCATAACTTTCTTAAATTAAATGAAGAAAAAACTGAGGTGGTTGTTTTTGGAGCAAAAGAGGAACGATTAAAGGTCAGCACTCAGCTTCAAACGACAATGTTAAAAACAACAGACAAAGCCAGAAATGTTGGTGTAGTCATGGACTCAGACCTGAATTTTAAAAGTCACATTAAGACAATTACAAAATCAGCCTATTATCACCTTAAAAATATATCAAGGGTTAAAAGACTTATGTCTCAGCAGGATTTGGAAAAACTTGTCCATGCTTTTATCTTCAGTAGACTTGACTACTGTAACGGTGTCTTTACAAATCTCCCTAAAAAATCAATCAGACAACTGCAGACCAAGAAAGTGGATCACATCACTTCAGTACTGAAGTCTTTACACTGGCTTCCAGTGCCTCAAAGAATTGATTTTAAAATACTTTTGCTGGTTTACAAATTACTAAATGGTTTAGGGCCAAAATACATTTCTGATCTGCTACTACACTATGACCCACCCAGACCTCTCAGGTCGTCTGGGACAGGTCTACTTGTTGTTCCCAGAGTCAGAACTAAACAGGGGGAAGCAGCGTTCAGTTTTAATGCTCCACATATCTGGAACAAACTCTCAGAAAACTGCAGGTCCGCTGCAACTCTCAGTTCTTTTAAATCCAGGCTGAAGACATATCTTTTTAATGTTGCCTTTCTTTAAATAACCTATTTTTAACTGCTCTTTCTTTAAAATTCTTATGCTGCACTGTGCATTTTATTCTTGTCTTTTAATGATCTTAAATTGTTAATTGTTTTAATGCTTTGAAATTGTTTTTAATTGTTTTCTAACTGTTTTTAATGTTTCATATTTCATGTAAAGCACTTTGAATTGCCTTGTTGCTGAAATGTGCTATACAAATAAAGCTGCCTTGCCTTTCTGCGGCTTTCAGTATTCTGCTAAAATACAACAAATTGCTTGTTGAATTTTAAACAAATGAAAGGAAAGTGTAGCCATGATGATTTTTGCCAAATGTTAATGGTTCAGCAGATAAAATACCGGATTACCTGGAGCCCAAATGTTATATGTATACTAGGGCTATCTAAAGTAAATTCTTGTTCATTTTGTTGGTTAGATCATTGTTCATTTTTTTAAGGGTTTTAATCTGTGTTTTGGGGATCCTAAACATGCTGTGTAGTGATGGCCAAATGAAGCTTTGTGAACAATTTTCTTTATTTCTGAGCCCACTAGATGGCACTCTTGGTTTTAAGAGAAAGGCCTAAGGCATTGCAATTCAGTGTATTCTCAACCCTTATCTATCTAGTGGGCTCAGAAAATAAAGAAAATGCTTCATGAAGCTTAATTTGGCCTTCACTACTGTTTTGTACTATACATGCCCTGTTGCACTCATTAAAGCAACACCAAAGCACTTTTCCTCTTTGGTTCCCCTACAGGTTGTAAGCGGAATTGTCCATTACCAGTGTCTTATGTCTCATTTCAGCCCGGTCTCATGGCAGTTCGTGTAAATGTGACGTTATTGTAATCTATTGATAGGTGTTCACGGAGACGTTTTTGTCGGTTTTTACGTGGCGGACAACACGAAAATGTGAAGTAATGTATTTCAATGGGAAGAAAATGGTAGGGAGTAATATAAAAAGCCGAAAATCCGCGTAGGGAGGTTGGTCGGGGTGGTGGATGGGTCAAACAACACAGGACTTTCACCCGGGGCGAGCAGGGATCGCGTCCCGCGTGTGGTGCTTTGTTTGGCGTTTTGTCCCGTGTGTCACTGTGGCGCGTCTCCCGGAATTTAAGGCGCCCTTTCCCCATAAGGTTTTTCCTAAACTCAACCTCCGCCATCCCGTTATTGTGGCTCGTCCCCAGCGGGCCGCCTCACGGGTGCCTCCCGGCTTATGGAGCGTCCTTTTCGGCCGCCTCATCCAGCGCGTCCCCAGCGGGCCGCCTCACGGGCACCTCCCGGCTTATGGAGCATCCTTTTCGGCCGCCTCTCGGCGTCCTTTCCCCGAGAAAATAACGTGACATTTACACGTAAAAAACGAGAAAAATAACGTGACATTTACACGTAAAAAACGAGAAAAATAACGTGACATTGACACGTAAAAAATTAGAAAAACGTCTCCGTGAACACGAGAAAAATAACGTGACATTTACACGTAAAAAACGAGAAAAACGTCTCCGTGAACACGTATCAATAGAGTGTGTTGTCCTTTGGGTCCCAGTGACCCAAAGGACAAAACAAGGGTTATGTACTTCCATTTACTTTGTTGAGAATTGCTCTCTAAACCCTGTTTCTTGTTAAGTAAGTAAGAGCACATTTCTAGAGCACATTTAAACACAGTTTAAGCTGACCAAGATGCTGTACAAACAAGCACTAAGGTGCTGTATTAACCCTTGTTTTGTTCTTCAGGTCACCGGGACCTCCGGTTAGCTCTGTTATAAGATACGCTCGTGGAGAAGACTGTAGCGGAGAGGGGTAACAATCAGAATCTGATAAATGACGTTCGGGGATCTTTCGCAGCGGTGTGGCCGCGGCGTTTCTACGGTTTTATTAGTACAGTTAATCCCACAGCAAGACCACCAGCAGCATGCTACTACTAACGATAGCCTCTGAGCCTGAAGTGCAACGTTGACGCTGTCATGCATGCAACGCGTGACTTCACGAGCAAGAGGGGCTAGAGGTTTCTGATTTGGAAAAAAAAGTAATTCGGATTTTATCTACCTGGGCAGGTCTCAATCTACCTGGGCGGGGTGCCGAAGTAGGACCTACTATATGTATGGGACCTGAGGCTTTATTTATGAAGCTCATCACTAACAGCAGTGGATTGCACTAAATTTTATTCTTGGTAATTTGAGCTTTTTCACAAATTGACTGAGAGTGTAACTCTCAGTAATACTCTCAGACACAGAATAAAAATCAACATGTTAATCAAGTTTTACATAGTTAACAATGATTATGCATTAGTAGTTACAGTAAGGGCGAGGGAGGGCAATTTTGCTTTCAAACTAACATGGAAACTGCATTCTAGCTGGAACAACAATAAACCTCATGTTACAATAACCATAGGAATCTTTTCATTAAACTGCACTGAAGCATGCATGTGTAGATTTTATAACAGTTTCATTTTGCATTGTTTCTGATGGCATTGTTTATTTGTAGAAAAATAGATCGATAGAATAGACCACCAAAGTTGGAAATATTCAAATCCTAAACATAAAGAGGAATACACCCTGAATTTTAAGTCATGCTAGCAGCTTTGTGGGCTGTTCGTGTAGGCACAGTGGGGGGTTGAGCTAAATACTAACATTAGCACACTAACATGCTCACAACGGCAATGCTAACATAATGATGTTAAGCAGGTATAATGTTCGCCATGTTCACTGACTTAATTTAGCGTGTTAGCATACTAACATTTGCGAAATTGAAATAAACACAAAGTTCAGCTGAGGCTGATGAAATGTCAGTTTTGTAGTTATTCAGTCATACACAAAGGTATTGGGCAAATTGAAAACTTCAGTCTAGACACCTAGCTAGACTATCTGTCCAATCGGAGTTTTCTGTTGCACGACTAAAACAACTTCACCAAAACAAGTTCCTTCCGAGGCTATTTTGCAGCGGCACCGTTGCTTTGTCCGGTGCTTAGCACCACCTGAGACGATGGTGATTGGTTTAAAGACATGCCAATAAACCAGAACACGTATTTCTCCCATCACGGAATGCTGTGCGGACTATCCAGACCCTCCTTTGCAGCGCTGTGGAGGAAGGTCTGGACATGCAAGACTTGTCCTTGTAATCTATTCATCTCAAAATCCACGTACTGAGTCTCTCCCCATCTGTCAATCTTTCTCTCTCAAACACACACACACACACACACACACACACACACACACACACACACACACACACACACACACACACACATCTCCAGTTTTTGGCTGGGAACAAGTTTTGCCTCAGGGCTGTCTTGCTCCTACCCCATTACTAGGCTAATGAAAGCAGTGACAGGATCAAATTCAATAAAGCGTCTTTTTACACTGCTTAACCCTTATGAAAACCTGTGACAAGAGCGCGCACACACACACACACACACACACACACACACACACACACACACACACACACACACACACACACAAGGTCATTTTATATAATGGTAGGAAACGGTGAGTTCATAAACGTGAAGATGAACAAACAGATGTTTGTAGAGCACTTATTTGTGCTTTTCTTTCCATGTAATTGTTGTATTTGTGTGTATTTCTATGTGCATGTAGTGACGATTGCTTGAATAGTCATGTATGAATGATAAATGTGTTGTGATGACTGGAACATTTGACTCTGATGAACTGCTGATAAGTAGGTACGTGGGTGACTACTCAAATTCATGCAAGCTTTCATAGAACTGCCGTGTTGACATGCAACTGATATTATTTAAAGCACTTGAGTGCTTCTGTTATTTACAGTGATTATTTGAAGCTCTAGCAAAAGTTCAATACAAAATGTTTCTTTCCTCTAATATTTCCTTTTTATTCTTTAACTAATGAATTTCTAATATGTCTTATCTGCACTCTCCCTCAAAGTGTGATTTACACATTCTCTAGCATGAAGGGTGATTTTGATGCACCCTGCCCAGATCCTGCATTTGCAAATGCAGAGCATGTCGGGCAAATGCCTGTTATAAACAGTTACTTAACAAAAATATGCCTCAGATTGTACTACTGTCAAGAAAAACACAAGCTGTACAAGAACGAGATTCAAGTGCATTCATCACGCTTTTCGAATTGTTATAAGAAAGTACCAACATTTCTTTTACTTTAAAATGATAGCTGGTAACACTGTTGTTATTGTTACGGAGAATATGTCATCAGTGAGGTGGGAGCTACGGGTTGCATTTTATTCAGATATCCTGCCAAATCCTTGGTCAGTGGCTCTCAGCATCAGATATAAATGGAAAAATCCCTCTTTAGCGTCTGTATGGAACACACTGGGCTGTAAGATGACGTAGTAATAAGGGTGACAACGGTAGCGTGTATTATGAAAGACCGATAATCCTTGTGAGGAGGCAGGTTGGGGGGGGTGGATGGGTCAAACAACACAGGACTTTCACCCAGGACACCGGGGTTCATGTCCCATTCTTGTCCCGCATGTCACTGAAACGTACATTTTATAACCCCACCCACCATCTTTTCCTAAACCTAACTGTCCTATTCTTGTGCGTCAAAAAGTGACGCCAAGAGTCCCAAACAAGCGTGTCTAAATATGACTCTAAAGGAGACTTTTTGCATCAATAACAAATGCTAAAAGGCACCTGACCAAGCGTCGCTTTTGGACGGGATGGGAATAAGAATGTTTTGATCCAGTTTCTGTACACTTTGGGGTGGTACGGTTCATGAAAAAACATCCGAACCGTTCGGTCCGCTTGTCTCGGTCGGAACGTGTGTGTGCCGCACGGTTTGACACATGCGCAATGTGGCCTCGTGCCCGTCATGTGCTCCGTATGTGACCTCAGTGTGTTTCCCTTTCGCGCGAAAGAAGAGGTGTGAACAAAAACGTACAGCGCAAGACCGTGCAAAACATTTCAGGCCGTCATGCCAATCTGTAAACATTTTAACATCAATGTACACTGTAACGTTTTTTCACTCGCTGAAGCGGCTGCAGTTTAGATCCTGTCGGGTCTCTGCAGCAGGCGGGGCTGCTTAGTTCTCCCCGCAACTGACGCGCGCATACACACAAACACACACGGTGGATGCAGGAAAAAACGGAGAGGAGACGTAGCCTACATATACGTAGGCCTTATAGCTACGGTCGTTATTGTAAGTGCCATGATAAGTCCATTAAGTACTTTATCAAACCGTATGTGTGTCCCAGCCCAGGATAGGAAATGAACTAACAATGTAAACTGTTTTTATGTTTAACATATTTATTCAAAGACGAAGCTTTAAGAGTTCCTCTCTTTTTCTTTTAAAGGATACATTTTTGTAAGAGCTACACTGAAGTTGGCAGTTTGATAAATGCAAGTTATTTCAATTGATATTCTGTAATATTTCAATCTTCATGTGCAAAAAAAAAAAGGCACATAAGTTCCTGTAGATGGCAATACACATTCTCCTTTTTTTTGCCAAATAAACGAAAAGCTTGTTGAAATCACGACAATGTATTCCCTCTTGCTGTATCAAAATCTCAGCTAGCTTTCCTCAGAGATGGTCTTAATAATGTGCTTAAAGTCAAGTCAAATTCAGTTTGTGCATGATTAGGCTACATGATATAACTATATCATTATTTAATACTGTATCCTACATTGTGGATAATTAAGCTATATACCGTATGCTGAAGTATATTTCTGGAGTGTTAAAGATTAAAAGAAAAAATAACAAGAACCGTACAGAACCGAAAACCGTGACCCTAAAACCGTGATACGAACCGAACCGTGGGTTTTGTGAACCGTACCACCCCTAGTACACTATAAACTTTGTTGAACGGGAGGCTACCCTTCATCCCATAGCGATGTAGAACTCACTTAACTGAAGACAGACTCGTGTTCCAGTAGCTTCTAAATCATGGCTGTTTCTGGTGATTTTTGGACTGTCATGACCAATAGATTCTCAGCAGAGTTTGACATTTTCGGTTTTATTCCAGACCTTGGCAGAAAGCACTGTTCCCAGTACATTGTACCAAAAGAAATCTACACTGAGAAGTTACCACCATTGGCGATAATCACTGACAGGAAATTAAGAGGTAATCTTATAAAGTTAAATTACTTTTTATGACTTTCTATGCCCCCAATATTTAATTCAATTCAATTTTATTTGTAGTGTCAAATCATAACAGATCTTATCTCGGGACACTTTACAGATAGAGTAGGTCTAGACCATGCTCTATACTATAATTTACACAGACCCAACAATTATACATATAAATAAAAAATATTTTTGACCCATTAGCTCTTTTCATATTTCAGAAGACAACTTAACAAATGTTTTAAAGAAACTAAATAAATGTGTCCAAATCATTCTGTTACAAAAAAAGAGCAGTTGCAGATATTAAAACCCCTAAACTGCCATGATTCTCCCTCACAAGTGTATGTAAACCTTACACCACAACTGAATGCACTGTAGAGGGTGGTAAAGAAAAATCATCTTGGCAAATGTCTTATTTTTTTTTTTATAGTTAATAGGCCAAGGTCTTTCATTTAAAAGTGATAACCTTTGATTGTTGTAACATTTTGCATGTAGGATCTTTTTAAAAGGCATCATAAAATGACATTTTCATGAAATCATAAAGGAATCAATATTTGTCCTTACCTACTGGCTGGTAGCCCTGCCTCGTAGGACCTCCAAATGGGTTGCGACTGCCAAAAGAACCTCCGTCAATGGACCCATACGACATTCTGCCTGATGGTTGGTGGCGTGTCAGCTGTAGGCGCCTAGAGAAGGAACAATAACAAGAATCCAATCAACAAAACTATTTATTTCCACTTTGCTCCATCTTAAAATGAATGCACTCACAGCACTGAACTAAGTGAAGAAAGTAAGTGTGATTCGTGCAATGCCTTTGTAGACATAATCCCTGTACAGATAGCATTAATAGAGGAGGGTTGGTCCACTTGTTACCAATTGCAGCATGCCAAAATATATGTATGTAAAATCTATAATATCACCCAACGCTTAAATCTGGGTAGCTTGAATTTCTAGCTAAAGATATTTTTAGGAGCAGCCACCACAACTTTTATTTGGTGAAAAACAAGCAAACATGCCACAAAATATACTTCTCTTTAAGCCTTTAAAACGATGACTGTAAAAATCGCAGAGAGACAGAGCACATAAACCTTAAGCCAGTGTATCATATTTTGAAAAATAGAAATAATAATATTTCAGTAGACTTCAATTCAATCCAGGGTTGTTTGAGTTAGCATCTATAAAAAGGTGCTGACACATCAAGCTCTCTTTTCAGAACGGCCGTTGGATCACTCTGATTGGCTGTTCAGCTTAAGCCATCTAGACGCTGAAAATTTGGATTGGGCAACAAGGCAGACCTGCTTGTGTTTTTTTCATGAAATGACTGTAAAGATTTACAAAGAATAGGTATATGGCATTTCCTCTCTAACTGGGACGTTTTGGGATTGATTGGGATTTTTTGTTTGCTATGGACAAAATACACACGCCGATACACTGGTAAGAGTAATGACGTTTAACCATGTATCCAGCTGATTTAAAATCGGTCACGTTGCAGAATTGTGTCAACAGTTAATTTAATATTGTATGAGGCGTTTTCTTTTGCGGGTTGGAAATGTTCCACCAAAACAAGTTCCTTCCCGAGACTATTCTGCAGATCCACCGTTGCTGCGTCTGGAGTTTAACGCCGCCCAAGACGATTGTGATTGGTCAATTGCGAACAAATCATTGTGAATGAATGCAAACAACCCAAAGCGTTTTTTCTCCTATCCCAGAATGTATCTGTGCTGTAGCCAGACCTTACTCTACAGCGCTGTGGAGGTAGAGCTGGCAATGCCAGACTAAGGGCCCACACCGTAGGTTCTTCTCCATTTTCATCTTCATCTCATCTGACGGATCTAATACAAGATAGGGGCTGTCAAAACTGGCCAAAATGCAGTTTAAATGTTCCTTCGGTTAAAACTATTGGAATATCTATTTTTGCACATTATGCCCATGAGAGGGCAAACATACAAGGTACATAATTATTTGTATAATACTATTTATTTCAACATAAACATGTCTTTTAAAAGATCTACATACCTACACATAACACAATTAACTAATACAATAATGTCCTACAGTAAAACTTATTTTAAAGTGCCCATATTATGAAAAGAACACTTTTTCTGGGATTTGGGTTGTTATTTTGTGTCTCTGTTGCTTCCACACGCATACAAACTTGAAGAAAAAAAAAAACAACATCCATGCTGTTTTGAGTGAGATACAGGTTTCTGAATGTATCCTGCCTTCCGTCTCCGGGTGAACTGGTCAAAACATTTGAATATTACCACCCACCTCCCCCTCCCATCAGAGCAAACGTACAGTGTCTATGTCTCCACCCACCAGGTACAAGCACCGGTTTAGGAGACACCATGTTGAAGCACCACGGAAAGTGTTCTGTTGTTGGCTGTAAAGATGAGCACAAAACACTCCATCGTGTCCCAGCCGCAGAGGACAGAAGAGCGGCATGGGTTGAATACATTTTTGAAGGCAATGTCCCCGATACAATTGGCAAACGCTTGCTAATGCTAATGCTAATGCTCGCCTAGCCATTAGTGTGGCACTCCCTCATACTTCTGCTTCTGACGGGGTAGTTGTCCTTACCTAGCTACTGCGCATGTGCGACTCCCAACAAAGATGGAATAGAAGTGATGCCTCACTCTGTAGCTAAAACAGAGAGCTCAACAAACAGGGTGAAAAGAGGAGCTGCAGCAATGTGTAGTACAACAAATATATGGTGTTTTTTGAAAATTAAACCATGTAAACCTATTCTGGTACAACCTTTAAATACAATTATGAACCTGAAAATGAGCATAATATGGGCACTATAAAAACTGTAGACCTGTCTTCATCTCTACCAATTGACTCAATTTACCAGTTAGACAAATACATTTGTAATTTGTCCTAGCAAGTGCAACAAAACTAACAGGAGAGTGAGGGAGATGTTGAACAAGCCCAGTCTGTACACACACACACACACACACACACACACACACACACACAGCCCGGAGACTAGGTCTAATCTGCCAAAAGAAGGCGTGGGTGTACCATTGGGTGTGCAGGACCTATTATATGCAGCTGATATGATAGTGGTGTATCTGTAAGCTGAGTCATCTTTTACCTGCCTGTTTCTGGGGCCCTGTTCTTCAATTTTGGTTGAACTAATGCAGGCTAACATCCTGTTATCAGGTTAAAATAATCCAGTTTCTTCTCATGAAGCTAACTTGGTTCTTTGAAAGCCAGGGTGCATTTTGACTATTTGAGGTAACTTTCTTTTACTTTATTTATATGATGTAACTGGATGCATCCTGTGTAGACACTAATGGTCTGAAACTGCTGCTCTGATAACATGCTACATGCGCCACCCATTCGGTGTAGGCAGTGCTACAGGGGCCTAAACTTGTAGTAATTTTAAAGGGTTGAGCATGACTAGGGCAGAATTAGACATGACAAATGTATTAGGAGCAATGTCAAAGTCTTACAATCTAACACATAGTTGTATTTCTGGGAAGGCACGGTTATGTACTCGAGGTGTGCGTGGATGTGTCAGTAGAAGAAACACATTGAAACGGTTGGAGGCAGGGCTGTAGTACTTACTACGTTTTTCTGTTGTCTCTGACTTGTCTTGGACTCGGCATTTGGACTCTGACTTGTCACGGACTCACCAAATATTCTAGTTGGTATTAACCGAGTCCAGCACTATATGCTTTTTTTCTAAAATAACAAAACAAAACCATTGATGAAGTGCGCTTGTTCAGAAAATAGATATTGGTTTAATTCATAATCCATCTAGAACAGGCGTTGACATTGGTCACCTGGTATATGCCTAGCTGCGTCAATCATCAAGCATCAATCATTTTCATTTTGAAGACAAATATAATCTCAGTGAGCACTTTGTACTATGGGTTCTTCAAGACAAGTGATAAGTTCAAGAATGGGAATGTCCATGTTTTCAGTGACACCTGTGTTGCCTATTATTTGTTACATTTTCCATCTGAAGTCTAGAAGTTCTTGTTATAGCAGAATAAAAAGACATCTAAAATGTGAAGTTGCCCTTAAGCTTTATGTGACTTAAATGAAATGGTTATACTTAAGGTAAATAATATGGCCCAATTTGATCCTACAGTGTTGCACTTGCTTTTTGATTATCACAAATAATAAAAAAGCAAAATAATCATCTTAAAATAGAAGATATACTGTCTCTCACATCACATAAATTATGAACAGGTAGGTAAGTGGTCTTGAAGAGGATTCTTTTTTTTTCTGTCTCAGTCTTGACTGTCTCTCATTTGGACTCGGTCTTGACTCAGTCTTGACTAGTCCTGGTCTTGGATTCAACAAAGGCAGACTTGACTGCAGCCTTGGTTGGAGGCATCAAGCATGCAGGAGCTAAAGTAACCAGTGACCATATTTCGGAGTCATCCTCTTTAGGATGTTAACCCATAACCCACTTACATGAGGAGAGGCAAGGAGGATACAGAACACCCATCTGAATACTGCCGAAAAGGTCAAATCATCATGTGAACATGTGTTTCACCCGCGGCCAGAGACACACAGATGAAACTCTAATCAACAAACCGCTCTCAGCGCTTCAGCATCTCTATTAAAGGACAAAATATGTAAGTGGTCAAGTGGCCAATGCTCTTTCCCAACCGTGAAAGACAAGCATTCAGACAAGCAGGAGAATGTGATTACACTCCAGAGTCATTGTACAGCCCATTGTTGTGGTGAAGCCAGTGAATCTGGCCCATAGGACTGGCATTATGGGTAAGAAGCGGGACAGAGGAGCAGCCAGAGATTCAGCGTCCACCCATTACAGGGGGGACAGATTCACTGGGCCACGAGAAGGTTTAATCCGATTAATTTTTCTGGAGAGGAGAGACTAATTACTTTTGGCAGTCCATAAACAATCTTCCCTCTGCTTAAATTCAAGCCCAGTGACCGCACCTCACATCCTTCTGAAGTGTGGACACGCACCGCCGCCATCTGCATACAAGACGAACACCCATGGATGCACAAGTCTGCGCACACGCGCGCACACACACACACACACACACACACACACACACACACACACACACACACACACACACACACACACACACACACACACACACACACGCGCACACGGATAACCTTACCCTTCACCACTGTGCAGAATTATAAATGTCCCTGTTTGTTCACTTAGGTCATTTAAGGGTGATGAAACATAAGAAACATAAAAAAGTCCCGCCTTGTTCTGCCTCTGACTAACCTACTAAACCTAGTCTATATCCACGATGTTCCACTTCCGGGAATGCTCCGGTGTCGCAGGATATTCCGCCAGATGCATGTCTTTTTTGCCGATGTCGGTTTCCTTCGGCTTTCTTTGTGTTGGAATTTTAAACTCCGGTGGATTTCTGAGGACTATGGTTAACTGCTCCTCAGATCTCTGCAGGGTAAATCCAGACAGCTAGCTAGACTATCTGTCCAATCTGAGTTTTCTGTTGCACGACTAAAACAACTTTTGAAAGTACACTTTCACCAAAACAAGTTCCTTCCCGATGCTATTTTGCAGTGGCTCCATGCGGAGCTTAGCACCGGCCATGAGGATTGGGATTGGTTTAAAGAAATGCCAATAAACCAGAGCATGTTTTTCTTCCATCCCGGAATGTTGTGTGGACTAGCCAGACCCTCCTCTTCAGCACTGTGGAGGAAGGTCTGGCAAAGCGACACTATTCTTACCCTAACCAATCCCCACTCCTCATGGCTAAACCTAACCACATCCAGCAGATCCGATCTAGCATTTACCCATTAGCGGGTTATATCTAGCCTACATGTTAACGCGGTTTTAATGCAGTGATTTTGATATGTATTGCTTATTTTCCATGTTTCATGTTTAAACACATGACTGCTTTTTACATGGTGAAATGTTGTAAGATTTACACGATAAATGAACAATGAAATAGACAGGTGTGCTAGACCAAAAGGTCTGCTGGAAGTCACTGTTTTAGTCTTAACTGACCTGACGAGCCAGACAGTTTGTCACACAGAACTATCTGACAAGCAGTCATTGGACTTTCAAAAATATACCTGGCAGATGATTGGATAATATATAAAAAGGTAATTTGGACAGCACAATTTTGTATTGCCACACAGACATTAAGGGCAAGACACCCTTCTTTAGCATGTTTCTCAGAAAATGTCAAACAATACTACACAGATGGTGTTATTATAATACCCACAACCAGCACATCAACTACATCTGCAGCCACAACCTTCACAGACAAAATAATGTCAGAATGACAAGAAAAATATGAGAAAAATTTACAAGTATAATAATAATAAAAATGTCATTAATAAATGAACTTTTTGAAATGAAAAGACTCGTCAATTCATCAGAAACAAATTAAATCTAGTGATTGGATGAACCATCGTCTATCACGCCCTCCGCTTTTGTTTTGAGCAAGCAATTGCGGCCGTCACACACCACTGAAAAAGTCCATGCTAGTTTTTCCCTCGCCAACATTTTGACTAACTTTGGATTATTTTTTAAGCTACCTTCCCGACAAGCTATACAACACGGTTGGTAGCAGTGGATTCTTTAGATCATATAATTTTTTGATTCCCGATACCGATTCCGATACCTGAACTTGTGTATTGGCTAATACCGAGTACTGATCCGATACCAGTGTGTCATATATTTTATTATGATTTAACAGCTGTATACTACTATCCCTGTATGGATGAGATATGATTTATATATTTGTGGTTAGGTTAAACTCTTTGTGAAACATAAACAAACAAATAATGAACGCCATCTTTCTTTTATTATCCAATTTGACAGTGAGTCATGACGGCCAAAAGAACATAAATAAACTATTTAAACGTAGATTTTCATCTGGGCTAAATTATGTGGTATTGGATTGGTGCATAAACACCAGTACTTTCTGATACCGATACCAGCATTTTAGGTTGTATAGGAGGCTTTTTCGACACTGGTAATCAGAATATCTGTATATGTTAAGAATATCTCCAAATCTGTGCTTGCTACAGCTCCTAAAAAGCCAAAAGATGGCCAACTGTCAGAATGGAGTTGAAGCTTACATTTTACAGCACACCAAAAAAAACTTCTAGAGGAAAAAAGGCCCTTACACTGGTAAACAGAGTAGAAGCGAGGTGGAGCGGTGTGCACCCCTGTGGGACACAGAACGCTTGTGAATACAGGCTTGGCAGGGCAAAGTGACTGAAACCACAGCTACTCCGCACCCCCACTGGTTTTCATTCAGTCCACCACTCCTTTCACAGCTGTCATTATCAGCAACACAGGGCTTAGCTTAGCCAGAGCAAGCAGCTGAGCAGAAATAAGCCTATAGCCTGAACACAAATGCTGCATTTATCACAAACAAGCAAGGGGCCAACCTGTGGCGGGACTGCGTGTGGGCGGTGTCAACTAATATGTATTTTTTGAAGGCTGAATTCAATATTTCTAGACGGAAGTAACCATTAATATTGTCTTTATTCAATACTAAAATCTCAGTTCATGTCTCCTGAGACCAGGACATTCTTCAGCACGCACATACAGTTTATAAAACTCAAGCAGAGGGAGGTTGTTGTACTTTGCTTTGAGCTGGTCATTGCTTTGCAGCTCAATGATTTCGTGTTGCAGGTTGTCAGGCACGTCAGCTGGTTCCACATTAAATGGCGTTGCGAAAATGTTGAGTTCCTTTACCTTAATTTTAATGTCCTGAAACCTCTCACCGAAAGCATGACGGAGTTTGGCGCACTCAGCTGCATATTCAGATGTTACAGCAGGCTTCTGTTCTTGCAAAGTAGGAAAATGCACGCTGTTGCCATTTACCAGTTGCATTTGCCACAGTTTTAATTTAGCTTCAAATGATTTCACATTGGAGACCAGAGCGCTGACTAGCTGGTTGGGACCTTGGAGCTTGACATTCAGCTCAGAAATGTGTTTGGTAATGTCCACAATGAATGCCAAATCACAAAGCCACTTGCCATCACTGAGTTCCTTAACAGGCTTGCCCTTCATATCCATTCATTGTTTTACTTCTTCCCTCAATTTGTGAAACCGTGCGACCATCTCTCCACAACTCAGCCATCAAACCTCACAATGGTACACCAGATCTCGATATTCCGACCCAAGCTCACTCAAAAGTTTCTTGAACTGGCGGCTATTCAGCCCAATACTTTTGATAAAACTGATTGTGGAAACGACGGTCAACATTACATTACTGAGATTCAGGTAATGTGCACACAAATTATCTTGATGTATGATACAGTGGCACACAATTAACTCAATCGGATCAATATTTTGACGGCTCAATTCTCTTCGGATAAATGCGGTTAATCCGCTTTGACCACCGACCATGGCTGGGGTTCCATCCGTCGCAAAGTTACTTAACTTTTCAAATGGAAGTTCAAACTGGTTCATAGCTGACATAACTTGCCCAAACAAATCCTCACTTTTAGTAGTGCCATGCACGGCTTGCAGTGAAAGCAAGTCCTCCGTTGTATCGAACTACGAAGTAATCCCACACACAAAAATGGTTAATTGGGAAATATTTGTAATGTCTGTTGTTTCATCACAGGCTAGCAATATCCACTGCCATATCTGTAATCCGATCGGCTACAGTTCTTCGCGATAAACTCACGCTTTGGAACAATTTCACTTTGTCAGGTGCAAGCAGTTCTGCTGTAGCCTGGTCCTACCAGACTCTGTACATTTCATTTGTCTGGCCACTCTCCATTGACAAGTGTTAACTTGAAGGCGGGTACTCTGTTGAAGTTTAAAACTATTGGATCTGCCCAGAGCCACTCTGGATCTGCCATAACCAATCGCTAACGTTTGGTCGCGATGTATGTCATGCGCATGTGCAACAAGATAGGAGACCGACAACTATCGGCTTATAATTAGCATTAGCATCGCTAGCTTTAGCCAACTCCTTCACCACTAACAGAGTGAGCTGGAAAATCTAACTTTTCCCAACATCAATTCAATTCAGCAAATATTGTTCTTGCTCAGGCTTTAACTTCTGGATATTCGGCAGCGTTGCCACAACGGACCGAATGGCTTTGCTGGCCTCTTTCTAGCAGACATCCTCAACATCATCGTTCTCAACCACTCCCTCTGTTCGCTGATTTGGACCGCCAAATATAACCTAACCTCACACAAACTTCTTTCTCCCATTCGCTCTCATTACTAGTACTACTACAACACACACACACACACACTCTAGTGGTTCTCAGTGTAGGCACCAGGGACCCAAAGTTAAATTAACATTGGTCTACCAAAGGGATCTACTAGGACCACTGAAATTCTAAAGACTGAAAACCACTGATTTACATACATTCTAATCCTTTAAAACTAAATAAATAGAAATAACAATGTTTTGGACACCAGGGGGACTGGTGGCCAAAGACCAAATCTCATTAGATTAGGCAGGGAGGGAAATTCATTCTTCAATCAAGGTCTTTCCCCACCACAAGGTCCGGCAGAAAATAGACTGAAAAATACCAACAGCAAGACAAAAGACACATCATGGCTCATTTTGTGCATGTGTCATATCACAGCCTTTCTCAAACTTTTTTTGTGCCGAGGCCCAGGAATGTTTGGCCCTCGTCCTCTGTGCCCATGCGTCCATTTTATGAAACATTTAATGAATTATTTAGAGATGCACAGAGGTTAGAGATGCACAATAGTTACCCAAAGATTCCCAGTATTCCCCCCCACTTGATTTTTATTTTACCTATTTCTACCCTTTTTTACATCGATTTAACCTATGCTGGAAACAATTGAAAATATAGAAAAATACGGCCCTCAGGCATTCTTTATTACTTTCAACTATTCTCTAGTCTAGTAGACGAACTTTTTCTAATTTAGCGTCCTCTCTCTGAGTCAACAAATTACTCTTCCCTCCTCTTTTGCATCTTTTGTTGGGGAAGTAGGCTAAATCTCTTTAAATGTGCATGTGGCACTTATTCATGTAAATCATACATTAATTAATTTTAATTAATGGCGTTACTTAAAACATTTTAAGGATCGCGGTTACAAGTGACGATTTACCATCCTGCTCGGCCGCCCTCTCCCCATCAAGTCCTCCCGTAGCCACACCGTCACACCAGCAAGGCAAGTAGTGTCTTAACGTTATTAGTGTGTGGCTGTCTGAATGAAGGGGGAATCTGAAATCATTTGGCTTATTTTAATTGGCCCGTCCAGTTTTCTGGAGGCCCACCTACAATCAAAATCCTGGCGCCGCTAGTGCCTGCCACGCACAAGCTGAGTGAGTGCGGATTTCAAGTTGCGGCTTTCGTCGCTGTTTGTGACTTTGCCTGAGATTGAGTGACAAGTGTACTCGGTGTACTCGCCCTGTTGTTTATCTGGTTGCCATGACTTGGCGGGTGATGACGTCCTGTCACTGTTCCAGTCATAGACAGTATATAATGGACCAATAGACCCCGTTGCTCTGGACGGAGACCAGTGAAGGCTATTAGAAGCACTTTTCCGGTGATGGCCAGCTTTACTGCGCAGCCTCCAACTGAGACGTGAGCAACGTGTCTGAAAGTTGGAAGTCTTCTGGTAGCTGTGCCGAGAGAAATCTCAATCATTCCCAATCTTACAGATACGGAGACTGTAGGTGTATGTAAGGAGATAACATGGGCACAGGCTAATTATTGCTAACTAACATGCTAGTTAACATTAGTAATTAAACCTAAACAGCTAACGTAAGTCGAAACTGCCTGCAAGCTTCTCCTGTATTATACAGTAATTCCTCTACTATGCGACAGTAAGTCGCTTGGTTATGACACAATCGTTAGCCTATTTTTACAAAAACGTCTGCTACGGAACCATAACGTGAGGTACAAGGTAATGGAGCCTTTTATACATTGTCGTGTTTCTTTGGAACTAAACAACGGACAAATAGAGTCTTCAAACATTTCTGATGTAAAGTTATTCGCAGTCAAGTGACGTAAAAAAAAAATGGCGGTCAGTGTAATGCTAACAGGAGGTGATGGCCAGTTAGCAACAAAATGGCGCCATAGATGGCTCGAGTTCTGAAGCGAAGCTTACCCCCTTTGTTCCAGTTAAGGGGAGAGAGAGCGGATGACAGTTGGCTTGAGTTCAGTAGAGCACACGGCTTTGTAGAGTCGTGGAATTATGACTTTATATACTACATGTACATAGGAACAGGAAACCCTGTTGTGTGTCTGCCCTATTTCTGATACTGTGGCGGCAGAAATCAACATAGAGGAAACACTAGGTAGCTTTTATTATTATTATTATTATTATTATTATTATAGCTACATGTTGAATCGGCTGCATGGCTACTCTGACAGTTTTATATTTTTATAAAAATACCCATTTTAGGCCTACCAATAATACTTTTATAACAGTACCCATAATAATTTGGAATATTTTTACTTTTTTCTTTCCTTTTATTTTTACTGCACAACCTCCCGGGCTCCATTGTGAAAACCTTTGGCCTAGGCTATTTCATTATATTGTATCCAGACAATTGATAGTATTAATTATTGCGCACGCACACACACACACACACACACACACACACACACACACACACACACACACACACACACACACACACACACACAAACACAAAGACATACTGAATTAAGAAAATATTATTTGTACGAATTTATGTAGGGCTGCTCCCTCATAGTGGATTAGTCGACTAATCAGTGGTTTTGGTCTTAGTCAACTTAGATCTCTTTAGTCCATTAGTCATGTTTGATGCTTTTTTCATGCTGAATGACTTATTTCCAAGAAACGTACGAGCACATCTCTAGTAAACACAAGAATTAAGGGTTGACATTTTACCTAAGAGATATCACCGTGAAACCTACTTTGATTACTTTCATTAAGGCAATTTTTTGTTGTATTACACGTTTTCTGAAATGTTGTGTTTAAATATGCAAAGGAGGCGTTATCTTATTCAATATATGCATCATTTTGCATGACTCTTTGCAGAGAAACTCAGATTTACAGATCTGTCGATTAAATCAACTAATCGATTAGTCGATACAATTGAATGAGTGTTAGTCGACTATGAATTTCTTCAATCGAACACAGGCCTACATTTATGTCATTTATCAGATCAGACTCCGTCCCCACCCAAACCCCTGCCGCCAAAATCTCACTCTGAACTCTGTTCAAAACTTGAGAGCCCTGAAGATATCTAATTTGCATAATTCAAGTAAAAGTTCAGAAGAATTGTAATATAAAAACTTATTGTCTTAATGTAAATAAAATATATTATTCATAGTGTGTGCTTGAAGCTGCTCTCTGCTCCGCCAAAGATACGCGCCAAGTCTATTTTCA
This sequence comes from Perca flavescens, assembly GCF_004354835.1. Lineage (NCBI taxonomy): Eukaryota > Metazoa > Chordata > Actinopteri > Perciformes > Percidae > Perca > Perca flavescens. The sequence goes on from NC_041336.1 coordinate 34,069,398, forward strand.
AGTGAGGCATGGAGTTTAACTGCAGGAGTGCTTGAAGTGGAAGGTAGATGCTAGCTAATAAATACGTGATTGCTCTGCAAAGTATTGTAGAAACAATATAATTGGCGAGTATTGCAGGTTCCAGGTTACGCCAACAATCCACCTGCAGAGTCAGCAGAGAGAAAGGTCAATCCCACAGCAAACAAGACACAGCACATCCTGTGCGATTACATGGCTGCTCACCGGAGGAACCATACTTAAACGATCTTTAGGTGTACTTTATGTTTTTATTTAGTTTTTGTCCTATAGATGACCTATTAATTGCACATGCTTTACAATATTGCTGACAATTCTCCAAAGAATACTGTAGCATTTAGATGATTAGCATCCCTACTGGCAGCCGTTGGTTTCTATGCATTTATTATGCAAAGAAAATCAACTTGCAGGTGCATCAGTTTCCTATCATTTCCAAGACAGGAAATAGCTTGAGAATATTTTGGTATTTTTCAAGTTTCCTGCAGAGAAATGAGACATCATGCTGTAATTACAGTGAAAAAAGAACAGTTGGCACATTTGATAATTACCCTGTTTCAAAGAAAACCTGGAAATTATACTTGCATAGAAATTGACAGGGTCATGTTGTGTCAAGTTTATCCAATTATGAGTTCATCATTTTTGCAGTTCTTCTCAAGTGAAATATTTTAGGAATGAACTGCTTCTTATGTACTTCTCCAACCTGACCTCTTCCATTTTCATACAATCTGTTTTTTCTACTGTAAAACCCTTCCAAAAGTTGCTGTTCTGTAGCCAGTAATTCTGAAACCTGTGATTTTGACACATTTCAAGTTTTCAAAATAGTGTCTTCTCACGACACATAACTGCTACAATAAATATGCAAACGTGTAAATGTGACTCCACAGGAAGTGAAGCAACTGCAGAACCGTTTCAAAGTTTATGACTTAAAGTGAGTAACTTTTGTTAAAACTTCAGACAAAATAAGATAGCTGCGTTGTTACATTTGAAGTGAATAAAACTCACCAGACTTTCTTTTGATCAACCTGAAATTCATCCTATTTATTCAGCAGATGCACGGCAAAATATTAATTGTGTGTCTGTGTTATGCTATGATTAAGCAATAGGGCTAAAGTTACAACAACTCACCTGGTAGAGCGTGTGCTCAGTCCTTACTGCCGTAGGCCAGGTTTTGATGCTTTGCTGCATGTCTTCCCCCCTCTCTCAACACTAGGGTTTAATATTTTTCCCGAAAATGAGATTAATCAGATCCCGGGAAATAGACAGCCCAGATTCCGGGAATCCCGGGAAATGGCTGTGTTTTTTTGATTTGTTTTTAGCCCAAGTAATGTATTGATAACATTCAAATATGCGTTCCCATAATCCCAAACTGACATTTTTTATATTATTTGTATCATTTTTAGGACTAAAGAACACAGTTTATGTCCATCATCAACATAGTTTGCAATGATCAATTCTGCTGCGTGATCAAGTGAGCTGCGCGCTGCAGCGTGACATCTGCTGCAGCGCTAATTATAAAATGCTAGGTGGAATGTCTGGGACTTGTCTTCTGAAAATCTAGGCAACCCTTATATAATCAATGTTTTATAGAAATCTATTATAAAAACTAACGAAATATGGTTAAGTAAACCACTGAATGATTCTTAAACCATTAAGTTATCGAAATCCATTCTGTGGCTGTTGAGGATGTGTAAACGGCTGCAAACGGGAATAATCACTCGAACTTAACCAAATATTTCTTTATTAGGGCAGGGCCAAACAAAATTAAAGAAAATGATCCTCAGAAATGTACAATGGCGTGCAGTGTGCACTGCAAAAAGACAGGCCTATCTTTAATGAATGAATGTCTTGAGCCTGTGTTATGATTTAGGGAGCCTGTATTACCGTAACTACCGTCGCCTGCATCAATGTTACCGTATGAGAACAATAGACACGCACTCCTTTTTTATTTTATTTCCCGTTTCCTGGGATTAAACCCTACTCAACACCCTTTCCTGTCTACAACTAGTGCTGGGCGGTATACCGGTTCACACTGAATACCGGTGTATATTTTCATTATGATATGAATTTTTAATATACCGCCATACCAGTATATTTGATTACACAATGTTTGGAACGCTACGCTGCGTGGCACTGTTTCAGACGGGACCCTTTTCAATGTAGCGCTTCTAAACACGCATGGTGCGACTGGAGGCATGGTGAGGGTAAACCGTAGTGCTCTGGTGTTACGTTACGGTGAAGATGGATAGGATAGACGTTGAAAGTTATGAAATTGAAGCTTCAAAACTAGTAGAACATGATGACACAGAAGAACTTGTGCCAAAAATAGAAGCCGTGTCTGTTGTTTGGAGGTTTTTTGGTTTTAAAAAAATATGAAATAAAAAAACTGTATTCGTTGCGCTAACGTTAAGATCCGTCGACTCAAGCATGCAGCGGAGCAACATTATGAACGCAATAACAATCCTATGGTCCCACTACAGACCATTGAGAAAGACAGGTTCAGAGCAATGATTAAAACACTGGATTTAAGATGTCTTGCCTCAAAATACTTCCACCAAACCACTAACGTTATTCAAACAACACCAAAGCAAGCCAACGGCGGAGAAACACCCACTTTTCTACAGCAACCTAATGTTACCTGTGGTCAAGGTTGTGTTTAAACAGCAATCTTACAACTATTTTGTTTTGAAAAGGAAGCATGTTAAAGTTGTTGGTATGTGTATTTAAGTTTATTTTACTAATTTGTATTTTGCACAATAAAAAAATAGTTTAGATTCTGTTAAAGTGATGGTTTGGAGTAATTTACCCTAATAATGCCCGAAATGATACCAAAGGTCTACACTAGTACATATAGGTTATGTAATCATAAAACGATGGATTATAAAGTTTGTAAGTACACCAGAAGTTTATGTAAATAACACTTGCCTGCTGGCTTCTGCTCTCTGCGGTTGTTGTTGCTGCTGTGAGACCAGTGCTTAGGGCCGTCTACAAATTACAACACCGAAAAGAGTTGCAACAAAAATATTTTTTAATTTAACTTTTTTTTTTAAAGTAAGTGCTGTAATATAACTAGCAGGAGACAAGTAATAATTGAGGTAAGTTTGGAGACATTACCTTATTTAATCATTAAATTAATAAATATTTTTGTTGTATCTCTTTTTGGTGTAGTAATTTGTAGACGGCCCTAAGCACTCGTCTAACTGCAGGCAGCAGCAGCAACAGAGAGCAGAAGAGAGGAGGCAAGTGTTCATAAACTTCTGGTGTACTTACAAACTTTCCAATCCATCGTTTTATGAGTACATAACCTATATGTACTAGTGTAGAAGTTTGGTATCATTTCGGGAATTATTAGTGGGGTCATTTACGAGATACAAACGTGGGTCCATTAGCCCCTGCGCTAAGCTATTCAGCTGCTAACGCTACTCTACGCTAACTCGCCCAATGTTAGACCCAGGTGAAAAAAGCTTCTGGGGGGTGTTTGGCTCGAGGTCACGGTGCAAAGGACCCTAGGGTAAATTACTCCGAACCATCACTTTAATTGTTTCATGCATTCTCCTTCATATAACATCATTATATAACGTTGTGGAGCCAAGCAAACCCTTTAGTAATCAAAACTTTTAGTAAACATGATGACATTGAAACATTTATTTTTATATTCTGACAGTACTGAATACTTACAGTAAAATAAGCCAATAAACCTATATAAAGACCCAGTCAAGCAAAAGAAAGAAAATACCGTGATATAACGTGAAACCGCCAGAATCTTAAAAAGTAGCGTGACACAAATTTTTGTTCATACAGCCCAGCACTATCTACAACTGTGCTATCAATTAAAGGCCAAAATGCCCAAAACATATTCTTTAAAAAAAATAGCTGTACCTGGTACCAGAGCACCCTAAGCCAAAGGTCGATGATTGATTTTGTAATGGTATCGTCTGATCTGAGGCCGCATGTTAAGGACACTCGGGTGAAGAGAGGGGCAGAGCTTTCAACCGATCACTAGTCTCACACTTTATATTGCCATTTCTTTAAACCAATCACAATCATCTTGGGCGGTGCTAAGCGCCAAGCTGAGCCACGGTGCCGCTGCTAAATAGCCTCGGGAAAGAACTTGTTTTGGTGGAACGTGTAAAAGTAGTTTTAGTCGTGCAACAGAAAACTCAGATTGGACAGATAGTCTAGCTAGCTGTCTGGATTTACCCTGCAGAGATCTGAGGAGCAGTTAAACATAGTCCTCATAAATCCACCAGAGTTTAAAATTACAACACAAAGAAAGTGGAAGGAAACGGGTAATCTGAAAACAGACATCCGAAAAGAGTGAAATCCGGCAGAATATCCGGCAGAACAAGAGCAATCCCGTGAGTGGGACGTTGTGGATATAGACTAACCGATCACCATCTGTGGGTGAGTGTCAGTGGGCTGATATTTCCTCTTGTATATTCAGCATACAGTATCACTATTATTCGTTATTTTAAAAATCATTCGGCTTTATATTTTGTTCCCCATTTTTGCTAATGTCTCCTCCTGTAATTCAACTACCCAATCCCAATTCAGTTTGTCCTAGAATTTTACCCCCTTCTTTGATTGCTCCTTGTAGATTTTGTAGTCCAACATCAAAGTTTGCTCCACAAGTAGCACATTAATAACACTAGTATCCTCCAGATGTGGCATATTATGAACATATCTGCCTAAAATACCCTGAGTGTAGCTTTCTGTGACATTGATTCCAAAAGTCTGATAGCTACACATTATATGTAAGCCACATGCCTGCTTGTAATTTGAGATTAAAGTGAAAGGATGTTTTCCAAAGAGAACCAAGTTACTGCTGGTTTGATTGCAGGCTTTTTGATGTGCATTCTCAGACATACAGATGCACAGCCACATGGCAGATTTGTACGACAGGATCAAAGGGAAGCATGCAAATCAAAAGGCTGTGTGTTTTGAGGCTCAGCCCTCGACAGTAACCTCTTCAAAAAAGAAAAGAAAGATGAACTCAAAACCAGCATCTTTCTCTCCAATGGGAGAGTGGCTCGGCGTCATCCCCTCTCTTTATTGTCACCTCTCCAGCTGACACAGCCAAACTTAGGAATTGCTCCATGCGTGTTTACTAAAGCCTCCTACCCAATCCCCAGTCTGATCTCAGGCCATTCCATCAGCACTGCTTCCCTTTGAAAACAACCTTCAGCCTCGGGGAGGAGAGAAAAAACACCTCTGGGCAGTGAAATTGCCTTGTCACACAAAAAGGAGTCATTATTGAGATAAATCACCCCATTCTATTCCAAAACTAAACTCTGCCTTCCCGTGGCACCTGCCATCCAGGCTGAGATATCACATGTACTCTCCGGACTGAAACTCTGTCTGCCAGGAGGATTCAGTACTGCCTCTGGTTGGTTTGGTTTGGCTGAGTGATCTATACGAAAAAATGTCATTGAACAGGTAAGGCCAAAAGCTAAAACACTAACTGTTTAAAACGAGACAGTAAATATTTTACAGTCTTGTTTTAAACAGTTAGTGCTGCAGGTGTCACAACTGCAGCCATGCATTCATTCTGTTGCCTGCTCTGTTTACTCGGCCATATATTACGTTTTTGGGCATATATATATATATATTGTAAACAGTTTTTCAATGTCTATCTTTCCATCAAATTGTGACCTGGAGACAGGAAACTTCCATCTGAATAATTATACTCAGATGCTACCGGTTTTAATAACTAGTTAGGTATACAAGCTTTTAAATGACATTAACCAAACATGTATCTTTATTATAACATGTATTCAAACATGACTAGCTATATACTGTACACAAGTATATTTAACATGAAGCAACGATCAGACTCAGCTGCCGATGATGGGGTTGCTTTCAGACTGCAGACAGAAGGAGAAAGCTTTAGGTTAGTCCAGTAGTTATCCAACCTGTCCTGGTAAGATTAGAATTATATCACAAGTATATTTAAGCATACTGTAACATTAAGGTACTTCACTAACTGTGTAGTGGTGTAGTTTATTCATCATGGTCTTAACTGGCAACTGTTGACCATTTAACACACTTAACAACATGTTGGTTGTAGCATTTTAGATTGTGCGTTTACAGTACTATTTAACCTTTCTCACTTGCAGTTTACTGCATATCATACTGTCTTTGGCAACCTGCATTAGCTGGTAGCGTTTACCTTGTTGTAGTTGCTGATCATATTTTGCACTGCTTTTGTTTGAAAGCTAGAAGATACTGGACAATGAGCTAATGTTCCATACATGCAGTAAACTACAAGCTAGCTAATGTAAACTGTTAGCTACTGTAAGCTTAATGTAAATTAGATTAATTAATGCAATTCTCCTTACCGGTAAGTGTTATGACAACTACAAAGTACAAACATGAACGTTTGAAAAGTTTTTAATTCATTGACATGGGATAAATAAGAGAAAACGATCTCTATCACTGAACGTCTATCAGTGTCGGTAAGGGTTACCTACTTTAGCACCTCGCGGCCAAAGTTGCCGACAGAATATTCTCGTGCGCAAGACGTAATACGTCTCCATAAGAGCAGGTGGCGCTAATCTGTATTGTCGGCCAAAAAAAAATGTAAACCGGCAGCTGATTGGACGAACGCGTCACGTGGGTCTGGTTTCTCCCGGATTTCAAAACCGACCTTAATGGCGGCTCGTTCAAAATACAATCTCGTATTTTACGAAAAATAGTTCATCGAAACCTGTTTCTGAAAACATTTTCTGCGAGAAATCGGCCGTGCAGTTGCTGAATCTGTCTTGTTTTCACATCGACAAAGGTCAGTTAAAAAGATTTTCGGCAGATTTTGAGAGGCGTTCGTCACGCTCATACCGCTCGTCATTTCCGGGTTAGCACTCCACCAATTAGATTGGTCATTGAGTCCGATTCAACAAGTCAAATCGGCCCAAATGGATGCCGACGGCTCCTCCGACTGACGACGGCACGGAACACACCGAACAGACTCGAGCCACTGACCTCACCAGACTGTCTGACGGCCACTAATCGGGTTGGTGTGTCAGCGCCTTCCGAGGCGTGGGTTTGATTGAAAACAAAGGATGTGTTATCTGTGTTTGTTCTCTGTCACAGCTTTGGCCCTAGGAAACACTAGCAGCAGTCTGGCTCAATACATATGAGTGTGTAAGGAGAGACGTGGGACACACTGCTCCACTTTCATTAGCTCACACATGTTGATGGGAGCTTCTATGAGGATTTGTTACTGATGTTATATTGATTGCATTTGGATTTCAGCCCGGGTATTAGTAAAATTAATACATGTAACATTGTCATGCCATCACCACCACAATAGTCTATATCGACAACGTTTCATTTCTGGGATAGTTCCGCCGGATGTCCGTTACCTTCCTCTGTCTTTGTGTTGGTGTTCTAAACTCCGGTGGATTTATGAGGACTATGGTTAACTGCTCCTCAGATCTCTGCAGGGTAAATCCAGAAGAAATGAGGAAAATATGCAATAACGTTGTTGAATATCGCGGTAACGATATTACTTGCGATAAATAAATGGATATTAGAGTGTTTAAGGTTCTGCATTTCTGCTAAAATACAACAAATTGCTTGTTCAATTTAAAACAAATGAAGAAAATAATTCCCAACATTCTGTTATAGTAGGGTGACCAAACATCCTCTTTTGCCCGGACACTTTTTACCTACTGTCCGGTGGCGTCAGTTTTTTTTTTTTTTTTTTTTTTTTTTATAAATTCCTGAAAATGTCCGGTTTTCACTGTTTTTCATGGGACCATTAAGCGTGAACTTAAATTGACTGGTGCTTTGCACACAATACTATGGTACTTTGTTGTGTGACGTAATTCCCGAGAGGCTGCTTTGTGGGCGGCTCTGTGACGAGCACATACAGGGACCAGAGCAGACAGGGACCAGAGCAGACATACACAGGGACCAGAGCAGACAGGGACCAGAGCAGACAGACAGGGACCAGAGCAGACATACACAGGGACCAGAGCAGACAGACAGGGACCAGAGCAGACAGACAGGGACCAGAGCAGACATACACAGGGACCAGAACAGACAGGGACCAGAGCAGACATACAGGGACCAGAGCAGACATACACAGGGACCAGAGCAGACAGGGACCAGAGCAGACAGACAGGGACCAGAGCAGACATACACAGGGACCAGAGCAGACAGACAGGGACCAGAGCAGACAGACAGGGACCAGAGCAGACATACACAGGGACCAGAACAGACAGGGACCAGAGCAGACATACAGGGACCAGAGCAGACAGGGACCAGAGCAGACAGACACAGGGACCAGAGCAGACAGGGACCAGAGCAGACATACACAGGGACCAGAGCAGACAGACAGGGACCAGAGCAGACAGACAGGGACCAGAGCAGACATACACAGGGACCAGAACAGACAGGGACCAGAGCAGACATACAGGGACCAGAGCAGACAGGGACCAGAGCAGACATACACAGGGACCAGAGCAGACAGGGACCAGAGCAGACAGACAGGGACCAGAGCAGACATACACAGGGACCAGAGCAGACAGACAGGGACCAGAGCAGACAGACAGGGACCAGAGCAGACATACACAGGGACCAGAGCAGACAGACAGGGACCAGAGCAGACAGACAGGGACCAGAGCAGACATACACAGGGACCAGAGCAGACATACACAGGGACCAGAGCCGACAGCGGAGCAGCAATGCACACAAAATGCCGAATTGTTTCCTGCTCCAGATTTCCCACCGTGGTCAGAAAACACAGGGGAGACGCTTTGTTTCTCTCACTGTGACTCTAGAGTCGTACTCGCTCGCCGTCACTACTCACTCTGAAGATAATCACCATCACTCTTTCTCCCTCGCTCTGTTATATCACCCACTCCCCACACACACACACACACATGCCTGCTACAGCGAAAGCTCTGCGTGGAGCCTCCGCAGAACCATAAAACAAGACTAGTGCAGCTTCACAGTTGAACTGCAAAAAAAGTGTCCCACAAGTGGGAGGCGGAATGCACCATGTGCAAAGCTGGCACATATGTTTCAGTGTCTTTATTATTTATCTTATTACATTGAAAAGGTATTAAGAGATATTTTGTTGAAGCTGGATTTTAACACAGTTAGAGGTCATATTTAGAAAATATTATCATATTATTTATTTATTTTAAAAGAGAGTTATTATTGGTTGTTACAGATTCTATTTTATTTTATTACAGAAGTTATTTTTGCACAATTGAGGCATAATAAAGCATGTTCATTAACCTCTGAGAAGCCTGTCGGAATTTGTGTCTCAAGGCCGGGCCGAGTGTCCTTTTTTTTTTGGAAATCAAAATATGGTCACCCAAGTTTTCTACAGATTTTTTCTTTTAACTAACAAAAAAACCTCAATGTTTTTCGCGGCAGTTGATATCGCAATGACGATAAAAAAAAAAAAAAAAAAAGATATATTGTTGAGCTCTAATCCAGACAGCTAGCTAGACTATCTGTCCAATCTGAGTTTTCTGTTGGACGACTAAAACAACTTTTGAAAGTGCACATGTTCCACCAAAACAAGTTTCTTCCCGAGACTATTTTGCAGCTGCACTGTTGCTCCGTCCGCACCCAAGACGATAGTGATTGGTTTAAAGCACAATAACCAGAGCACGGTTTTCTCTCATCCCGGAATGCTGTGTGGACTTGCCAGACCCTCCTCCGCAGCGCTGTGGAGGAAGGTCTGGCAATACGAGACTGTCACCACTATAAAACACCCATAAACAACTACAAGCATTTGTCACATTTTTCTGACACTGTCTGCACCTCTGCAATGCCAATTTGGCAGCAACTCCAACATGTGGGCAGAATGAAACACTGTTAAACTCATACCACAGCCTCTGCTGTTAAAATGACTGTCTAGACTATTATGAAGTAAGAGACAAAAGTGGATGACTCTGACAGTTTAGTGACTGGAGGTTGTTGCTAGCACTGGCTGAGGCCAGTGTCTTCATGCTCCTACCTCTCACTAATTGGAACAACCTCTTTAATTGGGTGTGGAAACCATGGAGACGGCTGCTCCATCTGGGAGCTGATAAGCTGAGAGAGACACCTTCGAGGAGATGACGCTGAGTGAGGTGGCCTTTGCAGTGACTGAGATGCCTCAGCCGTTAGAAAGAACTGAAGCGTGTGTGACTGACATGGGAGTGTTGCATCAACAAAAACTCTGCTTTTCTAAACCCCACAGTCAGAACTAAACATGGAGGAGCAGCGTTCAGTTTTTTATGCACCACATACCTGGAATAAATTCCCAGACACTTAGTGATTCAGATTAATTATACAAAATAATGTGAAAAAATGATGGATAAAGATGAGACTTTGTCGATCCCGTGGTGAAGTCACAAGCTACCTGCTAAGTCATACTTTCACGGTTATTTCGATGAAAGTAACTCAAATGTAACACAAAAGTAGTGTAAAGCATTACAATTGAGAGACAGTAATATTGTAACATAACTATTACTCTCAAATGACAGTAACTAGTAATCTAGAATGTATTACATTTTGGAAGTAACTTGCCCAACACTGCTGAAATGTGCTATACAAATAAAGCTGCCTTGCCCTCCCACACATTCCTGTGCTACAGCCGGTCAATACCACAAGTCTAAAAGAAAGTGACAGCAAGCAAGATGTATCAAAACAGCAGTTTCATCATTGAGTAAAACTCAACTTGGACTGTGGAGAGAAGGATTATTTTGTTCCATGTGGCAGTAGTGGATCAATTCAGTGCCCATCTATGTGCAGTTGCAAGTAATAGATGGTCAAGTTAAGGCTTTATGGGTTTAATTTTTTTGGTATTGACCCACCTTGACTTTGGACTGTTTCCAAGTAAAAAAAAAAAAAACTGAACAGCTATATCCCCTGAAAAGGCTAAATGGAAAAAACAAAAACATGCTGTATTTTGGTTGCAGCAGGAAAGAACGCCTCTATGTAAAGGTTTACTTCATGTGTCGTCATTCGCTCCACTAAATTCATAGCAGCTACAGTTACTTTTTAGATTAAAATTGTCAGAGTTGGAAAGTGACGAATTAAAATTATATATTATTATGTAACTGTAATTGAGTCGTTTTTTTGTTGTTTTTTGCTGAGTTTTTTGTGATTGTTGCGGGCAAAAATCCTTGATTATGCGGCACGTTTTCTTAAGAAATGCGATGGAATATGCGGCCTATTTATGCAATTTTATGCAATGAAATTGCGGGAACTTGCAAAAATTACAGAAACTTGCAAAAATTGCGGGAACTGCGGTGTGATGAAAAAGAGGAAAAAAAGTGATTCCCCCAACACCCTGCTTTTTGATGAGGTTCACGTCGAGTAATTACGTCACTTCATAACGTTCCCATGGCAACAGGGGAAAATGGCTGCTCTTGTGTGAAGTAAACGCAACATTTTTCAAGTTTCTGCTAAGATATATGTGACTTTTTTGCAACAAAAAATTATATTATGCATATTTTGCGTGGAAATCTGCAATTTATGCGGCAAAAGTGCGGCGTATTTGAAAGAAATGCAGCCCCCGCATAAATATGCGGACTTTGGCTGATTATGCATTGAATTATGCGATCGCATAATCACGTTTTTCTGGAGGGACTGAAATCTGTACTTTAACTTTTACTAAAGTATGTTTTTGTTTGAAGCATTGTACTTTGCTACATTTTAAATCAAATATGTTACTGAGTAAACAAAGTAAATTAAAAGGCTCTCCAACATTGTTTTGTATCTGTCAACAAACTCAAATCAAAAACAGCTTTGTGCCCTTATCAAATCACAAAAGACTGCAATTTAATTAAATTAATATAATAAGTATAAATAAGATGAAATAAGTATGAATATAAAAAGTATATCTCCCCCCGCTGTTAAAAAGTCACTAAATAACTTGTAGCTACTTTTTACATTTACTTGAGTACATTTTTATACCAGTAATTTTACTTGTAAGGTAAGTAATGGTTCATCAAATAAATAGTATATAGTATAGTATATTTCTTTACTCTTTCCACCTCTGAAAATTCTATATTAAAACATATGATGAGCTTATAAAATATAGCACATTGTTAAAAGATTCAACCAGTAGTTCCCTACCATTTTGTGTCCTCTAACATACAAGCAGTGACATGTTCAAAAAAAAAAAAAAACTTTACAGATAGAGTATGTCTAGGTCACACTATAATTTACGGAGACCCAACAATGTTTCAGATTTCTGGGTGTTATAAGCAAACATTTCCCCGGAGTCCTTATGTTTTCTCGTCTTATAGTTTTCCTTTTTGGGCTGTTTTTCATTGGGGTTGCACCTAAATCATGGTTCCAGCGGCCGCCGTGGTCCTGCTCTACGCCCTGCTATTCCTTGAACTTCTACAACTATTATTTCTAGTCATAGTTCTTTATTGTTAGTATAATTGCCATTGTTCATCATACCAACGGCTTTAATTATTATTAATCATATTTCTGTATATCAGTGTCTCTGTGTCCCAACCAGCATCGGCAGATGGCTGCCCACCAAGAGCCTGGGTCTGTCCGAGGTTTCTGCCTAAAAGGAAGTTTTCTTCACCACTTTTGCACTAAATGCTTGCTCTTGGGGGGTTGTTGAAATTGTTGGGTCTTTGTAAATTATATAGTGTGGTCTAGACCTACTCTATCTGTAAAATGTCTTTAGATAACTTGTTATGAGTTGATGCTATGAATGAAATTGAATTAAACATATAGTAAGTAAATTATCTGAGTAATTATTCCACCACTGAATATCAGTACCCAAAGGGGAGACATGTTTGTATTAAGAGGTCTCATGAGGGCGCTATGCACTGATCTGAACATCTACTAGTGATTGAGATATTGTCGTCCATCTATTAGGGTCTTGAAGTGATGTCACTAAAAAACATTAGACTTTGTGCAGAAGTGCATCAGCTGTATTTTAGCCTGCTGGTTGCCATATGATTAAACTCCAAACCAGGCACAATCCATGCCACCTGCATATACTAGGACATGATTAAAGAAAATATCTCCAAAAATTGCCTTTACTCTGGCAATCAAAGAACCAAAACTGTTTTTAGAACAGAAGAAATCTTCCCATGTTCCAAAAGAGAAAGGTGGACTGAAAAAAAAGAGACAATAATCATTTTGTCTATGATTGCCGGAGGCACTTGAGGCACACAGTCACTCGGAACAGTCAGAGATTAAAGTAATATCAATTTAAAGAATTCAGAATGTCAAAATGGTTCAACTTATATGGCACATACTAGAAAACAGCCTCCTTCCTTGTGTATGGAAGGAGGGTGTGTAAAACTTTCACTAGAAGAAACTGCAGAGGCAATGGAATATAACAAAACTCGGTGCAGAAAAAACGGGTGCAGAGATAAATGCCATCTGCATAGCATGACTGCATGGGGCTGGGAGGGCAATTATGTCAGACTGATATTGCATAGTTTGACGTTTGTCATATAATCTGATCCAGGAGGAAAGTACAGGTGCAAGAAGTGCCTCGAAACCAAAGATGGAGTTTAAAAAAAAGAAATAAAAAAAAGATAATTAAGCATGTTGGAAATAAATTGGTCAACATTGTTTGTCAGTGCCTTTTAAAACTATTACAAATGACTGTAGATTTTCTGGTCTACTACCTCTGTGGGTAAGATTATATATGTATAACCACATGGTTCAGGTTAGGGAAATTGTTGTGGTTAAAATATACTGATTGATCTGGATTAGTATTATTCTGTGAGAATGTTGATAATGGTGATGATGATGATGAAGATCATTATTGTCATAATGGTTGTCATAATTATTCAACATATGGTGGCAATGTGCTGTATATAAGTACTGACCTTTATGGGTATATGTAGGCGTGAATGTATGTATGGATGGATGTGTATATATGTGTATATATATATATATATATGTGTGTGTAACTGTATGCATGTATATGCAAACACACTGTATGTATGTAGAAAGTTATCTGGGTAAATATGTTCTAATTTTTTTAACTTTTTTGTCTTGTAAATTTTTCCTTGCCAATTTGTTTGTCACTCTTACAAAATGTGAGAAAGGGGGGGGGCTTTATATAAGCTGAAGCTTCTGACCCTACCCTTTGGTTACGACAACAAACAAATTCATTCAATCATTCATTCATTCATTGTTGGTAGGAGAGGCAATGCAAAAAGCGGTCTTTAGCCCTATTCGCACGGGATATGGACTATTACCTGGTGATCTCTAGTCATTTGTAATAATTACGGAGGTTGTCTGTGATCTTAATCCCATGCCAATCGGTCATGTCTGTAATTTGTAAAGTAAAAATTCTCCCCTAAATGACCTGCCATATTTCACAGAACACCGAGGTGAATCTTTTAACTTTTTGTTGACATTGTCCTCCTGTATTGTGTTTTAGTGCCAGACTTTTAACATCTAAACGCCTCACACTTTGGAACCTTGCCACAATAGCGTGGGGATTTGTTAACATGTCTGACTGCTTGTGTTTCATGGCCTGTCAGAATGGTTTTTAGCATGTTGTCATGCTCCCAGATCACAGCCATTAGCTTGGTGACTACAATATAATTATCACGGGTAGGAAAAATCCAAGGCCAAGCGCCGGACGGAGCCACGGTGCCGCTGCAAAATAGCCTCAGGAAGGAACAGTTAGGTAGTAATCAAAATCCTTATGGAGAAAACGAATGGCATTTGTACTTCCAGAACCACACTGTTAAGCTCTATTAAAACAATCCATACGCTGTGGTGTCTGAAAGGAACCTGCTGTATCTTTATTAGTGAGGCAGGTGTCCGGGCACAACACAAACACTTCAGCCAGACAATTATCAATATCAGTGTACAGACGGTGAGCCTACATGTCCCACAGCGAGACAGGAATGCTTTGGTGAAAGGTGCCCTTGAGTCAGAGGTCTAAAACGCTATGCTGCTTTCATTTGTTTGAAAGGACCAAAAAAGGTTGTCCTCTCTGCACTTATTTGATTGGATTGTCAATGGCAGGATGAGTTTTCTGCCGCACGCCACTGCCTTGCATGCATACGAATGTGGCGTGGAGCAGGTGATGATCCTGAGGGGGAGACTGTTCATTATTCAACCAACTCCCCGCAATAATCTGTGCATAAGAACTGCTCTGCTCTCTTTTCCTCAGCTTTCTCTCTCTCTCTCTCTCTCTCTCTCTCACACATTCTGGTTTGTGGCCTTTCTCTAAAGGACAGTGGAGCGTGCCGCACACTGTATCTGGCCTTCTTTTCATCTGACCTTTGAAAAAAAATAGCTATTGTGTTACTTCGGGGTTGTGTGACACGCACCCACATACCTACAGTAATATCTTAAGTCAGGCTATCTCAGCTGATTGTATTTTTAGAATGGCGGCCCTTGAAAGAGAGAGAAAAAAGCAAAGGAAAAAATAACCAGAAGGCACATGTTGAATTAAAGTGAAAGGCTGGACATAACAACACAGCCCATATGTCAGAAGGACATATTTTTGGTTCAACCAAAGCACAAAGACCTCAGACACAGCATGTGAAGCTATTTCACAACAACTGCATTTTTCCTCCTTAAACTGCATGTTTTCAGAGCTGTGGCATTACCACCCTAAAAAACTGTATCCAGTGAAAATTGATTGTACTGGAAGAAAAAATTATATTTTTTTAAAGATTTGGGCAAATGTGTTTCTCAGTTCAAATGTTTACACCGATTGCTTGGCCTCCTGCATTGCTGCTTGTAGCTATCTCCAGAACCACTGTACTCCGAAATAACATTGCAGTGCATTCCATTTGTACTCAGAAGTCGGATTTTCCAAGCTCAAAGTCATAAACAACAACTGAACAATTGAAGAAGAGAGGTGGGGATTTTAAAATGGACGCATTTTGGTGAATAAATAGGCTATTATATTTGACCTCCCTGGTTTGTAAATATTAAAGAGAAGAGAGAAATATGAATAGCAATAGCAGTTTAGCCATTTACAAGAACAAATTAAATAACCACACATAATTATTGTCTCAAAGGTATTCTGAATTCATTTTTTATTCATCCTGCACCCTAGTATAATGGGAAGCCTGCTGTCCTGTTGTATATACACTTCTAGAGCTGGGTGATATGAAAAAAAAAAAATCAAATATCATGATACTTTTGACCGAATACATCAATGGCGATATTGCAGGGTCGACTATAGACCTTTTTCACAGCCGAAATTTTGACTTGTCATAGTAGAAAAAGCACAGCTGAAATTGATAACCTTAATGATGGCTCAGTTCCATCAAGTTATAAGCTATTTCAGTGAGTCAGCATGCACAATACCAGGGTCTCTCCTAAGTGGAATACAGCCATCAGTAAGGGTTGTGAATGCACCTGTGCTTTTCCTACTATGACAATGTCAACATGTCTGCCGTGAAAAAGGTCTATTGGTGCTTTAACAAAATATTAACACAAAGAGTTTTAATTAAATAAATCACCAATAATAATTTCGATAAAATGATTTCCATGTTGTAAGAAATCCAACAGTGCACTGAGCATTTCATTCGGTTGACAGTACAGTAGGGCTAACGGAAGTACAGATATTGTCCCTAACCAGCCGTGGAATACCAATAGGTCTCCTCAGGCCGTGTGGACAGGCCTCCAGTGAGCAGCCTGGTAATGGGCTCCCTGTTTGGAGCGGAGTGGAGTGGCCCGAGGACTTGGCCCGAGATAAGGAAGAGTAATGATCTTTGGCCGATGAGTGAGCCATACTGTGGCCGCTTTCACTCTAGCAGTCTCATGCTGCACACCAAACAAATGCACCGCACGGAGTCATCGCTCCGGTTGAGGATGTTTTCTGGACATCCCAGTGAGAGCATCTGAAGCTCAGTGTCTGGGATGTGCCCGAGGAGCTCCCAGGGGAAACGAGCGCTGTCCCGGGCCCTGGCATTTGAAAATGCCGTTCTTTCTGTGTGGTTGCGGGGGGGGCGGAGGGGGGGGTTTGCTTCCTGGCTCGGGCTGCAACTCCACAACAGATGGCCAAATGGACATCCACGACGCGGCCTTCTGGTGCCATCCTCATGCCACATATGCTTCATCCCGCGGCTATGACTTCCTGGAGATTGCTTTCTCACAGTCCCTCACAGCCATCACCGTGGCTACACAATCCCAGTTGTGGGGAACAAACCTCAGTGTGCACAAACATGCACGCATACACCCAAGTATTAAAAACCTCTTCAAGCCCTAAATCCCCACATGTAAGGCACTCCGAAGCCACTGTTGGATATTATTTTATCAGCCTAACATACTGGTAATGCTGGAACACTGTTACTTTCTCTTATATTCCTCATATTCCTTAATATTCAGATTTCACATGTCATGAAGCCGAATCGTTGGTCCTAGATGATAAGATGCTACTCAGTCAAGCTTCAACAAAAGCTGACTCTTGAGTTAATTGATTTCAACCTCTGATTATGACAAGATAATCAGAGGCATTACCAAACACAATGCCGAGCAGTCATCTGGTCATGCTTTGGGAAACAATCGGGCTGCCTTGGCTGACTGATAAACTCAAGCTAATCTGTGGAATTCTTTGAAAGCAAACACAATTGATTGAATTGTAATCAAATTGGCTCCGCAGAGCGTGGCAGATGAGGTATACAGGCAGGTGGACAAAATGGTGGAAAGCACAGATGAGAGAGAACTTTGAAGAACTGTAATCACAATTACAAAGGCAGCTATATGCAGACCAGTTGTATTGGGCTTTATGCTCTGTTTCAAACAAAGAATTAACCTGATCAATTTACAATCTCATCTACCAGGAATGCTTATTTAATTGGCAAACATCGCATTGCATTGCAGCCATAGTTGAGCCAGGTTTGACTCTTTTGCCAGATGACCATACTTTGGTATCATCAGCACACCTGCCATACCAATGCACTGGCCTTACTGAAATAAATGACAGGATTGAGTTTTTTCACACAGTGCTTATGTCGCTCTGAACAAATTATCCTCCATCTTTGAGGCTTCATCCATTGCCTGCACTAACAAAGGTCAGCTCTGCAGCTCAGGTTCAAAGTTCACCACATGCCATGTATCCGTTGAGGATGCCAGAGAACAAAAACAGACCACATACAGTGTATATCATACAAAGCAAAGGAGCTGACAATATAGAGATGACAATATTATTGATCAGCTCATCTGGCTCTGGGGAAAACCAAGGCTGGATAACCAACTAGGCAAAAAGGACTAATGCCCCAGTCCTCAGCTGGGCCCAAAAGCCAAAAGGTTCACAGCCAACACATTCTCACTCCTACTGCGTCAAAAAGCAACGCCTGGTCAGGTGCTTTTGGCATTTGTTATTGACGCAAAAAATCTCCCTTCTATTAGCTTCTATTTCTGCCGGACGCTGGAGAGCTCCGCAGCAATTCAGCACAATATCCGGTTAATTTTCTAAATTAAATACACCATGCTCACGGCGCATCATATTTCCCTGCACTACACCTTGAAAACACAGCACTGAGTTGTTTCCTCTCTACTCCTCTGGATGGAAACAAACTGTTGGTTTTGTGGTTCTATTCTACGTGAATTTGAGAGATCTCATGGGTCCCCATGACTTCAGCTGTCAGTCATGGCCGCAGCCGTTCAACAACCAGTGGAAATTAGGAGTTGAGAGTCACTGACCAAGCGTCCGTATTTTACGAGTTGCGAGAGAGTTGGGAGTGAGAACGGGTTGTTACAGCATGTCCTTGGTTGTGGGTTATTTTTAGACCTTCATTATTATTATTATTATTATTATTATTATTATTATTGTTATTATTATTATTATTATTATTATTATTATTATTGGTAATTTGTGCAAGTGGGGCCTAAAAGCAACTTTTATCCTAACAGCCCCTAACAGTTTATTCCGACTATGGGTAAAACAGCCCAAAAGTACATGTCCCATGCTTGAAGAGTTCTACCAACCACTTTTTGCTAATATGGTGAGAAAAATTAGATGGATCCGAAGATAGAGATAAAACTGGGTCAAATTTCCAGGCCTCGTATCCATAGTGACACTGTGGACATTACACAAACTGTTGCAAGTAGAAGTTTTCATGTCCCCATCTTAATATTTCGGTCAGACACATGAGTAATTACAAAGAGACACCACAGACACAGCAGCTCATTATCTGCATTCTGTTGTTCTATCACTCCATTCTCTGGGGAGAGTAAACCATGGCATTACTATGCCCTTGCCAATACTTCATGGAACAAACAAAGTTGTGAGGCAGAACCAGGAACTAATTTCATTAGCGGCTGCCATTTGTGACTGATTACAGGCTGTTCTCAGTGGCTGGCAAGCAGGTCCAAAGTTCTGGGAGGTTAATAACCAGTAACAATCAATTACTTAACCAATCTGATATGATCAATGGGGTTTCTAATCCAGGAGACAGCACGATGAGTAGCGGAATACGAGAAAACCTCAAACATGCTGAAACCTCTTCAGTAGCTATGAGCTTCAGCTAAAGTGTTCCCAGAAGCTCAACTGTTTTGCATCATCCTTATGATGAAACCTCATCATTTTAGGTTTTGCTGTTTTCAAACAGCAAAACTGTCTAACAGAGAACCACCAAATATAAGTAAATAATATTATAAAATGCCTACCAGGGTTACAAGGTAAAGAACAATGCAACATTGAATAAAAGTAGAATATAAAAACACAAACAAAAACTACAAAAAGCCATCTTCATCTTCTTAAAGCCATCGACTGACTCTGCATTTTTTATAACTAAGCCTAGGTGAAGACATTTCCAGAGGGTGGGAGTCACCACTCAAAGATGCAGTCACCTTTGGTTTAGTCTGTCATTGCCAGACCTGATGGGAGAAAAACGTGTTCTGGTTTATTGTAATTTTTTAAAACCAATCAAAATCATCTTGGGTGCCGCTAAGCACCGGACGGAGCCACGGCGCCGCTGCAAAGCCTCGGTAAAGAACTTGTTTTAGTGGAACATGTGTACGTTCAAAAGTTGTTTTAGTCGTGCAACAGAAACCTCTGGACACTAGATTTACACTGCAGAGATCTGAGGAGCAGTTAACCATAGTCCTCATAAATCCACCGGAGTTTAAAATTCCAACACAAAGAAAGCGGAAGGTAACAGACATCCGACCGAAAAGAGGGACATCCGGCGGAATTTCCGGCGGCACCAGAGCAATCCCGGAAGTGGAACGCCGTGGATATAGACTACCTTTGGTTTTCCATCTAGACCTTGGTCAGTAGATCTCAGTGACCTCACAGTGGCCAAATAATTCAGAAAAAAGTGTGGCCAGTGTTCCCTACATCGAGTAATAGTTAAAAGTCTAGCGGTTGCATTTTGAACCAACTGGAGCTCAGACAGAGCAAATAGGTTAATTAGGTAAATTACAATAATCAAGACTGGACGAAACTAAGACGTGAATGATTTTTTTTTTGGTGGAAGAAACAAGATTGGACCACTTTCTTTGTCAATATATCACTCAAAGTTCATATGTTGGTCAAAGAAAACTCTTTGAGGCTCGCTTAACATTTACTGCAAAGGGACCAACATGCTGCTGTATTTTATCAGAAATGCTCTGATGAGAGCTTCTGTTTTGTCGGGGTTAAGTTGGAGGAAGTTATCTGACATCCAGTACTTGATAGCTCCTGTTAGGTAGATCGTTTACGGAGGTCATTTAATTTAAAAGATATAACTGCTTATCATCCGCAAAACAGTGAGAAAGCATACACTTAAATAGACTAATTAAAAAACCAGGGAGAGAAGCATGCACAGGGAGAATAAAGGATTAAACCCTGGAAGAGCACAAGCCACACAGGAAAAAATGGAAGTCTAATGAATACAGAACTAAAAGATGAATGAAGTCTAATGGGCAGACACATATTCAACAAAACGCTCCAGCAGAGGTTGGACCACAGTACTACTCTGCGTTGTCAAAGAAGAAAACCAGCAGATTCTTAATTAGTGTACTATCAAAAATCAGTAGGCCTCCCCTGTATTGACGTGCATCTCAGGCCATGTCAGGACTATTATTCTAATGATGTCTAAACCTCTGTCCGGCCATTATTCACACATCACAGAGCCGGGCCTTGTTATCTCCGGTAGCAAGGTTTTCCTGAATCCACATATTTAATCCAGAAAAATGTTCTGAATAAAAGGGTCTCAGTTGTCATCCAGCATTTAAGTCACTAACATAAGCTATTCGCTGAGCTACAATACTCATTTTCAGCATAATCATCTGATATGCAGGAAGAAAATGATGAAGAAAAATGCATTTCCATAGCATCTTTTGTGTCATAACAAGAATAAAGATGTAAAGCCCTGCTAGAGGCTACAATATGTATTAAACCATGCAATATAAGTGTTTTACATAAAGAACAACATGCTGGTGCTGCAGGAAAGGCCATTAGAGAAGGCTTTATTTTACAGCTAACATGAATTTGATCAGTCTTGTATAAAGTACTTGAAAGCAATACTTGAGTAAAAGTACAAGTATCTTACCAGAAAATGACTTTGGTAGAAGTTAAAGTCAAGTATCTCATATTTACTGTACTTGAGTATCAAAAGTAAGTTAAGTTAACTATTAGAAGTAGACACTGAGAGGAAATGTAGTGGAGTAAAACTGAATGTTTCCAATAATATAAATAACGAAATAAAGTACATATGCGTGAAGATTCTACCTAAGTACAGTAAATAAGTATTTGTACTTCGTAACATTACAAGACTGAATTTGCTCCAGAAGTTTCATGGCAATCTCTGAGATATTTTGGACTTAGAAGTAAACTCATGGAGTGTCTAAAATAGGTCTATGCTCCTTAATTGTGTTCACTAAATTCTTTCAATTCACAAAGCATGAACAGTCATTACATTTTGATGTATTTCCACAGGAGCATTTAATGAACACTCAATTGAGGAGACAATTAAGCAGGCAGTACGGATTAACCATGATGTGTTATTGTGCAGTGCCGTCCTTGTCTATATTCATGACGTTCCACTTTTGGGATTGCTCCGGTGCAGTCGGAAATTCTGCCAGATTTCACTCTTTTCGGCCGGCTGTCCATTACCTTCCGCTTTCTTTGTGTTGGCGTTCTAAACTGCAGTGTATTTATGAGAACTATGGTTAACTGCTCCTCAGATCTCTGCAGGGTAAATCCAGTTTTTGGTTACACGACTAAAACAACTTTTGAACATACACGTTCCACCAAAACAAGTCCCTTCCCGAGGCTTTTTTGCAGAGGAACCGTTGCTCCGTCCGGCACTTAGCCTCGCCCATAACAATTGTGATTGGTTTAAAGAAATGCCAATAAACCAGAGCACGTTTTACTCCCATCCCAGAATGCTGTGTGGACTAGGGGGACCTTCCTTTGCAGCGCTGTGGAGGAAGGTCTGTCAATGCGAGACTAGTGCCATCCCAACTCTTTGCTGTTCCTATCCCCCTGAAGGGTGTATTTAAACTGGCAATTCAGTGTGTTTTCAACCCTTTGTTGAACAGAGAGCGCCATCTAGTGAGCTCAGAAAATAAAGACAGTGGTCCGCGAAGCTTCATTTGACCATCAGTAATTGCAGGCGCCTAAACAGATGCTAAAGCCTAGTTGAGGCTCTCTCTCACTCTCTGGGAAGTGTGGCTGGCCCACCGACCTCCAAAAGGAGACAGTCCTTAAACAAAACACTCCCTTATCATCCAGCTGTCTACACTCCTTGAATCTGTTGAGAGACAAACATAAAAGGTAAAGGTACTTTATTTGTCACATACACGTACATGTAGCGAAATTCATTCTCTGCATTTAACCCATCCCTCAAGGGAGCAGTGGGCAGCCAATGACAGCGCCCGGGGACCAACTCCAGATCTGAGCCAGTGCCTAGATCAAGGGCACTGACTGGAGAACCTAGTCCATGTTTTTGACGGTGGGGGAAACTGGAGCACCTGGAGGAAACCAACGCAAACATGGGGAGAACATGCAAACTCCACACAGAAAGGCCCGGAACGACCTGGATTCGAACACAGAACCTTCTTGCTGTGAGGCCACAGTGCTAACCATTGGGCCACAATAATTATACATGAACAGGTTTGGTTATTAAAGACCGAATATTCTCATCCCCTGACCTGTGACTTATGAATGACCTGATGTTGTCTAGGCTTTCCTTTAGTCTCATCATACCACAACATGGTGTTTCTGGAAATTCCAACACAATCATGTTGGAAAAAGAATATATGCATTATGTCAAGTGTCAAAGTGACCTAGATTGTTTAAATACAGTCACCAACAAGAAAATAATCATCATAATAAGACCCCAGAAAGTGAAAGATTAGCATCATCAGACGCCTTTTTACTTAGCGTCTCTGCAACTGTTTATGAACATGAAAGCATCCAGGTCAAACTGGCCTGCCAACATCATTGTTGTATACACATTCAGTACAGACATTCCACAACACCTCAGTGTGTCTACATTTCACACAGAATATGTATCCAGTCTTTTAGATAAGTCAAATGTGAAAAAGGTTCAGATTGACTGACATTTTAGAAGGGGAATATGACGATACACTTATCCACGTCTGGATGTCTGTGGCAACAGGTTAGGCCAGGTAGGCTATCCTTAGTACATGAAAAGGTATACACATGACAATGACAATGTGCAGTTTAAAAAAGATAATCTTACCTCAACATTCACTTATGAGATTGTCTGCATCTAACAGTCTTCCTCTGCGAATGGAGTTTACATACTGTAGTTGTCATGGGGATGCCTCTACTTAGACACTCATACTTGAATTACGTGATGATAACTGAGTTATCTCCATGAGAACAACTGAGTCCACTGTCTCTGTGGAGATTTCAATACCACACCAACCAGACAAACACCAATTTGGGAACCGTTAAAAAGGTGTCAGAGGCTCAAGAAGTTTGAAAAACCTGAGTATACTATCTGCTGTTGAGGTTCGAGGTTTATTACATAGTTTGAGCAAAGCAATACAAGCTGTAACACAATGTGAGGGGCATTTTCAAGTTTGTAGCTTACATTCTATCACATATGCTAAAGTACACATGATCATAAGAGCCATTAGTGACAGCCACCAGTGTGTACAGGTCTGCACTTTTTAGGGCTGTTAGAAGGAATTCCCAGAAGTCGAATTTAACTCTAACAGTAATAAAAAAAGCAATAGTAATCAAATGCTGAAATTACTATTCAAATGTGGATTTTTTTTATAAAACACGTTGGCAAACGTTAGCAAATCTTGCTTTCCTTGCCCTGGCCTATCTGCATGTTAAAACAAAATAGTAATAATAATAAAATATATACTTTATTAATTCCGCGAGGGGAAATTATAATGTTTTCACTCTGTTGTTATTATTATTATACACATTACACAAAGGCCTGAATTACACACACATGCTCAGTACCTATACATACACTAATGGAGAAATGTCCGAGTGAGGGAGCTGCCCATGGACAGGCGCCCCGAGCAGTTGTGGGTTTGGTGCCTGGGCTCCTGGGAGGTGAACTGGCACCTCTCCAGCTACCAGTCCACCACCATACTTTGGTCCGTATGGGGACTTGAACCAGCAACCCTCCAGTTCCCAACCCAACTGCTTTGTCACGTCTTATGAGCAACGATAAAGTTAACAGGAGTGAGCAACACAAGGCATTGCGAGATATTAGGGCACGGAGCCACGGTAGAGATGTAGCCACAAAGTAGCAGGTCAGTTGCTCTCTATGATGTCTTCTCTCTCAAATCTCTGACATTGTTGTTTTCCCTAGCGACCCACCATTTGGTGAAGCCCATACTGCATTATTACAAACCCAAAATGCCCACAATCGGCCAAAAAAATATCTTTTAGGAATGACAACGCAGTCCCCACCAACTGTTTGTGCACTGTTTCTATCCTTAGATATATTATTTCAGACAGAAACAGAGTGCTCAATCAAGCTTTATTTGTTATTGCGTGAATACAGTCTATTAAAAAAACAAAATTTAAGGTGCCGCTCCAGATCAGTGCTTTTAAAAAGATAAATAATAAAATATGTAAAATATCCCCTACATATATTTCACTCTCTCTTTTCTCTCTCCCACACACACTCACCCACTCACATATACCGCACATGTATTTTGGGATACAGGCTATTGACTGACACCCTCTCATCCCTCCCAGACAACACACACCCTCCCGCACACATACTATGTATAAGATAGCAGCAGGTTTCAGCATAAGAAGAAAGTTCACAGATGAGAGAATGTCCAGAGGTAGTGTGGTTCGTCATGGCAGGGGATGGGAGATGGGTTGGGGTGGCAATTATTGCACAGGGTTATAGTTTGTTCAGTGAACGTATGGCCCAGGGGAAAAAGCTGTTTGTTAGTCTGGCGGTGCGTGCTTTCATATGCCTTAAGATGCCATGTCTACCGTACTGTGTTACACTGCACATGATATACTTGTGATGCTATTATTTTTACGTTACTTAAGTTATGGTCCACATTGCAATTGTCTTTACTATGCCATGGAAGTACAAGCTGCACTGTGTTATTCTAAACACTCAGATTTAAACCTTTGCACAAAGTTGCACTTTAAATTTCACTTTCAATGTTTTGAATGGGGCTGAACAATGAAATGCTGCTAAATGTTTTGTGAAAAAGTAAATATAAAAAGAAGCAGCAATATTGCATAACTGAGTCACGTTGTGGACTATGTATTTTTTCCTCTAGGTAAGTAGAATATTGGTATCAAAGTTTGAGCATCCATACAAATCTATTATTAAAAGCTTAGCTGTTTAAAGGAACACGCCGATTTATTGGGACTTTAGCTTATTCACCGTAACCCCCAGAGTTAGACAAGTCGATACATACCCTTCTCATCTCCGTGTGTGCTGTAACGCTGTCTGACGGCTCCAGCGGCATCAGGCAAGCACAGAACATGCAGGTGAATGGTTCCAGTAATCCTACTGCTCCCAATAAGTGACAAAATAACGCCAACATGTTCCTATTTACATGTTGTGATTTATAGAGTCACAGCGTGTACAAAAAACAACGTAACATGAGACACAGCCGTCTTCTAACTGTAAACAAACTGGGAACTATATTCTCAGGCGGAAGAATATAGTACTTGGGCGGAGTGATATGCTCGCAGCAAGCCTGTCTGAGAATATAGTTCCCGGTTTGTTTACAGTTAGAAGACGGCTGTGTCTCATGTTACGTTGTTTTTTATACACGCTGTGACTCTACAAATCACAACATGTAAATATGAACATGTTGGCGTTATTTTGTCACTTTTGTCACAATTTGGAGCAGTAGGCTAGTTGGAACCAGTTACCTGCAGGATCTGTGCTAGGCTAAGCTAATGCTGGAGCCGTCAGACAGCGTTACAGCACGCACGGAGATGAGAAGGGTATGTATCGACTTGTCTTACTCTGGGGGTTACGGTGAATAAGCTAAATTCCCAATAAGTCGGCGTGTTCCTTTAAGAGAGGGAAAATGAGTGTATTGGACAGGTATCGGTATCACCAGGTATTCAAAGTTGAATTATCGGCATCCGTATCGGGTATGAAAAAGTGGTATCGAGCCACCTCTTGCTATGGAACTTGAACAATGAAAGAATTAACACATTTTAGCAAAACATTTTGTGGTCCGTGACCCCATTTTAATGCCGAAATCTTCCTGACCCTAATTGTTGATTGTTTTTTCAAATTGTTGTCACTTTCAGTATTGAATAAATTCTGGAGCATGAGGGGAGTTCTAAGGCTGGGACAGTTCTACCTGCACACTAAAATACCTGTTACTGATTTTTAAATGGCTTCTCTTATACGTCATTAAACGAACGGTGTGAGACAGAAAAACACATTAGGTCCCAACTCCCCAAACTATTGTCTATTATATAAGTGTGTTCACTCATACTGTGGTACACTGAATCATCACTGAATAATCATGACAAACAGCACATACTCAAATAGTAACTAGAATAGCAAATAGGAAGACAAAAGAAAAACTAAGTGGTAATAATCTGCTGTCCAGATCAGCTAGATGAGCAATGAGTCATGCAGAGAACACCCACCATTCAACATCCTGTTACATATTCTCTGGCTAACATACCACGGAGGAAGAATTAATTTTACATGCCAGAAAATATGGAGAGTTCAGATTATATAAATAAACTTAAGCGAACACTCATCCGCTTCTCTGACTTTTCTAAGTTACGTTATATGGAACAAGGTGAGTCTTATATGCAACACCAAACTGTACACCTACACTAAATAGCCCTCTGTATAGATTTCAGCTTCTTAGTTTATACTCAGAAAACTGATTTATTCAATTTCATCTTTTTGTTGTAGTTTGTCCTTCTGTGCTTGCTGTATTCTGGTGATTTTATGTTGTATTATTTCCCTACAGAAATCAAGGATCATGCAAACATGACGCATGTGTAACTATTTCCATAGGCCTACATGAGGAATTATTGTCACTGAAGAACATTTAAAGTCTCAGTCTAAAGTGACCTTATTATGTTAAGAATTGTGTTTGTATGATACAACCAGCCATGTCAGCCGACCCCTAGCTGTACATTTATATACACTACTCCACCCTCAGCAACAACTACTTAGCGCACTCCTTACAATTTGATGGGCTATTCAAGCCCAGTCTGCTCAGATTGGCTGGAGATCTAGTGGCATCGCCAGATAGCACTTAAATAACTGAGAGAGGTCAATAACTAGACCAACAGTCGTTTAAATATGTAGAAATGTAAATTAGAGCGTTTTGGCGTTACAGAGCTCCGAAGTTTCTATCCGTTTGTCTGTTATGAACGTTGTCATTACTACTGCATTGCATTGTGGGATATTTATGCCGGCGTAGTGTCCAGTATGGACCTTTTTCACAGCAGACATTTTGACTTGTCATAGTAGGAAAATCACAGCTGAAATTGATAACCTTAACGATGGCTCAATTCCATCAAGTGTCCCAGTGAGCTATTTCAGTGAGTCAGCATGCACAATACCAGGGCCTCTCCTAAGTGGAATGCAGCCATCAGGTATGGTATATAATGGTTTTGAATACACGTGTGCTTTTCCTACTATGACATGTCAACATGTCTGCCGTGAAAAAGGTCTACTGCATACTGTAATATTTTACCGGAAATAGTATACAATATTGGTTTCATACGAAGGTTTCGGACATACTAACAAATCTCACATACTGTTTTTGCTGCTATATAGCATGTTAGTAAGGAATTTTGGCAAAGCCAATGACTCTTTTGAAGCTCACAAATGTGCTGCCAGTTACCGTTAAAACTCCACCAGACCCGCTGTCTTTCCAGCAGAGACGCAGCGAGAGTCTGACAGTAGCTTAACATGGCTAGTTAGCTCTAGCGCCAGCGGTGATCAGTCAGTCTCCCCTGTGTCCCTTAATTATTAATGGGTATAGCAATGGTTATTTGCTGAAAACAGTGGTACTAGAGTAACAAGATGGGGATGCCACTTACTGTGCAATGTATCCTACTTTTGAAAGACCATGATAATATTGGTCTTACAAATTAAGAAATTCCGTGCTGAACATGTTTTAACATCTATTATTATGGTAATATGTTTTATGGTTTTAAGTTTAGGTATCACATACCCAACTTAAATGTCAATAGAAATCCTCCCGGCCCTCCCTTCAATGACATGTTTGCATCAATTAAAAGGCCTACCTGGTTTTTAAACCTTTCATAAAAAGATACTAAACTGGCATTAGAAAAATAGTGGTTCTAAAAACATTAACCAAATTTAGATTTAGACTTAATTGGTATCATGGTGCAGCACAAACAACTTAATCCTCAACACAAAGAAAACAAAAGAAATCATAATTGACTTTAGGAAACGGAAAAACAAAAGCCACAACAGTCTTGTGATACATGGAGAGGAGGTGGAACAGGTCCCAAGCTTCAGATAGCTATGTGTGCATCTAGCGGAGGATCTGACCTGGGGAGTGAACACTAAGGAGATAGGGATAAAGCCTCAGCAGAGACTCTTTTTCCTGCAAATCCTGAAGACGGTTACACACCAACCAGACGGCCAACCGTCGGCAGAAAAGCCAGTCGGACTGATCAGTCTCCCCGAGTTGGACCAAAAAGTGCCTCAGAACACACCGAAGAGACGAGATGTAATACGTCTCCATAACAGCAGGCGGCGCTAATCTGTATTGTTGCCCAAAAATGAAAACCGGCAGCTGATTGGACGAACGCGTCACGTGGGTTTGTTTTCTCCGGAAATTCAAAGCCAGACTGTCATGGCGGCTCGTTCAGAATACGATCTCATATTGTACTAAAATAGTTCACTGAAACATGTTTCTGAAAACATTTTAAGCGAGAAATAGGCCACGCAGTTGCTGAATCTGTCTTCATTTCAGCTCAACAAAGGTCAGTTTAAAAGATTTTCGTCAGATTTTGAGAGACTCTAGTCACCTCATTCCGCTCGCCATTTCCGGGTGAGTCCCGACGGCCCTGCCGGCGACTGAACAGGTCAGGTCGGCCAAAATGAACGCCGACGGATGACGGCACGGGACACACGGAACAGACTCGAGTCACTGACCTCGCCAGACTGTCCAACGGCCGATTATCGGGTTAGTGTGTCAGCGCCTTTTAGATGCACAGGGCTCCCGCAGGAACTCCTCACTAATTTTTACAGGTGCACAATAGAGAGTGTGCTGGCATACAGCTGTACAGTGTGCTTCTCCAGCTACACCACTGAGGAGAGGAAAGACCTGCAGCGGGTAATTAAAACAGCCCAGAGAATCATTAGTGCCCCTCTACCAAGCCTTGAGGACATATAGCAGCAAGCATCAGAGCGGACCCTACACACCCTGGCCATATCCTTTTTGACACCCTACCCTCAGGCAGGCTTAGGGTCATGAGGACGTGGACAAACCGCATGAGAAATAGCATTTTTTCCCACGGCCATAAATGAACTGCTGAAAGGCTAAGCTAAGATGGACTTGAACCATACTGTGTTGATAATGCACTGGTTTTCTTATTCTGGTTTTAATACTTTACTCCATTTTTATCTATTTATTGTTGCTGACACTGTCACTTTTTATCTTTCTATCTTTATGCTGCTAAGTGATTGATTGATGTCATCTTAATTTTGTTGATATGCAATGACAATAAACTATCTATCTATCTATTTGGAATGAAAAGGAGAAGGGGAATAAAATTCTTAGTTGGCTTTCTGCCAGAAGAACAAAAGATAGCTCTCATGTTTAAAGAGGAACTGGTTGCAACAAACTCACATAGCCATCCCTTCTGTCCTATTTCTGCACGTTGTCAACAATATGACAACCTTCTAAAGACACACACTTCCCATGCACAACCTAAGGCTCAATATGTGAACAGCAGATATATTTACACACTACACACATCTGTGCTTCCTTGGTGTCTAAAAGGAGCAACGGAGAGCCATCCCTGATGGCCTCCCCTCCCCCTCATCCCTGCCTCCCATCTACTCCCCTCTCTCCTCCTCCTCTTCTTCCTCCTCTGTTTCTGGATGAGATGGCAGCATCCATCGCTAAAGGCAGATAATCACACAGTGAAAAGAAGGGATTCCTCCAGCTTTACCTTTCAATGTAGGGAGTGATGTGGGCTGTGATTCAGCTTAGATGTTGCTGCTCCTCAGCCTCGGCTAACAACATCATGTGACCAAGAACCACCTGCTCCCGCTGCCGGGTCATATGACCACATTAGGCCCTTGCAAGGATCTCTGGGATTTGTAGTTGAGGGGGTGGAAATTATGGAATCTTTTTTCTAAGACCCTTTATGGTGGTTAAAAAAATCCCTGAAAGTAAGTGAGGTATTAATTCCTGAAATATAGCTTAGATCTAGGGATCATTGACCAATAATTCAAGATATTTTAATAAAATGTCATTAAATGTAATGTAATGTGTGAAAAAAAGTGGAGGAATGACAAAATAATGTAATATTAATTCAATATAAATTGTCTTGAAATGTATGTATTTTTATATTAAATAGCAAGATTGGCTGAAAGAGGGAATATACAGCACCCCGTTTGATCTTTTCTGCTTTATAAAAGCACTAAGCCATGGGGGAGACACACCATTTAGAATATTCAACATTAGGCAGTGTTTTTCATGACAGCACATACAGTATATCATGTGTTTTGCCTTGTGCTGTGCTTGTTTGTAGCTGCATATTTAACAATACACATATATTTTATAGTTTTATGTGAATGGTTTAATTTGTCTGCCCTCTCCACCCAGACCATGTAG
Organism: Perca flavescens; assembly: GCF_004354835.1. Taxonomy (NCBI): domain Eukaryota; kingdom Metazoa; phylum Chordata; class Actinopteri; order Perciformes; family Percidae; genus Perca; species Perca flavescens. The sequence continues at coordinate 34,100,589 of NC_041336.1, forward strand.
CACCTCATACATTATTATTATTATTATTATTATTATTATTATTATTATTACACGTTTGCAGACAACAGAAGTGGTGTAGGGGTGCAAATGCAAAAAAGGCCAGTTTGGCTTAAGACCACACCACTGGGCACAGACACTGGAGCTTAAGACTGACAGTGAGCCCAGCTGGACAGCAGGTCTGAGCCAAATCTGACCAGTCTCATTCCAGATCGGAGCCACTCCCTTTTTTACCCTGCCTGGTTTAGAGCAACTGTCTTACCCATCAGAATCATGTTGTAGTTTTTTTTTTTTTTTCATGCAATCAAATCAAATAATGTACATTGTAAATAATAATGCATGTGTGGAACCCTCCTGACTTCAGCTGCTTTGATCATGTATCCGCTTTCAGCAGAGGTGGCAGGTTACTATTTAAAAAAAAAAAATCAAACATGCAAAACCATTTGCTACAGCATCACCTGAATGAGTCTATTACAGATATGTTACTGTGTAAAATACTAAGTGAAAATACTCAGGGTCTTGACTGAGTATCAGCATAAACTGATGTGATGTGAACAGATGTAAGGATTAAGATAAGATGACTACAGTGTTGAAGCTGCCTGGTGGTAAATTAAAATTAGGGAACAAATATAATCCCTGATTCTGAATTTCAATAATTTAAACCAATAAAATAAGACTTATTTAGGAAAGACAAATTCATATTAGTTCCGGGAGAAGCTTGTCTCTTTTTGGATATGAGTGTCCTGCATGATGTGGACTAAATATTATGTATATTCACATATCATAATTATATTGCGAAAATCTGATTGTGAAATATTTTTTTATTGACATTATTTGCCTTTATGTATCCGTAACACCTGACTTTACCCCCCCTATTTATACGGAGCATATATGCATGTAATAAATGGTCTCAATACAGGAGGATGTTCATTTTGTAAATTGTGGTCCCATTTATTGTTAAATAGACGATAAAGCAGGGGATGCTTTAGGGCATGGCTACACGCGGACTTGTCAATCAGGACGGCGGCTTAGCAATGCTAACCATGTCACTGTGTTTAATTAAAATAGACCTGAACTTGTTTTTGGGTGTTGTCCATGTCTTTTGTCTTAAACTTTGATCCTTTCGCTGTGTGTTTTCACTTCATCAAAGTAAACTGGATCATTTTAAGCCTAAAAATGTCTTGTTCAGCGTTCTGCCAACCAACCAACCAAGCTAGCTAGCTAGCGTTAGCTGGTAACTTAAGAGAAAGTCTGACGATTTTCAACCAGTTCTGTGTACTGCTGACCATGCAGATGAATGTCGGCAGTACCCGAGGTCTGCATTTACCTGACAGTAAAACTCTGATGGATGCCTCAAGTCAGAAGAAAAACACCTTTAGAATTTAGCTTAGCGCAGGGCCATTTGAATCATACACAACATTGGCTTAGATGCGACATCCTCCCCAGCTCTGCCATTTTGTCCAAATATGGTCACTTATTTCTCAAAAATACCAAGATTGCAACGTCCAAAATGGCTTCTCCTGGAATAGAAACTCCTGGCTTCAAAACATTAGTCCTTTGGACTTAAACTTAGGTTTGAGCCTGTTTGTTGCAGATATTTTGGGGTGGTTTTTTTTCTATTCATGACAGAGTCCTAGTATTTCCTCAAAGATGTACTTTGAAATGTTTAAGCGGAAGCTTCTGTCTGGTTTAACTCTGATATTAAAATTCCGCTCAGGTCCGTGCTGCTCTGTTTTGTTTTGTGCAGTTGAACCCTGCTCTGACCACAAACTGGGATCTCTCCAAGGGTATGGTGTCCATAGAGACATCTGCCTCACTGACACCACAGTGACCTTCACACCATACCGCTCTCTGATCAGTATGGTGCATATGGCAAGAAAAACTGCAGAGACTGTGGCCAGCTGTCCTGTCCACAGTCAGACTGATGCATCTAGTAATCGAGCTGTTAATGACATCCTTTGGATCTCAGCCAGTCAGTGTTACACCGTACGTGTCTGTGATGATGGACAATTCTCTTCTCTTTACTCAATCTTCATGCTGTCAATGTGTGGAACAAGCTGCCCCACTCCGCCTTAAAACACTTTGGCCTGTGACTGTAATTCTAAGATTTTGGGACATGTTTATTTTGAATTTCACACTTTTTGTCATCAGTGTATTTTTTTTTTTTTTTTTTTTGCATTCTGATGTGTTTTTCAATGAGATTTAAAATGAGATTTGAGATTTTTTTTAATCTCCTTTTTTCAGTCTTCATTTTTGTAATTTTCTGTCAGCCTCTGACTGATCTCAAAACCAGGAACACTCCTTTTTTTATTCTCTCTGTACAATCATGCTATGCAGTCATAACGTTTCTGAATAAGCAATAAAGTAGCAACTTATTAACTCAGAGTAATTGAAAAATTGCTTTACGTCCTCCTGAAACCTTTTTTATAAACTGTTCACATTCTATGTATCATTTTGTCATATTGATCGTCTGTATTGTAATTTTATTATGATCGTTTATTCTGCACCCACAACATCTATTGCACATATGTCTGTCCTGAAAGACAGATCCCTCATCAGTTGCTCTTCCTGAGCTTTTTTCCCCATTTTTCCTCATCCAAAGCGAGGGTCAAAGGACAGAGGGTGTGGTATTCTGTACAGATTTTAAAGCCCCCTGAGAAAAGTTTGTGATATATAAATAAAATTGGCTTGACTTGACGTTCCAGAAACAATATCTATGTTAACTCAGGATTATCCACAAAACCTATTCAAAAATGTTTTGAATATAAGCACTTTCTACTGAACAAACATCTCTAATGGGGAGATACATGTGGATCTGCGTGTTTGTGCGGAGAAAGCATGTATGCTTTTAAATGTGTTTAGGAGTGCATTCATGCAGCAGCCACTCCTCCTGGGCAACAGCGTCTTTCCATAGTATCCAGACTGAGTAATTGTAAACTTCCCATGCAAGCCTTACCTTAAAGACAACAACACATATAAAGGAATTTATACAGTCCAGTGAGCCTGAAAAGACATCACATAAAAATAAGTAATAGGCATTTGTAGAAAGACAGCCGAACAGGGTCAATACTCAAACAAACTACAGTTATTTAAGGTGGAAAGCAGAACTGTGGAGAATCATGGCAGCATATGCCAAACACAAAGTGCATGAGCAGAGAGGAGCAGCGGCGGGGAGTGGCAGCACAGACATGAACAGACGGACATTTAACCGGACAGATGCTTCAGACATTACTACAGTTCAGTACTGCACAGGGCAGCCAAGAAGCTCCAGGAAGGAGGAATGAAGGAAAAGGTTCTGAAACAAACAACTGTTCAAATTAAAATTGAGCACTCCGTACCCCTTGATCATTGTGTGTGTGATTTAGAGTTGGAGATGTAAACATTGCTCAATCTCCATCATGTTGATATAGATGGAGGGTCTGTGTGCTGCCTCGGGTCTTTCTGAAGTCTACAATGAGCTCTTTACACTTCTTGGTCCAAGACCAGGTTGTTTTAGGCGTACCCACCATCAGGTACTGGACCTCATTCCTGTAGGCCGACTCATTATTGTTGTTAATGAGGCCAATCATTGTTGGGGCGTCTGTGAACTTGATAATGATGTAAGACTAATGATTAATTAGTTCAGTGATACTTACGGACCTCGGCCGCATCACTGTTGTACCCAGTGGCGTTTCTACATTGAATTACACCCCGGGCGTTTTGAAAAGCTCCTCTCTGCTTGAGCCACAGTGACTGGCAGAGTAAGTGCAATCCTGAGAGCATTCCAAAAGTTGGGGTAGATCTCCGATAGATCCTTATCATCCCCCGTTCCCCCCCTTTTCCGGACTGTTCCATTTGGGAGACCAAGCAACATATGCGCCGATTTATGTTTTCCTCCGTGGGTGCTCACAGGCGCACGCCCTTCAAAAAATGTTTGCATTTCAGACGACCAACACAAACACACTCGATAATAAAGCCGTAAAGTACGCTCTTTCAACTCAGGATAGGAATGGAGATGAAAAGTTTAACTGACACATAACCGCGATCAGCTTTGTGGGTGTTAACTATTAGTGGAGCACCAACGGTATCGGCGCCTATGCCCAGCAACCCGTTCGACCCAGAGGTGAACTGTCCCCCGCTCCCCCCTCCCCCTTCCCCCCTCCCCTTTCCCCTTCTCACAGCTTCTCTGTGCAGTGTGCACAGTACCTTCTCAGCAATCAGGGGCGCCAATTTGCCAATTCCCCACATGGTGAAATGATAGATAATAAAGTAGAAAACTGCTTTGAGGATTAGATTAGATTGGATTAGAGAAGTACTCGTGCCGCCCCCCATGTGTCATGACAAAATGCCGCGCCGGGCGGCTGTCCACTTCGCCCCTTCCAAAAACCCATTGACATATATAAAATGGACCAACAGATCCCTTTGCTCTGGACTGAGACCAGTGAAGGATATTAGAAGCACTTTTCCGGTGATGGCTGAGCATTACTGCGCAGCCTCCAACTGAGCTCGTAGACGTAGATGTGACGTGAGCAACGTGTCTGAAAGTTGTAAGTCTTCTGGTAGCTGTGCCAAGAGAAATCTCAATCATTCCCAATCTTGCAGAGACGGAGAGTGTAGGTATATGTAAGGAGATAACATGGGCACAGGCTAATTATTGCTAACTAAAATGCTAGTTAACATTAGTAATTAAACTTAAACACTTAATGTGAGTCGAAACTGCCTGCGAGCTTCTCCTGTACTGTACGATAATTTCTCTACTGTGCGACAGTAAATCGCGTTGTTATGACACAATCGTTAGCCTATTTTTACAAAAATGTCTACTACGGAGCCATAACGTGAGGTACAAGGTAATGGAGCCTTTTATACATTTCTTTAGAAATAAACAATGGACAAATAGAGTCTTTAAACACTTCAAATGTAAAGTTATTCACTGTCAAAGTGGTGCCAAAATGAATGACAGTCAATGGAATGCTAACGGGAGGTGATGGCTTGTTAGAATCAAAATGGCGCCTTAGGATCTATGCCTTCCCGAGGAGAAGCTGACCCCCTTGCAAAAAAACGCTACTGGTTGTGCCAATAATGACGTCAAATCCCACCCTCACTTGTAATATTGCGATTATACAACGTAAGTTACCAACAAAGTAAAAGTTATAATCAAACTGAATTCAAATTGTGGAGCGATTCACTTTCAAAATAAAAAACAGAGAAAATCTCTAGTCCGTCCCTGTTTAGTCAGCCAGCCAATTTGAGCCAACGTTAGTTTTCTAGAGATTGTGGGATTTTCCAAACTGAATAAATACCGCACAAATACAAAACCGCTTAGCTCGATCGTGTTGTAACTAAGATATATGCTGAAAATCGTTTGTTTTCCATAGATAGATTTAGCAGATATATGTCTGCAAACTTCGAGCAACAGAGACGATTTATGGTCCATATTTAGTTAGCCTGCCAACTTGAGCTAATGTTAGCTTTGTAGAGATTGTAGGATTTCCCAAACTGAATACATACCGCACTGCTGTGTTAGCTTAATCGTGTAAAAAAGTTTTAATGATGAGCATGGTGTGCTCAAATGGCTCTGGGTGTGCTAAATTTCTAGTTGACCATTCAGATTGCCGGTTGAATCTGCTTGTTGTATAAATTGGAACCGTGCACCGGTGTTCACCCATAGGGGAAGAGGGAGTACAGCGGAGTACACAGCCCTATGGGATACCTGTGTTCAGGGTTAGGGTTGAGTAGGTGTGTGGGGTATGTTTCTTAGAATGTCCAGAATCCAGTTACAGGGTTGATGCCCAGGTCACTGAGTTTTGAGATGAACATTATTCTCACAAAGGTGTTGTGTCAAGGTGGGAGAGGGCTGAGTGTAGCACCGTAGAGTTGGCGTCCTCCCTACATCTGTTCTAGTTGTAGGTGAATTCGAGGGATATCAGTTTGGGTGGCAGTAAGTGAAGACAACTTGTAGCCCATTCGTCTGTAGCCAAATCCTGCTTTGTCTGTCTTTGGGAACAGTGATGAGACAGGAAGAGAAACAGCATGAAACTGCCTCCAGATTGAATTATGCATGCCTCCATCTGCTGACAGAGGACAAGTCTGTCAGGCCTCCTCAGTGTCAACACACACACATACATACACAGCTCACTTTACTAACACTAATCTATAGTTTATCAGCCCACTGCGTCTATAACCAACACAATCCCTCAGGTTAACTGTGCCATTCGCTTCACTCTGCTGCACTGTTCATCCTCGTGAAATTGGCTGATTTAAGGGCAAACATGAAGCATGCATCAGTATTCCCAGCAGGACTGTTGTTATCCACATACAGTACATTTCACTTCTGTGTCACTATGGTAATAATCAGATATTTAAAAGCTAAATGTGGCTGATATTTTGGGCATTTTCTTTGTCTTTTAACAGCGTTAAAAAGGCAGGCTTATGACTTAAGGGTTGCTGAAAAAGTTAAATAAATTTATATTTTTATACAGTTTATACATGTTACATGTCACAGTCTTTACACGTTACGTTAACGGTCGTCAACGTTAATCATTATAACTTGAAAGCATGGCGGAGTTAGCAAGCCAGCTAACTAGCAAGTTAACTAGCCTGCTAATTCCACCATCCTTTCATGTTACACTGGTTACAGAAACTGAGCTCAGTGGCTTAATCCCCACCGCTAGGAGACTACTTTTCTGAATCTGTTTTCCACGCTCCTTGCAGCAAAGTAATCTGCAGCGGGGAGTGAGGCAGAGAGATCGCTGGCTGCACTAGCAAGCTAATTCTTGCTGATTTGTGGTCTGATTAACAGTTAACGCAAACAGTCTCACTCCCAGCGCGTCAAAAACCGACTGAATGGGCCTTTGGAATTATTGACCCCAAAAGTCTCCTTTAGCGTCTCAGCCAGATGCAGGGAGCTTTCAACTTATTCCAATGTAAGCCCATCTGCAGCCATATTTGAAGCTCTGCATACCCCTTTGGCATAATTTTTCAATGGCATCAGTTTTTGACGCTCTGGGTTCGGGACCCCTTGGTGTGCAGGGTAGAACAACTTAGTTAGGGTTAAAGAAAGATCGTGGTTGGGGTTAAATAAATTATGTTTAACTGACACGCAGGACAAAAACGGGACAATTACAGTTAACAAAACATTGTGGGTGGGGTTACAAAATGTACATTTAAGTGACACGCGGGACAAGAACGGGTAATGAACCCCGGTCTCCTGGGTGAAACTCCTGTGTTGTTTGACCCATCAACCACCCCAACCTGCCTCCGTAATACAGACGCTTAATGGTGCCTTTTCGGTATCTGACGCTGAGAGCCAGTTCAGTTCATTTCAGTCACTTTATAAATTTGATCTGCAGTCAGGAGTTCAAGATAAAAAACAGATACAAACAATGTACATAACCGAAAAACAACAATACAAAGACATGAAGTACAAAAATGTTTCCTGTGCGTACAATAGCCTATATATACACAACACAATTTTACACCACAGGAGCAATCTCTAAAATTGTACGGTACATGTGCAGATCAAGCCGAGGTATTGCACATGGAACAAAGGACTTTTTACTCGGGTACTCTAAATCTACGGCCTGACAGGGGAGTTACAAACTCAGAGCGAAGGGGTGGTTTGTGCAATCTAATATAGACCGGGCCTTGCGGAGTACTTGCAGGTCAAAGATGGACATCAAGTGGGATTGTGGGATTCTTATCACCTTGCCAGCCACCTGTACAATATGGTTTAGGTGGTTTTTGACCCTGATATTTAGGTTACCATACCAAGCCATCATGCAAAAGTAAGAACAGATTAAATAAAGGACTTATAATACAGACATACTTTTCCTATCTACATTAAAAGTATTTAACTTTCTGAGGAAGTACAAACGTTACTATCCCTTCTAACAGACCGCATCACAATTGGCATCAAACTTCAAGTTTTTATCGATGACTATTCCCAGATAGTTTTCCACAAACTCAATTCCAGTTTCTTTAATGAAAGTCTGAGATGGCAGGAGATATGATTTCCTAAAATCAATGTCAATATCCTTCGGCTTTGTGGCGATTCATTGGAGAAAGGCCCTATCACACCATTGGACAAACTCATCTACCATTGTCCCATGCTCAGATTCATCTGTACGTTGCAGGCTGATGATGACTTTGTCATCAGCTAATTTCAGGATGTGCCTGTCCCCATGCTGGCTTCTACAGTCATAGGTGTAAAGAATGTATAGCAACGGGGACAGGACACAGCCCTGAGGAGAGCCAGTGGAAGAGGAGCACCGTTCCGACAGAGAACCATTCACCCTAACCCTCTGAGACCTACATGTTAAAAAATCTGTGCTGTGGTCAGAGGAACCAAGTGGGGGCCTAAACTAGGTCTTATATGCTTCTTTTATATAACCGTAACACAAGTCCAGAGTCTTATTTTTTGTGTGTCTTTGTGATGTACTGGTAAACATTCAAGGATTTGCTCAGTTTACAATTGTTAAAATACCCCATTACTTAACACGGGGCATCAGGTGAAAGGGACTGGAGCCTCATCAGCAATTTGTGCACTTGCTTTTGGGTGTATATACACAACTGTCACAAACAACTGGGGGAACTCCCTAGGGAGATAAAATGGATGGACAAAGACAGATAATAATTCGATGTCAGATTTGCATATGGACTCCCTGATTGTAACATTATTGCACCACTGCTGATTTATATATAAACAGACTCTGCCTCCTTGAGATTTTCCCATGGCATTCATATCCCTGTCCAGAATGAAAGGCGCTCCAAAGTTGCTGATTGTCATTTCCTGGTCTGAGTCTGTAGATGTGAGCCACTTCTCACTGAAGACCATAATGCAAGCATCTCTGTACTCGTGTAAATACTTAGTGTTTGCCTGCAACCCGTCAGTCTGAGAGACTGAACATTTGCGAGGATTATAGAGGGGAGCGTGATGCGCTGCAGTTTCTGACATTTCAATCTCATACGGGCATCTCCTCTTTTCCCTCGTCGCCTAACTTTTTTAAAATCCCATTCATGAGACCTGGGCTTAGCGATCTCCGTGTTTACATGTTGAATAAGGAGTGGATCCATATGCATGTCCACTCGGTTTGGGTCGTCCCATTGCGTCAGAAACTCCTTACCGGGTGCCGTGGTTTAGGTTGGAGACTCTGCGCATGATAGATCCATAGAATCCATAGTTCCACCTACGCTGGAGACACTAACAGACCTGCTGCAGGTCGCAACGTGAGCAGCGCCCAGACCTGACCAAGCGTCAGTTTTTGACGAGTTGGGAATGAGAACAGGTTGGGACAGAAGTGTCCTTGCATGCAGACAAGCATTAATAATAATATAATAATAATAATAATAAAAAGATTACTACTATTGTGTCTTTTGAAGTCTGATAGCATGCCAACACTCTGTATTTAACATGCTCGTACACTGTAAACCTTTGATGTAAATGTACACCTGAAATCTCACAGTATCTTACTGTTTTAATGTTATACAGGATCATACTATAAATGGCAAAGCATTCTGGGAGAAAATAATAATATTACAGCACTATCTGCGAATGATAGAGATTACAGGTATTGACTGTTAATACCAATGCATCTTGGGAAAATAAAGGAAAAGGCGAGAATTACACTGCAGCCAGTATATTACTGTAAATTCAAATAAAACTGTATGTCTATGCACAGTAAAATACTTTAAAATTAAAAAAACAGTGTACTTCCTGTAAATAAATAGTAGTTTGCTGGCAAAGCTGCTGCCAGTATATTACGGCGAAATGTTTTCCAATATATATATATGCTGCAGACGGACAAACAGTGTGATGGCTGGGTCCTCCTACCCAGATGGTAGCGACTGGAGAAATCACTCACACAGTAATCATCCTGGAGACATCTGGAGAACCAGTGCAAGACGGGAAATGTAAACCAAGCGCTAAGTGAACCACTCAGTCAGCCTAATAAGACCCGAATTATCGAGTGAATGAAAGGTGCACTCACATCCCTCCGACTCTACAGAATGAATGCTATAAAGTAAAAAGGTTTCACAGTGTTGATTTAGATACTCCATCAAAGCACAGCAATGTCATTTGATGGACGTACTCTATTTATTCATAGTTTGTCTATATAGTGCTGCTCGCAATTTATAGTACAGGCACAGTCAATTTGTGTATGGGAGCACATGTAGCCTTCAGTTCATATTTAATGCAGCTAGAATGGAACTCTTAAAAATTATGATTCAAAGGTCTTGTGTTGACAGTGAATCATGATTTTGCCTCTACTGATGTTATCTTCTCTGATAAACTGTATGACAATGCTCCTCCATCTGTTCTTTTTTATTCCCATGACATTTTGCCTTTATTAGACAGCTGTCAGTAGAGAGTGACAGGTGGAAGTTAGTCTGGAGTCTGAAGTACATTTCCAGGATAAAGCCCCTTACCTTCCGCTCTCTGTGTGTTGCTGTTATCAAATCCCTTTGCTAAGGGAAACCACAACAGCCTTTGAGCAAGCAATGGACACGCAGAAAATAGCAAATTTAGATTATTTTTTTAGATTGGGTAATAGGACAGGCCTGCTTGGTTCTTTCGGGGAATGACTGTAAAGATTTACAAATAATATGGTTAGGGCATTTCCTCTCTAACTGGGAGGTTTTGGGACAGATTGGTGGGATTGCTGTGGAAGTACACACAGAGCTAATGACGTTTAACCATGTATCCAGCTAATTTAAATAGCTCACATTACTATTACTACACATTACTTACTATTGTGTCAACAGTTAATTTAATATTGGATGTGGTGTGTTCTTTTGCGGGGTGCAAATGTTCTTCCAAAACAAGTTCCTTCCCGAAACTATTTTGCGGAGCCACCATGGCTGCATCTGGAGCTTAGCGCCGCCGAAGACGATTGTGATTGGTTTAAAGAAATGCAACCCAGAGCGTTTTTTCTCCTATCCCAGAATGTGTGTGTGGTGTAGCCAAACCTTACTCCACAGCGCTTTGGTAATGGGTCTGGCAATGCGAGAAAGGTGGAAGTAAACAGAGAACAAAGCACATGTCCCTCCACTCTACAGTTAATTTTCATGGTTGGCCAATAGGAAGGCCCGCCATCTCTTATTTTTGGGGAGAAGGTCAAGGTCAGATAGGACTCCCGGCTGCTTCCTGTCCCACTCAGACAACGGGGATAACAAGGTGGATACGACTCCATTACTGGCCTCCCCTCCTCTCAAGGTCTGCTCTAGTCTGGAGCATAACAGCTGGCAGCAAATCGATACAGAAAACACAGGAATCCTGGCAAGACGAATGGACTGCGAACAAAGATGTGAAGTGGGGAATGGATTTTTAAGTCACCCTGTGAAGCATTTGCAAGTGGCATTTAAAACAGGAGGACAGAGTGAGAGAGAAGTTACAGCTGGTAAAGTCGCAGATTGTAACATCAGGCAACCTTGGACTGAGTCACATTCCTTCAGCAGCACTTACATGCTTTTTTGGGATGAGAGGTGTTATGTAAAGTCAGTCCTTTGCTAGAATGAAGAGTTCTCTTTTGAATATAACCCAACAGGAGTCTCCAGTCTGATGGGAGTCATTATGTCCTCTTGCAGTAATCAATTACATGAATATTACCTAAAAAATGTACGTTCAAAGGTCCAATATGTAATACTGATAGCTAGCGTTTAAAATGCTTACTGCAGTCTAAACTCAAAATACTGAAAAGAGTCGTCTCCCTCGGCCCCTCCTCCCCAGCATTGAGGTTCACGGGAGTTGCCAGGTGTTGAGAACGCTAAACCCAACGTCACACAATGTCAATGTTAGCTAGATGCTAGTCTCGCATTGCCAGACATTTCTCCACATTGCAGTGGAGTTGCTAGATGCTGCTATGTTGACGGTTACAAAAGCCTGTGCTCTCGCGGAGCTCTGTGCCCGGTTGACAGTCACCTTTTATCGACTAACTGTAACAACAACCACCGCTAAAAAGACAGCCACCTTGTGGAGCTTTGTGCCCGACTGACAGCCACCTTTTCACAACGTCACTGCAACAGCCGCTAAAAAGGGTACGTCTGTATCCAGGGCACAGTCCCTGTTTTGTTCGGCTCAGTGCGTTCCATACAGACGCTAAAGGGAGATTTGGCATCGGTATCTGACGCTGACAGACACTGACCAAGCGTATTTGAGTGAGAATGGGCTGTTCCCTTACCTGCCTGACCCTATAAAGAATAAGGATTGCATCTCCCTTTTAAAGTGTCTGTGGATAATTTTTCTGCAGTAATGTTAGGGGAATGCATTCATTGACTTTACTTACAATACATGTATGTTTTGATTATGCCTCTTAAATGGATAAATGTGAGTAATCACTCAACGGTACTTCTCAAAGTACCGTTCAGTATAATTAGCGTCAAACGAGGGGAGATTGATGCCACCTGGGTCAAAGTGGCATTAATTACAGCACTTTGAAAACAATGAAATGGAAACATGCAAAAACTCTCTTGGCCAGAAAGAGGCTTATAACTATGTCGTCCGGCGACTTACGCGCGCAGAAACTCAAGTGACGATAATTACCTCTTCTGAAGAGTCCATCATTTTTCTTAAATCAGAACTCTGCAGAGTAAATCACTGTAGAGATAGGTCTGGCAATGGGAGACTAATGCCAAACTGTTTTCAAGGTGATGGCGCCTGAATTTGGAGCACCTTGGCCCGGTGATCCACAGGAAAATAATAGCCCCAGCTTCCTGGACTTCGTTCTCTCTCCTCCCTGCCGACATCAAAAGCCCAGTACTGATTTCCACACCTCATACCTGTATTTAGTTTAATCCTGTAAGACCAAAATATAGAAAAACCTAAAAAAAAAGATTTACCTTTCAGATGTTGATGCAGAAATTAAAGAGTTTTAAAAGAAAAAATTGCACCAACAATGTAAGGCCTCTCAACTTCAATGTAGGTTCTGTTGGCTTTGTCCCAGTGTCAAATCTTCTGCACAGGTTCAGGTCCAGCAAAGGATGACACTAGTGCGACGGCCCTGTTGTCATAAAATTTGATAGCACAGATGTTGTGATTCCCCTCCACTCTGACGTGATAGCTTCCTCTCCCCTTTTTCTTCAAGCTGTTCTCGTCTTCAAGGTTACAGTAGGGTAGGCACACCTGCCTGGCTGTTCCCACATAATGAATTCCCCGATCAAGGAGCTTCACTAATAATGGAACACAGGTGAAGTAGTTGTCTGCATACATTTTGTAGTTCTGACCTTCTGGAAGTGTGGAAGTTTCATCACAACATCACCTGGCATTCCAAGTTCAGATTTGGCTCGTATTCCGTTGACACTGCCTTGGTAGACATCAAAGTCACACATCATGCCAGAGATTCCAGTTCTCGCCCACACTTTGAAACCCCATGGGCTTGGCTTGCCTCCACAGAGCTTGATGCTGCTGAATTTCCCCTTGAAAGGAATCATCATCTCACACACAGAGTTGTGCTGGTACCACCTGCAAGGATTTCTCTCTGAATGAATCAAGCCATGGTCTGAGTTTCCATAGTTTGTCTCTCTTTTCCTTCTCAGATACTGTCATGTTGTTTACAAAATGTAATGACGTCAACGGGGATTGGAATCTGTTGCGTGGCATCACATCAGCAACAGGGGAGTACTGTTTCTCTGTCTCCCAATACATACGGGTTCCAGCCATTTGTACTAGGCCCATCTTCAGGTACATGCCAAAAAAAATTTCAATTTCCTTTGCAGTGGTGTTTACAGATGTTCCATGTGTCTGAAAGCTGTACTCATTTGTGTTTTACGTCAGAGCCTCAATCATGTCTTCGGACACAAACTTCTGGAAGTATTCCAATGGTGTGTGGAGGGAAATGTCATCTCCTGTGATATCCAGACCCGAAAAAATCAGTGTTGGGACTGATTCAATCTTTGACACAGTCCATGGGTGGTTGGTTTTCTTTGTCCACTTGTTGACAGACATCTTCATCTGAGTCTTCATCACTCTCATCAGTGTCATTGAGTTCCATCTCAACTTCCCTCTCACCATTTTGGATGATATCAATCACATCCTGCACACTGTATTGCTGCTCTCTCCTTGCTGGTGGCATTCTGAAAATAAAATATCAATTAATTAACATGTATAAATATGCTTTTTATATTGTAGTACATAACCTGAAGGAATAGATAGGGTGGTGGACTAAGGGCTCTGGGTAGAAATGTTTTCCAGGCAGACAATACTGTCTGCTTATTGTAAGTTGCTTTGGACAAAAGCGTCTGCTAAATGCCCTAAATGTAAATGGCTTAGCCTATGCTCTCTACTTATCATGCTAAATGAAACATGCATCCCAATCACCAGCCATTTAGTCACACAATACTGCCTTGACATAACAATACTGCTTGTTATGCTCTCTAATTATCATACTAAAAGGAAAACATGCATACCCCCACTTACATCCACACCCCACATTCAGGAACATTTTCACCTTTCCCAGAACTGAATTGTCTGTTGATATCCTCTGGAATTTTAGGTCAGTCTCATCAAATTAACTAAATTTTTTAGAGATAAAACTTTTAAATCAGTAAAATTTGACCAGAACACAACACAAGGGTAGAATGTATACTCTCTCCATGTGTAAAGAAAATACTCTGTTTCAGGCAGTGGTGTAGTGGAGGGAATACAACCTGTTTGAGCCCACTGCAACAAGCCTGCTATTTTGACTACCACACTCCCCCAGTGTTGTATAATCGCAACAAATATATGACAAATATATATAAATATATATAACAGATTGTTTTTAAGGATGGCTAAAGGTAATGTTGTAATTTTACAACAAGGGGTGTTACAGGGTATTCTATTGTGGTAATAAATACAATATGGGCATTTTGTGTCTCTTCCCACTTTTTGTCGTGGCATAGAGCCAGGGTTATGACACCGGATTGTAGTGTTGATTATTCATTGCAACATTTAACCTAATTCTTATTTATTAGCATGCCCGCTGATATGTCTATGTCAAAGTGTTGCTCTGCAAAAATTTTAAAATGCACATATTTAGATCAGGGAAATGCCCCTGAACCTCACTAGTAGGCTAGTTTTTAAACCTCGGAATTTCTAATAACCTGCAGAGGTGGTTAGTAACGAGTTACATTTACTTGAGTACGTTTTTGAAAAAATTATACTTCTAGGAGTAGTTTTAAATCACTGTACTTTTTACTTTTACTTGAGTAGATTTGTGAAGAAGAAACTGTACTTTTACTCCGCTACATTAGGCTAAAATGAGCTTGTTACTTTTCTTTTTACCTCTTTGGTATTCTATGTGTCATTGTTTTTATCCTCCCGTGTATGCCTCATTTTAAAGTTTTATTTTGACAGAGAGAGAGACTTCCGCTAAAGGCTCTACCATGTGACTGTGTTTTACCAATCAAACGCAGTTGTGCAGTCTCGTCACGTGACCATACTCAATCTCAGAGGCGGGACGCGTTAGCTTTATAGTCATAGCAAAACAAAAATGTCAGAATCAACCGTCGGCAATGCAGACACAGATGAGGAGGAACACCCCGGCCTCATATTGAAAGCATGGTTACCTTAGTAAAAGTTGGAAACAGCAGCTCCATTACCTTGTTCTAGTTCTGCCTGCAGAGCCTGGTAAAAAAGTATAAAGGTTTGGACATTTGTGTTACTTGTGCTTATTTTTTTTTAATTTATTATTATTTTATTGATTTCATTTTTTAAGAACTTGAATTTACCTGGATTATTTTTAATTCAAGCAATTTTGTAATTAATTAATTAATTTTAATTTATTGAATTGTTTGGATGAACTATAATTTGCCTAAAGATGATTATTTTGTATTTTTGTCTGACTGATTGAATGCTTGTGTTAAAAAAACTAAATCAGACGTTACTCAACAGTTACTCAGTACTTGAGTAGTTTTTTCACCAGGCACTTTTTTACTCTTACTCAAGTAATTATTTGGATGACTACTTTTGACTTTTACTTGAGTCATATTATTCTGAAGTAACAGTACTTTTACTTGAGAACAATTTTTGGCTACCCTACCCACCTCTAATAACCTGCGTATATACGGCCACGGATGTGCCTAGGGCGGCAATTTGAAATGCCACTATGAAACCAAATGGTCATTTTGAAGCGACCTTTCCTCACAATTCAGAGCTAAGAACCACAAAAGGCTATGGGATGAAATCATCATATCGAGCCGCAAGCAAGATTCTTGTTGCATCTACGTATGTCACAACGAGAAAAAGCAACAGAGTCCTTACTCACAGTGGCATGGGCATTGGGTGAACACAAGAAGCCATTCTCTGACACAGAAATAATAAAAGAATGTAGTGATGAGACCATTATTTGAAGGCAAACAAAAAGACAAGCAAATCCCCCCCTCTCAGATTCCACAGCAACCAGAAGAACTGAAATACTGGCTACTGTATATACATTTATGTATATACAGCTGGAATCAAAAAATGCACAGTGCATTTTATCAGCTGTGGATGAGTCCGCTGACACCACTGACAATGCTCTGATGCTGGTATTTGTGAGGTTTTATAATGAGGCAAACAGAAAGTTTGTTGAACATGTGTTGGGCTTGACTATCCTCAGTAAACCTGTTTTAGTCGTGATTCACTCGCTACACACAGACATTTATGAACCAATACTATTGCTTGATATATAAGGGATAGATTTAAAGAAAGTGGTGTAAATTGTTACTCATAGAGCTCCAGCAGTGCTAGGGAGAGAGAGAGAGGACTGATTCAGCGCCTGAAAGATCACCACTCAGACCTGACATATTACTGTATAATCCACAGTCTGACCTTTTTTTCAAGTCTTGGAGAAGTGTACTGTAAAGGGGCTTTGACACCTGCCTTAACTCTCTGAGCCTGAGCTTGTTGTATACTACAAAAAATGACTTAATCATTTTAAAACTATAAAGAGTAGAAACATACTGTTTTCTGTAGCTAAAAGGTAATACTGGCACTGTTCCACTGATGTCTCTGGTGTTTTTCGAGGTCTTTGTGCAATAAATCCAAAACTAGCTTTGATGCTAAACACCATTTTACTTTCCCATGATGCTCTGGAAGAGAATTCCGACCAATCAAAAGCTTGTTTACGTCTTTTCAACCAATGGAAGGCTGGGCTGACGTGCGGCATTGCGGATGAAACAAAGATTGTATATAGTCAAGAGGAATGACCCAAGGGCAAAATGGTCGGTTGTCTCGCACTAAAGTTTGTTTCCCCCCTTGGTGCGGTTTGTGTGGGCAGGTGGGAATGCAGCAATCGCATTCGGACGCGCAAAAGTGGACCAAACAAGCGTACCAAGACCTGTTTGATATGCACTAGTCCAGAACACAGGACCTTCTTCCTATATTTACTTTCTTGCTCCCCCCCCCAGACAACAAGTAAACAATAAGCAAAGTTGTGAAACAAAGCTGAACCAAGGGAAAACCGCTCCAAGTATATAAACTCCTCAACTGATTTGGACCAATGCAAACAAACTATAGGTGTGAAAACTCCCTAAAATCATGGCAACAGTGATGAGAATCAAACATTTTGACAGCATCATCTACACCGCAGCATCGCTCGCTGCCCACACTACTGACAGAGGTCAATGCAACTTAAGATGATTTGCTCGTGCACAACATTTTCAGATGGCTGAGCAAAGGCAAATTCCTGGAGCGTTTTTGGATCATTAGGATTCATTTCGTAGAATTCACGCAAAATGAAGAAAAGGCTGAAGCTGTTGCATTGTTGGCTGATTTTACATTTCAACTTAATGACCTAAATTTCAAGCTACAGGGCAATAATAACAGTGTGTGAGCTGAAGTCATCTGTGCATGCTTTTTGGAGAAAGAAAAAAAACCCTGGAGGTTTCAAATATGACCTACAGGTAATCCTTCTTAATCTTTTCTACCATATGCATTCTCTGAAATCCAATGAACACCTTTTTGATACTTCATCATTCCCTTTAGAGCAGTGCTCCTTATTCCTTTTTATTTTTTTACCTACAGGACATACTGCTCCACTTTCCAAAGCTTTTGGAACAGGCCAAATGAGAAGAACATCATCAAGAATCATCCAGTGAGCATCAAGAAAAAATCCACGGCACTCATCTTGTGTGTATGTATGTAAAATGCCTTTAATACATCTGGCACTATGAGTGATATACCAGGATGGATTGCGTTATAAACTTATTCATTATAAAATGTCAAGAAAGGAAATATTCTTATACCTAAACAGCAAAATTCAAAATCAAGTTTGTCTCTCTCTCACCGAACCAAGACAAGATGAGCCTTGTTAACTCATCATAAAACACTTCATTTATTGGGACAGAAAATAAATAAAACTCACCAAATCCACCGCTCCAACAATCAAACAAACTCGATAATGATAAAGAGATAAAAAAGGGAGGCTCTCATGCTACTGCATCATGGTCTCTCTTGGTTCTCATTGGCTGACCAATGTCATCATGCTCAATAATGGCAGCATACTTACAGAAAGGTCACCAGAATAGTGAGATACTTGCTAACACAGCTGAGAAGAAGGAATACTTCAGAGTTTCTACAGTGGTTTATAATACGATCAAACTGAATTTTTACAACTTAGAGGTCCAATATGTAATACTGACAGCTTACGTTTAAAAATGGTTACTGCAGTCCAAATTCAGGCTTCCCCGGACTTGAAGTTCACATGGGTTGCTATGTTGAGAACGCTAAACCCAATGTCCCACAATGTCATTGTTAGATAGATGCTAGTCTATCTAACATTACATTGCCAGACATTACTCCACAGTGCAGTGGAGTAGCTAGATGCTGGCTATGTTGACAGTCATAAAAGCCCATGTTTTTGCGGAGCTTTGTACCCAGCTGACAGTCACCTTTTATCAGCTAAACGTAACAACAACAACCACTAAAAAGACCACAACCTTGCAGAGCTCTGTACATGGCTGACAGCCAACCTTTCTCGGCTTAACATTACTGCAACAACCACTAAAAAGGCCACGACCTCATGGTAATTCAGTTCATTGTTGCTGTTCTGGAGGTAAACTGCAATGTGTTGAGTGGCAAAGATGGGACTAAACAGAGCCATGCAGATCAACAGTGCGAAGAACACAGCTGATTGGATTACACTGGGTTTATGCTGTTCATATTAGAAGTTTTGGTTACACTTTACTTGAAGGTATCTACATAAGAGTGACATGAGACCAAACATTATAAACAAGTCATGAATGTTTATGACATAATGCTTCTTTTAGTAAGTGTCATTTGGTTTTTGTCATGACAAGTTTTGGTTAGGGTTAGGGTTCATGTGTCATGACTGTGTCATGACAGTGTCATGTCACTCTTATGTAGATACCTTCAAGTAAAGTGTTACCGAATTTTTTGCTCAAAGCTGTCTCCTAATATGGGTTCATCTCTGACTCTGTGTTTGTGTGCACGTATGTATATGTAGTGAGTTCGCTGAGCAGCTCCTTCAGCAGCAGACTGCTGCACCCTCAGTGCTACCGTAGGTCCTTCATTCCAGCAGCAGTCAGACTCTTTAATTCAACATCATAATGTAGCACTGCTAGCTGTTTCTACAATATGAGCCATCACTGGACAATATTCTGCACTACGCATATTTATTTATTTATTACTCTGTGTTACCTCCAACTGTGCAATATGTCATTTCTATTCATCCGCACATTACTCATCTGTATATCTATACTGTCTGTTTATATAAGGGTGTTTATTGTGTTTGTATTATTACTATTATTATTCTAATAACTTATTCAATTTTTTTCTATTTCTTATACTTTATGTATATATTTTTTTTTACAATCACTTTGGCACTAATTTCAGAACCTTGATGTCATTTTTCAAAACACTAGACACAAAACTCACAACCAATGATCAAAATGCACATTTTTCAAAATTAACACTTTTTCATTTGCTTGAATACAATATACACATAAACCTAAGAGCATTTGTTCATGTAAGGGGAGACACCCCAGGTGAACAGGAAAAGAAAATGACTTATCGATACCAGCATAAAACCCCAGTTGATTACTGACATTAAGACAATATCTTTTGTATTACAAGTTTTTAGAATTGTTATTTTTAAATATGCAAATAAGGTATTATCTATTAAATATGCGCTAATTTCCATATATTTCCAGAAGAGAAATCTGAACAAGCCAGATTCAAAATTGTTGTTTAATTTTGTTGACATATTAGAGTCAAAGCTTTTTACAGAGGTGATTTTGGATATCTCTTTTTAACACTCCATTAATCAGAAAATACTGTCAACAGCCATAAAAAAAAATCTATTTTCGCCCCATTTTTAGGTATAAAATGTTGTATAAATCAGACTCTGAGTGATATATGAATGACTGTATTTCCCCGACTGTGCTGGTTTGGTATCTAGGTGAATTGCCGTGCACCCCAATGATACCAATCTAGTGGCACACTGCAATCTATGTGCCAAGAATGACGTGTGTCTCAACACCCAAGACAATTGTGATTGACTTAAAGAAATGCAAATAACCCACAGCGTTTTTTACCTGTGGTATCGCCAGGCCTTACTCCACAGTGCTGTAGAGATAGGTCTGGCAATTTGAGACTTGTATCTCTGCCTGACAAATGTAAGTTAACACTTAACACTTCTCTGAGCTTTCACTGGATCTGGCCCTTTAGTTGCTAAGTGTTCTACAATGTTAACCAGCTAACTTTGTCTGTGTGCCATTTATTACATCGAGGTTGTGTACAGTATAAGTATCTAGTAATTTTATAAAAATATTAGTGCAGCTTTTTTTCCACTCGAGTGGAAAAACCTGGAGGAACCACTGCTTCCAGACATTAGGATAACCACTCGCTTTGTTTAAGAAGTTTCTTCTCTTAGACAGGAGTAAAACAACAGGCCACATGACGTTCACATTTAACTTATTTATTATTAGCAGGCTTCTCATGCCTGAAACACTCATAAAGTTTTCATTTTTGTACATTTAACAAAAGTTTGAAAAGCAGGAGCTTCTTCATTATTAATCAAGACAGAGTTCCCTATTTAAAACAATTCAAAGCACAAGGCACCTCCACATTAAAACACAGACAAAAGCACTTATGCACATATGCATGCAGACGTTCACCTTTTCCACTACATCTCCCACACTCACATTTAACTCACATGTGCATACACACAGCCAAACACACGCGCACATGCCCTGTACACACACACACACACACACACACACACACACACACACACACACTATATTTTTGCCACATCACCTCGTGCCCTAGCAAGATATTCCAGCTTCTCCTTTCCTTGGTCCTCATCCATTATCACACTCCTACAGGAACACAGTTAGTAGTGCTCTTATCGTGGCTCTGTCTGCTCCAAGCTATCTCTACAGGATGGCCAGACCCCCAAGTATTGGTCATTTTCACACACACACACACACACACACACACACACACACACACACACACACACACACACACACACACACACACAGATCCCTTAAGCGGTACAATCAGGTAAATCACAGTGTTACTGCTGGCACCCTTACTACCACAGACTAAACCATTTGCATTTTTAAAAGTTAATTAATTAATTAAATCTAATTTCCTCCTGTCCAGTTTCTTAATGATGTCAGCATTCTTTTAAGAAATTGCAAAGTACTTGCCGAGTCACAATTTATGGCCACTGGCTAATGTTCAGTGCCAGTGAAGGAAGTAGCATTTATGGCATGCAAAAAGTAAAGGTGTAGAGGTTGCAGCAGTGGATACGATATGTTGCGGGAGAAGGTGCTTCGTTAACCGGACGCTAGGTGGTTTGTTACACAGAACCATCGGAGAAATTGGAAAAGAGCACTTTCAAAAAACACTTGGCAGGTGATTGGATAAACCATCTGTCTCTCAAACTAGCCAGTCGGGAGAAGAGTGAAAACATACTTTCCATTAATGAAAGCCTTCAGTGCCATGTTTTGCTCTTTTTACAATGATTAAATACTCCCCGCTTCTGTTTTACACTAGGCTACGTTAGGAGCCGCCATTGTTGTTTTGAAAAAACAGTTGCCTCACCGTGATGTCACACACACCATAGTCTATAGCCACGTCGTTCCACTTCCGGGATTGCGACGGTGCCGCCAGAAATTCCGCTGTTTTCGGCCGGATGTCCATTACCTCTATGCAAAACTAGTCAATAGCCACAACGTTTCATTTCTGGGATTGTTCAGATGCCGCCGGAAGTTCCACCGGATGTCCGCCATCTTCCTCTGTCTTTGTGTTGGCGTTCTAAACTCTGGTAGATTTCTGAGGACTATGGTTAACTGCTCCTCAGATCTCTGCAGGGTAAATCCAGACAGCTAGCTAGACTTATCTGTCCAATCTGAGTTTTCTGTTGCACGACTAAAACAACCTTTGAACATACACATGTTCCACCAACATGTGCCCGGCACTTAGCATTGCCCAAGACGATTGTGATTGGTTTAAAGAAATGCCAATAAACCAGAGTACGTTTTTCTCCCATCCAGGAATGCTGTGTAACAACACTAACACTGTATTGTTAAATCTTAAGAATTCAAAGCATGTCCTGTAGCTACCATCCATACAGTACAGTATCAAAATCAGTTGTAGGATAACTTTATGGGGTCTACTTAACACATCCCTATAGCCCTCGGACCAGGTGAAATATTAATCTAAGTCTGTCACATCATATGGATACAACTATTTGTATGCAGTTTGTGCGACTTAAGTGCGACTCGAGTCCAAGTCTCAGACTGGAGTCCCCATCTCTAGTAGGTGGCTAATTTAGCTAGCAACATAGCCTACATGTCGTTCTTAGAACAGAAATGAACATGTAAATCGACAATTGCACTTGATCTTTGCCCATAGTCAACCTCCTCTAGGTACATACAAAATACGTACATCAATATAATGAATAATAGAATATAATAATAGAAAAATTAACAAATTCTCAAAATAATATGCACAGGGAAAAACGTAACGTGCGTCGTTCACTTAAAAACAACCACGCACATATTTTAAAGGGGCAGAACACTTAAACAGAGTACACAAACATACACTTCTGGGAAATGGCAAGTAGAAGAATTAATAACCATGAAACATGGAAACCAGATCTATAGATTTTGTCCTAACGCTTCTGTACCTTCACAACATGAATACAGAGAAGTTCAACTATTTGCTGTGTAAAGATATAGTTGAAGATACAATCTCTCCATCTGTCTTGTAATCCAAGCTTCTCTGTTCTTTGTTTTCTTACACACGCGTGCATATTTCACGAGTTGGGGAACGACTGTGAGAGCCGTGTGGAAGCAATCCCAGTCAAAGAAAAATTGTCAGTACAGCCCCTTTAAAGATGATAAACACATGCATCATTGTAACCTGGAGCCAGACTGCACAAGCTGCAGTCACAGTTACAGCGGTGCTAATTAATGGCTTCTGCAGCCCTGTGAGAGCCATTTCCTAACAGCACCGTTTACAGGGGTTAAAAAATAGATGTTGGATGACACAGCAGAGGAAAATGTCTCACCTCCGAATAACTGTCAACCTGGTTCAGGCAGTGAGCTCTAACAGTGTCTGACAATGTATTAGCAGGTTTGACAAGCAATACAGGGTGCACATCAAATGCTCGGAGCAGAGTTTAGAGGAGTTTTGCACTTTAAAAGATTCATTGGCTGTAGCCTCAGGCAAGCATTAATACTGTAGTGTCAACGAGTCTTCACTAATAAAACTCCATATGAAACTATAGTAAATCCTGTCTAACCAGTCTGATGATGTTAAAGCAAACTATGACAGCTTGTATATTTAATTTGAATGTGTGTAAGATTATAACCCTACCGTCAGTATTTTATGGACACTGAGCAGTATACACCAAACACTTTGCTGATGATTATCAACTTTAACTTAGAAAGATTGCATGTAAAGAGCTTGCAACATGGAACATTCCAGTAATACTACTAGTAAACCTGCCGTTGTATGGTTGACATAACAGATGGGCTGGATGTGTTCTTGATTAGCCTTGTTGTCATACTGTTACTGTAGGCAGGATTACCAACTGGGCAAAGACCACTGTAGTGTTTACAGTGTGTACTGTGTATAACACCAGTGTGTGGGCAGTGCCGTGTAGAGTGACTGTCTGCGGTCATGCGCAGTAATGTAGTAAGTTGTTAGTCGCAGAAGTAGTACGATACCCGCTGTGTGCATGTTTTGACCAGAGAAGGTTTAGTAAACATTATTGATAATCAAGCAACAGTTGTCCATGTACTGTCCCGGCTAACTGAACCACCAGCTGCCACTGATACGGAGCACCATGCGGAGCACCATGCGGAACACCATGCGGAGCACCATACGGAACACCATGCGGAACACCGTAGCCAGCTTCACAAAGCTCTGTAGCGGCTAAAACAACTAGCAACTGCTGCTCAGCGTCATGGAGCTGCCATTCACATAAGGAGTAGCAAAGGTGGACTTTACCTGCCAGTCACATAAGGAGTAGCAAAGGTGGACTTTACCTGCCAGTTACATAAGGATTTGCAAAGGTGGACTTTACCTGCCAGTTACATAAGGATTTGCAAAGGTGGACTTTACCTGCCAGTTACATAAGTTTTTTTTTTTACTTCTTCCCCAAGCTCACTGGAAGAAAGCTGCTCGTGCCAGACCTGGGTTGTTACTAAGCTCTATTTTAACATGTACTCCTAATTTTAACATGTAATAACCATCTAAATTAAGGCTCTTTAACTTTTCCCCAAAGGACTGCAATGTGTTTTGAGTTGAACTCATTCACACTGTGGAGATAATTCCCAAGTGGCTGACATTTTTTTTAAATGTGCGTATGTTAAAGCCCAAAGCTTTTGAAAAAAAGAAGAAGACTATTTTGACTTTGTAATGGTTAAAAAGAACACATCATGGTATGAAACATGGTAGTTAAACCTGTTTTAAGTATTATATGGGATTGCTAAGTCTTTGTATTTTCCTGTTCAAATTCTTGATGCCCCTGCATGTTTTTAAACATACCCCCAAAAAGTTGATTCTTGACCAATAAGTATACAGTAACATATATCTCTATTTCTGAGCAAACAGGGGAATAAAATGTTAATGCCCAGGACATCTGGAAAAGGGGAGTGGCTGGAGTATAGTACTTCTGACTGAGTCTCCAATTACATTGTATAAAACAGAACCGGTTTGCTTGTGTGAGAAAAACTACAGGAGAGAAACCAGCAGCATTTATCATGTCATTTGATCCGCACAAGGTATGTCTCTTAATTAATTTTTTTTAAATAGTTACATTGTGCTTTACTCATTTCTTCTTAAGCATGTAGCCTAATGCTTAGGAACAAAGAATAGAGAATACAACCTTATACTCAATCTTTGAGCACAAAATTGTCCTTTTGGTAAACTACTTTTAGTTTCTCTCCTTTTAAGATGATGTGTGGAAGGTACTAGTTATGTTTCCATCGACCCGTTTTTTTCCGAATTAAGTGATATCAAATGAAAAATGCCTCAGTAAAATCCGATTGAATTTCATGAATATCGACTCAAAGAAAATGAGTTTTCTTCATCAGTGGCCGTATGGCGAGCAAAAAGCTTAACGTGGTTTAATTTAATAACAATGATCAATCATCACCAAATTTCTCTTATTACCCATCATAACCATGGAAAACTGTCAAATAATCTAACCCAATGTCCAATTATTATGGACGTTATCGACATAAAGCGTTTCTGCTTCAGGGCAGAGCGGCTGGGGGTTGACTCTCCACGGTTCTCATTGGCTTTATAATTCCTAATGTGAAAAAGCTTAACGTGGTTCAATGTACCTAAACAACGATCAATCATCACCAAAAATATCCTCTTCTATATTGCTCATCATAACCACTTAAAACGGTCAAATCTAACCCAATGTCCAAATATTATGGATGTTATCTGACACATTAACGTAAGATAACTTTTATAATCTTTGAATTTCGATTTAGTTTTTTTTTGACAGGCTATGACAAAATATGACCATGATACATCTGGTGATGATTGATCGTTGTTTAGATATTAAACCACTTTAAGCTTTTTCACGTTAAGCGTTTTAGAATGTCCCTTACGACAAGCTGTGGGACGTCCAGCGATACACGGCTCAAAAAAGAGAGTTGTCTCGCAGCGGTGCCGGAGGCAAAATATAAGGCAAGTTCCACCTTTTTGATGAGCTGGATCAGATCCTCAGCCAAAGGCCCATCGGAGCTTATAGCTTGGCTTCTAATATTAACAACAACAACAACTACTTCTGTCTAGCAAAACTTTGTTCAAAAAAGTTCGCTTGAATCTTGTGCGATTCAGTGCAAAAAATGAATGGAAACACCTTAAAATGTCTCAAATCAATTCGATATACCAATTTAATCGCAAAACAGCATGTGATGTCATTACGCATAGGTTTTTATTCGTTTTTATTCGGGCAAGATGGAAACATAGAGACCGAAAAAAATATGAGAGAAGGAAACGCTGGAGGCCAGCTAGCAGTGGTGGAGTCTACGTCAGTGGTTCTCCAATGGGGGTATGTGTCCCCCTAGGGGTACTTTAGAGTACTGTGTGTGTGTGTGTGTGTGTGTGTGTGTGTGTGTGTGTCTAAATCTGCCGCCGGATTTGGCCCGTGTGACCCAAGTCAACGGAGGCCGAACGGCGTTGATAAAACACGCTAAAAAGGGATTATGCGTCTCGATAACACGCCAATAATGGCGTACGAATTGTCGCGTCGTACGTACGCCACTTGATGACATCAGTCTGATCAGCTGGTCCGACCCCGGTGCTCCGTTAGCGGCACAAATCAGCCTTCATATTAACACAAATGTCCTTTAATGTAACGGAAAAGGTGGTCTTTTTCTGCTATTGTTTTGTCACTTTTCTTTTAACAAGTTTGTGTCACCTTTGGCCATGTTTTTGATGTTTTTTTTCAGCAGCTTTATTTGCATGAGTTTTTTTTACCGAACTTCAGATAATTCGATTGACAAGTGGATGGAAACTTAGCTACTTTTAAAAAACCTTCTGCTTTTTGTGTCTGCAACTGACAATGAACTTGAAACTGAAATTGCAATCTTTTTCACACAATCAAGTATTTGCCATTTAATTACTCTCACATGATGATCATATGCTTTGTATGTCATGAATCCTTTTCTTTTTTTTCTTCTTCTTTTTAAAAAGATCTCTCGAGCAGAACTGTTTGATTTCCATGGCGTCTCAATGACTCACTTTTACACAGACAACTGGGAGAACGTCCAAAACTTTCAGGCCAGGCCAGATGATATACTTATTGCAACATACCCCAAAGCAGGTAACATTAACAGCCAGTGTTAATGTGTGTATAGAGGTAAGGGTTGGGATCATTTTCATATTCCTCTCTTTCCTTCTCTTGCTGTGTTTCATTAATGGTTCAACATGCCCCCATTCACTTCCTCCAGCATATGTTGCGGGGAGGCCACTTGGAGAGCAGAGTGATAGTGGGCGGGGCAGGAGTGGGGGATTAAAATGCAGGGCTGTACTCAAGTCCACCTTTTTCAAGTCAAATGGGTGATCAGCAGCAGTGGTAGATTATTTGTGATCCTTAGAAAGTGCTGAGGGGAAAGTGAACGAGGGCTGTTGAACTAGAGCTGAAGATCTTTGCCCAAACCCAACAGGTCTTAATTTCTATCATTTTACACTGGCTCCGGCCGGTGTACTGCTGACAGACTGCCTTTTGTACAGTCGGGTAAACGGGTTCGGGCTTTTAAAAAGCTGTCAATCAAAATGTACTTGTCGGGCTCGGGCCGAATAATGTTAGGCTCTGTCGTTTTCGGGCCGAACTTTTAAGGCCCGATTACAGCTCTATGTTTGAACCACTATTGAAACGCAACTTCTGTCTGTCTTTCAGGAACCACATGGGTCTCCTACATCCTCGACCTGCTGTATTTTGGTCAGACAGAGCGTCAGACATCCACCCCAATCTTTGATAGAGTGGCTTTCTTGGAGAGCACCATCTCGCCTTTGGGTCCAGGTTTAACAATCAAACATACTCGCCAGATGTTACATACCTGCATCACACACATATTAGACTCGCATTGCCAGACCTTCCTCCACTGCCCTGCGGAGGCAGGACTGGCCACACAACATTCTGGGATGGGAGAAAAACGTGCTCTGGTTTATTGGCATTTATTTAAACCAATCACAATCGTCTTTTGTTTAGGTGGAACATGCGTACGTTCAGAGGCCCGTTCCAGAAGGCAGGTTTAGTGAAAACTCAGAGTTGGTTAACCCTGAGATGAGGGAAACTCTGGGTTTTCCGTTCCAGAAAGAGAGGTAACTTAACCTCGGAGTCAGTTATTATGGTAACTGAGCCTGTGAACCTAACCTGGTCGGGAGCAGGTTTTCTTCAAGAAACAGGGAAAAAAAACTTGAGTTTCTCTCATTCTCCTCCCTCTCAGAGGAATTCATTTCCTCATTCATTCATTCAGTCTGTAGGCCTATCAGGCGCATTTTAATGCAGTTTGTTATCTGCATGAATAAAAAGACGTAGCCTATTGGTTTATATTAGGCAGACTATAAAACGTGTCATGTCCTTTTGTTGACGATCCCGTTGATGAAAAAGCTGTATTAATTCACAGAGAGTTTACGTGGGTATTGAGTCCCGACTATAGATGTATTTTCATTTCCACATAACCGATTTGAGAGGTATTTTTTATCACAGTCCATTAGATATGTAGATACCTTATCCGTCCTCATATCACTAACATCAACCATCGTGGACAGGCTTTAACATCCCAGCAGATTCTTTGTGTCCATTACGTTTTTTGCAAACGGCAGTTTTCTTTATAACAGTGTAGCGGATCATACTGTAGCCTAAAGTAAAGCCACTGTAGAGGCGTCAGAAAAGTGTGACTCGCTCTGAAAAGTTTTTTAAACGTCTTTGTAGTGTTCCCTGGACACAAACCAGTGAGAGCCATTAAAAAGAAATAAATGATTATACATTATAGTTCTGTTAATGATCATGGTGCTGCAGCCTCAGAATGGGATTAGTATAGTTTACTGTTTCGCCCACAGGATTGCACCTGAATGAAATTATAATACAATTCCAGTTTTCACCAGTAATATTATAAGTTTACAGTGATTAAATATGAAATTAATACACTGTTAATGCGTACGCATTGACTCAAGCAGTAATTTTCTCCCACACAAATTCTCTTTTGCAGCATCAGCCCATTGACATAGCCGCTGTCTTGCTTTTTTAACGAAATACATGTTCAAACTCGCTGTTTGTGCGCCAACCCGTTTGTTTGTGGTTGTTACCATGGTGAATCATAGAATCATGGCTCCATTCATACTGCCTTTTGTGCACGCGCGTAACCCTGAGTGAATCTACTCCGAGTTGATTGAACCAACTCATATCAGCTGTTCTGGAACCGAAAACTCTGAGTTTCCCATCTCAGGGTAAATCAACTCAGACATCAGGGTTGGACTCAGAGTTTGTTAAACCTCCTACCTGGAATGGACCCCAGTAGTTTTAGTTGTGCAACAGAAAACTCAGATGAAAATGAGTTGATGAAATGAGTGAAATCCAGTAAAACGGAGTAATCCCAGAAGTGGAATGTTGTGGATATAGACTACGCACATACAAACACTTAAATGGTAACTTCCGTTTTTTTCACCCTGGACCCTATTTTCCCATGTTTTTGTGTGTAAGTGATTGATGAAATTGGTCCAGTATTAAGCATGACCACTGTAACCGGCAGCCACAGATCGGGCTGCTATGTGACACTATGGGGCAAATGTGCATCGTCAATTTGGTCCACTAAAAGTTCGGTTTTTGCCACTAAGTGTCTGACAACATTATGGAAAGGATCCATTCAGAGATAGACCTTTAAAACCTCTTTAAGACCTTTCTGTTTAACCAGAAACAGCTCTGAGGTCTCTAGCTCTAAACCCACCAGACTCCAAAAAAAAAAAAAAAAAACTTTACTTTTAGCGTGTATACAGCCAACATATTGTCACATATAAATCGGTAAACTATGTGTGTATTTCAACCAAAACTAGAGTTGTGATTGTTGGAAAAGTGGAAAGACGACCT
This sequence comes from Perca flavescens, assembly GCF_004354835.1. Lineage (NCBI taxonomy): Eukaryota > Metazoa > Chordata > Actinopteri > Perciformes > Percidae > Perca > Perca flavescens. The sequence goes on from NC_041336.1 coordinate 34,130,609, forward strand.
AAAACAGCTTTTCATAGTTTTTATATTGTTTGTCGACTTGCAATGAAGTGTATTTTATGATGCTAAAATGACTGTTTATTTACATAAAGTCTGGTGGCTTTAGCAAACGCAATTTCGCGGATGTTTTTGTTTTAAAAAAGGATCTTACTCTTTAACAGAAATGTCGAGCTCCTTAAATATCCTTTCCATAATGTTGTCAAACACTTAGAATATTAATCTGAGCCTGTCAGCGGCAAACAAGCACTTTTGTGAACGTAAATAGAAGCTGCACAATTGCCCTATTAACTCACATTGCAGCTTGTTTCGCCGCTGCTGACTGCAGCGATCTCGCTTAATAATGGACCGATGTCAAAGACTGTTGTTCCCATCAGCCAAAAGGTTGAAATAACGGGTTGAAAAAAAAACGGTAGTTGCCCTTTAGTTACCTTCAGTATACTGTGTGGTAATGTTCTACCTTTCATTAAACATTAACATTGTACTTAAAAGGTTTGTATGCCTTGTATTAGTTTATTATTAAACCAAGCACTTTACAAGATCAGGGCTTGTGTAAGTGGAGAAAGGGGTTTGGATTTGAGTGAGCTCCAAACAGCCGATCAGAATAATAAAACACAATACATAAAATCATGGAACATAAAAAACCACAGCAAACAAATATTTAAAAAAAACAACAAATGAACCCATTACTTCTGCCATGTGACACTTTACTTACTCTGTATTTACCTTTTCATACAGGAAAAGACTTGGCGGACAACCTCCCCACCTCTCCTCGACTCATTAAAACTCACTTGCCAGTCCAGTTTGTGCCAAAGTCCTTTTGGGAGCAAAACTCCAGGGTCAGTATTATGTATTTGCATTATATCAACTAGAAGTAAGCCCCTTTTGGGCTCCCCCTTTTCCCTGAGCCTCACCTGACAAGAGTTGGGTACCGAGACCCGGTGCTATTACAGCACCTGTGCCTTAACGACCGGTATCTACCGGACCGAATAGCAACACAGATTTAGGTGCCTCATTTTGGTTTCAGTGAAAGGCCTTCACTGCTCTCTGATGCTCTGAAACAGTTGTCACAGGCAACAGAAGCACTTGGCAGCAGGTAGCGTTAGCCTACCGTTAGCTAACAGTTAAAATGCTGACTAAACAGTGTAAAATTGTGACTGTATTTCACTGTAAAGGATTCCAACACCGAGACGTACAACAGTCTGCAGCTGCCGCTGTCGGAAAAATAACACCGGCGGTATGTTTACTTGAAACTCGCCTCGCCAGCCTCGTGGTGCATTATGGTAAAATACATTTTTCCCATCTAGTGGTTGTTTTTGTCGTTTGCCAGCAATTTACTGATGAAATATTATATAAATATTATATATACAATATAATTATTGTTATAAATTGTGATTACATTTTTAATAAATAATTACATTTTGACCATATGCCCTTAGCAATAATTGTTAAAAAAATAATTTTGTGCCTTTTCTTTTTTTAAATACAGTATATAGGCTATATATACACTACCGGTCAAAAGTTTGGGGTCACTTAGAAATTTCCATTCCATTATAGACAGAATACCAGCTGAGATCAGTTGCATTGTTTTTTTTTTTAACCAGGGCAGCAGTTTTCAGATTCCATAATGTTCTTACATAATTGCAAAAGGGTTCTCCATTGTTTTCTCAGTTAGCCTTTTAAAATGATATCAGGTTAGTAAACAGAATGTGCCTTTTGGAACATTGGATGAATGGTTGCTGATAATGGGCAATGTAGATATTGCATTAAAGATCAGCCACTTCTTTGTACAACAGTTGAGAACCCTTTTGCAATTAGGCACAATTAAAAGTATTGTTTTAGCGCCGGTATTAGAACAAATCCAAACCTGCCTCCTGAGACTGTTGCCATATGCCACTTTTATCATGTGCAAAGGGCAGAACTCTAAGTCGTATTAATTGTAATATTGGAAGGGAGGTGCACAATTCATATGTGAAAAAGCACACACAACTCTCACATTATAATGCAGTAAAAAAACAAAAAACAGCAAAAACAACATTTTCTGTTAGTTTTCCTGAGAAGGTACATGATCATTCCACACATGCTCACAGGCTCATACACCACATACGCACACCTAGCATGCTCAAAAACTTATTATAAAAGAAGAAAGATCAAAAAGAATGTGAAACAGAAAAAAGGGGCAGTGCGCCAGGCCATTGATTCAAAGGGGTTGACCTTAGTGTCTTAATTAATCATAGGTGTGTTTTGGGCGTAACATGCAATAAACCAATCAGAATGTCATCTCCCATTCCCTTTAAAAGCCAAGGCGCGTTTGTAGCTTGGCACATTGCTATTTTGATGGAGGATTTGCTGAGCAGAAAGGAGAGATTTTCAGGAGAAGAAACTGATCTGCTCGTGCATGAAGTGAAAGCGCACGAGCAGATCATATCATAATACTAGGGGTGTGACGAGACACTCGCTCACGAGACAAGACGAGACACGAGATTGGGGTCACGAGAACGAGACGCGATCTTAACACTAATTTAAAGAAAACTTCAGTTAAGAAATATGACTGGGACAAATAGTCTTTACTCAGAGAACCAAGGTTACAAGCTAGGGGTGTGACGAGACGCTTACTCCACAAGACGAGACACATCACGAGATTGGGTTCACGAGAACGAGACGAGATTTCTCGTCGAGGTGAAAAGTTGTCTCGTGAGGCGATGTGATGTCAGCGTGATGGAGCGTGGAATTACTATTGAAGATCCCCCTGCCACTTTTAAATCATTTGTGTGGCAACATTTTGGTTTTCCTGCGGAAATAATAAACAGCGAAAGAGTGACCGACAAGACGAACACAATATGTAAACATTGTAAGAAAAAATGCCGTATACCGCGGCTAACACGAGCACTATGCAAAAACACTTACAGCACCACCACAGCTCTCTACTATCTCGTCACGCGAGATCTCGCGAGATCTTGTAAAACGAGATCTCGTCACACCCTTACATAATACTATTTCACAAGTACTCAATGCAGAAAAATCCTCCTATTTTAGAAAGTGTAAAGGATCCAAACAGTTGTGTGTTTAATGGTCTAATCATTTCAGCTGGACTTGTAGCCGTTATATTGTTGGCTAGTTTAATTTAGAATCAAACATCAGATTTTATAAACTACATGTGTCTTGTGTGCAGCAATCTTAATGTGTAAAGTAACTAGTAACTAAAGCTGTCAGATGAATCTAGTGGAGAAAAAGGTACAATCGTTATCTCTGAAATGTAGCGGAGTTGAAGTACCTCAACATTTGGACTTAAGTACAGTACTGGATGTACCCCACTGATTATGTCTCATGTAACATTGGTCTTCAGATCATTTAAGTGTTTTCTTTTTCTGTAGATAGTCTACGTGGCCCGCAATGCCAAAGACAACATGGTGTCTTATTTTCATTTTGACCGCATGATCAGGACTCAGCCAGAGCCTGGAGAATGGAGTAGCTACTTCCACAGATTCATGGAGGGAAAGAGTATGTATGAAAAACTCTAATAATACAAGTATTTTTATTGTTGCATAGCTGAAGTGAACACTAAGTGCTCGCTTGTGTTTTTTTGTATTAACAAAATGCATCATACAAAGAATCAGGTAAACAGCAACAGCACATAAACATCAAGACTAATTCTTACAAATATATATAAAAATGAAATAATAAAAAAATATAAAATAACATACAATAGGATATATCACATTTAGTCAGAGGTTTCAGGGAAAAAGCTCTATAGTTTAATACTTTTGTTGTTGTTCAACAATCTAAGTGACTCAAGTAGAGATTTTGGTTCTATGAAAATAGGTAAACAATTAGGAAGTGAGTTAATTTCTGCTTGTGAATATAAAATTTGGCATCTAGAATAATGAAATTAATGAAAAATTCAAGAACGCCATTTTCCGAATTATCAATAAAAACAGATAATGTCTTTAAGGTTAGAAGAGCAGACATAAGCCCTGTTTGCACGGGATTAGTATCATCTGGGATAAGCGAAGCCAGCTTTTATTCAAATTAACTGACATATCTGCATATCCGCATTGTCCTGACTGCGCTGAAGCATACAACAACATTAAAAAGACGCATAGGAAACAAAAACCTTGAAAAATGATGGACCCCGCCAAATCACAGACATGTCGATTCAAGACTAATATTATCACAGGACCTCGGTGTTCAACGAAATGTGGCAGGTCATTTGGGGAGACATGGCCAATTGGCATGGGATTAAGATCACAGACAACCTCCTTAATTATTACAAATGACTAGCGATCACCAGGTCATACTAGTCCCGTGCGAATAGGGCTAAAGTGAGTGGGTTCAAAAAAGTAAGACTCCAAATCTGTCTAAAATCTTTTGGATATTTCACAATAAAAAAAAATAAATGTGAGAAATTGTCTCAATATTCTGTTTACAAAATGTACAGAAGAGTAAATGTCGGCAAATCTAGCAACCAGATGATTTGCAGGGTATATGTTATGTAACGTTGTTCTGTTGCTTCAGTGGTGTTTGGATCCTGGTATGACCATGTGAACGGATGGTGGAAGAAGAAACAGACTTACTCCAAACTCCATTACATGTTCTACGAAGATCTGAGTGAGGTAATTTAGTTACCGTGGGTCTCTTTCTACTCTAGGTACTTTTCTCCTTTAGCTTGGTAATAATGCATTAATTGAGACGGCTGTGTTTCCAGGATACTGGACGGGAAATAGACAACCTCTGCTCTTTTCTCGGTTTGTCCCGTTCGGACGAGGAGAAGAAACTAGTTGCAAGTGGAGTGCAGTTTGATAAAATGAAAAATGACGACACAACCAACTATTCTACGCACTGTGCTATGGATTTAAAAATTTCTCCATTCATGAGAAAAGGTAACTTAACCCTCCTAACCCCAAAACCTGCCGGCGGGATTGAAAAAGCATGTTTTGTTTATAAGATCGCCAAAGAAAAAACACTTAGCCTTGAAAGATACTGAAAAACCCTGAATTGTTTGTCGGATTCTCAAAATTCCGACTGCCCATGAATGCGTCTCAGTAGAATCCAACGACATTATGTAAAAAGCTCTAAAGTTAAGCCAAAAAACACTAAGTGGATAAAAACACTTGCATAGAACATATCCATCTTCATAAATTGGCCATTAGGATGATCAAGAAGCTGTATAATGCATACAAGTCTACACTTTTTTAGCTTCAAGGGGCATTCATTCGCTTTACAGTGTGACACATAGCCATGTGATGACAGAAGTTCTCCATTTATGAGAAAAGGTAACTTAATGAATAATTAAAAGTTAAATGTGTGTAACAAGAAAAACAAACTCGGATCTCTTTTTGCTAAAATAGCTGTGGGATTGTGTCTGTGGTTCTGCAGGGAAGGTTGGTGACTGGAAGAACCATTTCACTGTGGCCCAGAGTCAACAGTTTGATGAAGACTACGAGAAAAAGATGAAGAATTCCACACTTCAGTTCCGCACTGAAATTTGAACAGGATTGTGGATTTAAAGATGGATCAATGACGTTGATGGTGTGATGACCCCTCCCACTCTTTGGGTGGCTCTTGGTGAATGAATATATGAATCAGTGAATGATTTATTACTTAATTGTTTGTTTTCGTGTCTGGCCGCTTACACGGCTTATCCATTATAGGATTATTCAGACACATTTTAAATAAACACAAAACTAAATACAGTATGTACATAAAGGGTACAAGTGTAACATTTACAATTCAACAAAAGAACAGATAAATACAAGGTATACAAGTTGGGCACTAACATAAAGTTAACATTTCAACATAAAACCCTTTCAGACCAGAATAAACTATAGTGAAATAGGGCTGCACAATATATGTATTTATTTGTAGACTCGTTGGACCCTCGTGACAAAAACTTATCAACCCCTGACGTGCTGGATGACTTTGAACAGACTTTGAAAACACTAGTGTCTGACACCATCTCACTCATCTAAAGACAGTCATCTCAAATCTAATGTCAAAGTCAGAATAATAATAAGTAAAGACTGGGGATCTTGCAGGGTCACACATTGCCATTGGCTACAACTAGATTTGTTTTGAAATATTCTACCAAGCTAGCTAGCTACCGCTAGCGTTAGCTGGTAACTTAAGGGAAAGTTTGCCGATTTTCTGTTCTGCTGTACGTGCAGATGAATGTCTCCAGTACCCGGAGGTCTGTGTTTATCTGCCGGTAAAACTCCTGTTGGACTCGCTTCAGAAGGGTAGAAAACAGCAACTTTCCCTATTTAGCGTTTAGCTTAGCACGGCGCCATAGCAACCATAAACAACACTGCTCCAGCGTTGGCTGCTTCCTTTTTCGGTGCTGGAGGAAGCGCACCCATTGGTTGTTGACAACTTTCACATGATTTAACTGTCAAGTCTTAAAACTTCCAATAATATCAAACACGTTTGATTTTGTCTGAACGTCCAGACGTGAAAAAGACTGACCGGGACTGAGTTTTAGGACCACCTTACACCAAACGAGCACGGCCCGACTCCAGAAAGACTCTCATGATTTCATTCAGATATTGGTAACTCTTTAACTCTTTTTACTGTTTTTACTTGACTCAAAGAGTTAGCACAATAATTCCTATGTGCCTGGACTGTTTGGCGTATGCACAAATGGCAAATAAAAATCTTGAATCTAGATAAAACTGTTGTATTCTTCCCTGTGATCTGTGGAGAAGGCAGTCCGAGTGGCAGAAAGATGAGCCACACCTGAGTCCACTCTTCCTGATTGCACTCCTCTTCTTACTTCAGAGTGCTGGAGATGCAGTTTTCTCTCTCTCTATGTCTCTCTCTCTGTCAACACAGCCAGCAGGGTTGTTGTTGGTTTGGTTAGTAAATAGCAGCTGGAAGTTCCTTCTCGAAGTTATTTAGCAGAGGCACCATGGCTCTGTCCGGCACTTAGCACCGCCCAAGACAATTGTGATTGGTTTAAAGGAATGCCAATAAACCAGAGCACGTTTCTCTCCCATCCCAGAATGCTGTGAGGCCTAGCCAGACCCTCCTCCACAGCGCTGTGGAGGAAGCTCTATTTCATTCATTAATGTTATGTTTATTTTTTGTTTATTACCAGTGCATTGAATCTTGTTAATTGCAAATGGCCAAAATAAACTAAACTTTAAAAAAAAAAATTCTAATCTAACAAATCAATAATTAGAACTAGAATCCCATCAACTATGTTTACAGGTCTATAAGGTTTGGGCAATCTCTAGAATTTGCATTTGATACACAATAATAAAACGTATTATACTGAGGTACTTTTCTTTTTACTTTTTACTTGTTACTTTAGTTACTTGTTTGACAGTTAGACTCAAAACATGGCAGCAGTATGTACACGCCTACATTCTTTCAGAAAGTTGTGCAGCATGTCACAGTGAGTTCTGCATTACACAACAAACTGACTTCTTTATGGGTGATCATTTAGACACAACCACGGTTTTGGGAAAAACATTCTCAGCTACTTTAAATGTTTCACTTGTTATTTTATACATTTATGATTGACTTAGAAAATATTTTACAAAGCCCTTTTAACTGTTAATTGGGATTACTGGAATGATTAAAAAATGGAAGCACACACCTCATCTGGAGAGAATTAGACAGGAGTCGACCACTACTGTCCTTAAGCACAGTTGATTGTTAGAGATTGTGTGATCTCAAGTATTCACAAATCCCACCACTGAGGCTAATACATTATAATAATAATAAAAAGAAACTCAAGTCTCTTCTCGTTTCTTCTCTCGTGTTCACAGGAGGCAGACCTGACAGGGGCGGGGCTGTAAAGTGGGGGAGGGGTGGCACAGGCCCCTCCTGAAATATGATTGACCATGACATGACATGACCAATTCATGTTTCCATGACGAATATCCAAAATTCTAACACCATGCAACCAGAACTGGAATTGTTTTTAAAAAGAACTTTGCAGACTGAGCCTATAGAATAGAAAATGTGTATTGTATTCAGATATACAATTTGTTTAAAAGGAAAATAAGTGAAACTAATAATGAATGTGATGTTTTATTTAGCAGAATTGCATTGTGTTGTTCTAGCCTATCCAATCTCTCCTATATTTCTAAGCAGATTTTCTATGCTATATTCTGATAAACTCTAGAAGATCTAGGCTCTCAAACTGAGCCATCTCACGGAGCTCACACGACATCAGGTCCTCCAGGATGCTGTCCAGGATTGAAGACGAGGTCTGTGAGTCCCTAGTCTGGCTCAACTACATTACCTTGCACATTGCTGGGATAAAGCCTATGTAGTGATGTATGTCTGTTACCCATTGACTTGTGGACTGGGCTTTTGAACAAGGCTGTAGTCAAGTTCACCTTTGTCGAGTCCAAGACAAGACCAGGACTAGTCGAGACTGAGTCAAGACCAAGTCCAAAGAGGTTCAAGTCCGGTTCAAGTCAGTCAAGACTGAGACAGAAAAAAAAGAATCCTCTTCAAGACCACTTACCTACCTGTTCATAATTGATGTGATGTGAGAGGCAGTATATCTTCTATTTTAAGATGATCATTTTGCTTTTTGATTATTTGTAATAATCAAAAAGCAAGTGCAACACTGTAGGATCAAATTGGGCCATATTATTTACTTTATGTATCACAATTTCACTTAAGTCACATAAAGCTGAAGTGCAACGTCACATTTTAGATGTTGAGTCTTTTTATTTTGGTGTAACAAGAACATTCTAGACTGCCGATGGAAAATGTAACATGTAACAAGCAACACAGGTGTCACCAAAAAACACTGAAACGTTCCCATTCTTGAACTTATTATATACTTACTATATAAATGAAATTGACCTGACTACACTTGGATGTTCATTTTAACTTTTAGCCTTGTACAGCATTTCTACGCATGTCCGTACATTTAGCATAGTGATCTATACTGTATGTGTGTGTGTGTGTGTGTGTGTGTGTGTGTGTGTGTGTGTGTGTGTGTGTGTGTGTGTGTGTGTGCGTGCGTGCGTGTGTGCGTGCGTGTGTGCGTGCGTGTGTGCGTGCTGCTTTAGAGGCCAGTATTGAGCGCCACCTCAGCTCCTCTATGGCCTTGATGAAATATAAAGCAGGAATGTTTTCCCCGAATCAGCATGCTGGTAATTGCATGCGACAGAAATGGATTTCCTGTCACTCCTGGGCTTTATGAAGAGGGCTGAGCCACTTTTTCTCACAACATGTGTTTTGATTTTCAGCATCGCAAAAGGTGATAAATTAGCAGACACGTTTATTGGACGTCGACTCAGACATGACAGGATCTATCACTGCTCCAAAATAAGGGGGAACTCTGCCTGCCAGTGCTTTATTTTTTTTTTTGATTATTTTTTTTTTTTTCCACAGGGTAAGCCAGCTGTGTAAGGCCCAGAAATGTGAATCGACCACAATAATCTTGCTGCCATAATTTATTCACATTTAAGTAATCAAAGTGGAATAAATTGGTGATTTGATGAGTGCTCGACTTGGCATTAGAATCTGATGAGAGAAGCATTTAAACACAAAAAAAAAATGGAAAGGGAAAAAAGTGTCCTGCCCTGCATTAGTATGGTTCCGCCAGAGCAAATTTTCATTTTCTATGTCATAAAACAGCAGTTCATGTTCAAGCTTTATTTTGCATGTTTGAAAAGACATGAAGGGGAAGTGAAGCGGAAACTTTGAGGGAGGAGAACGTGTGAGTGGTCTCTGCTTGCATGTACAGTGTTCTTCCAGCTTACTTATGTCATGGCGTTCACACACTCCCCTGCCTTGCATGGCTGGTCCTTTGGAGGGTCAGTTAGTGAACCGTGACTTATTGGTCCTTCCAGAGCAGCTGGGCTGACTTGGATTAGATCGCTTTTCAGGGAGGAAGCCATCAGGCTCTCAAGATCTGCAGCTGCTGGTTTTCAGCAACTGATATCATTTTAAAACACACCTGCAATAATGATGATCGCACATTACTTAAATGTACCACACAGTAATGTCCCCGCAGTATACCATTATTTCCAAACATCACCTTCAACAACCCTCATTAAGCCATGATCCCCAGAGCAAATAAAATTTAAGACAAGATGAAATCAAGATTTTAATGGGAATAGAATTGAATGGTTTTTCATAATGTGTAATGTGAAAGATGTAGTGGTGAAGCCATTGGCAAATTTCCATCATTGATGATCGCCTTTCTCAAAACTTTAATTACTTACTAAAAACGTGCTCTGGTTTATTTGCATTTCTTTAACACAATTACAATCGTCTTGGGCGCTGCTAAGCGCCGGACGGAGCATGGTGCCGCAGCGAAATAGCCTCGGGAAGGAACTCGTGGTAGCTGGTAGCTAAAGAAATTTTTTTTTTACAGTAAAAAAAAAGAAGTCAGAACTCAATAAATTTTTCACATGTGGCCCTAATCCTCTTCTGTATCCACCAGCTCCTGAGAAGAATATCTTGCTCTTTTGCTGCTAAATGCTCCACCATGCTCACCCGCTAATTGCTAACTGTCTGCCTGCTGTTTGGTGCTGGAACTGTAGTGTAAACTTCCATTTGATGGGTTATTGTCGTTACAAATCATTCTAATCCACCATAGACAGGCTTCTCTGGCTTTGTTTGCATTGAATGGGAATGATTGGAGGTGTCATGCAATTGTTCTTTTAATCAAAGATAAAGGCAACATTTGACCACTTAATTTTTCCAGTAATAGTCGATGAAGCTGAGCCAAAATTAAAACAGTTTACTATTGTCCTCCACATGATGTTTTCTAATTTAGCACCACAATGTTAGTTTTTGTGCCAAGAAACATGAACCTAAAGAAACTGAATAATCCAGATCCATTTTTAAAATATCTTAATTTTGTCTTTTGGAAAACTAAAAGTGCAATTTATGCTACTCACAAATGTCAGACTAACAGGCAGATTTGACATGATTTTACAGTACCTTCAAACAGAATTGATTCTTCATGTCTGTGACAAATCAGTGCAAGTTTTCCAGTTTTTGGGTCCCTCTGTAAGATCATTTTAGTCTTTTAGCCAGACACCAGCACAATGGAATCAGTTGATAAACTAAGCTCCGTGTATCATCCACTAAACATTTCCCATATGTGCTGAGCCAGTATGTGTGTGAGGGTATGTTATCTTGCATTGACTTGATGTATGCAATTCAAAACGCCTCTCTGACATTCAGCACTGCCTTACGCTATCAAAACTATTTGTGATGCTGCTGAGCACAAAGACCATTTGACCCGTGTGTGACCCTAAATTGATGCAGGAGTGGACATGCCTGAATGAATGCTTTGGTTCTGTAATAAGGGCGTTTAAGATGGCTGCAACATTACATCAACATAAAAGGGAAGGTTTTAAGCGCCATCCTCATTAAGAGGGGAACATCAAACACTCCGCTGGGAGATAATCCCAGCCCGTTTTTCAGTGCTCAGGCTTTCGGCAAATAATCAAAGAATTCAGGTAGATGCAGAATAAGTTAATCCTGCAGATTAGTGGGAGTGCATAAAAATGAAGGCAGAGGATGGAAAGAGAATGAGGAAAAGAAAGACCACTTCAGAACTCGCTGGAACAGAAAAAAAGCAGTGAGCTTTAAGAGCCAAGAGAGGAGAGGGTTTCCTGCTGTTGGAGCAGTGCCTCCTGTCAGGTACAGCTACCCAGATCAATACCACAGTAATCTATACCTCGATACACAACTCAATACTCTACTGATTTGGTATCAGTACCTATTAAGAAGCATTGATTTCATAATGTTTAATGCAGTCACAAAGATCTCATGAATGCACTTTCTGCATTTAAACAGCTTCATGTTTGTGCTAGTGAACAGACCCTAGTGACACAGAATCCCATAAACCCACAGCACACACAGTCGTTCCTCCTTCAGACTGATTTTGTAAACACTGTAGTGTAAAAGAGTAGTAACAGTACAGTACAGAAGTTGATTAGCGCCAAAGTGAAACATGTATTTCAGTTCTGAGTTTAAAATCAGAATTCTGATTTATTTTTTTACTTTATTCTGACTTTACTTTTTCCTCTGAATTCTGAGATTGATATTAATCAATACTGACTCAACTCAAAAACATTTTTCACATGTGGCCCTAATCCTTTTCCATATTATAGCCTTCAGATAGATTACAAATTCGACGCATAAAGTGTGTCATGGTTTTGGGATTCCATGACACTTGCCATTTTTTTTCCTTGGAGAAATCTTAAACATAAATTCATCATTGGTACATCCAGAGCAACCACCTCATCCCCATATGAGAATGAATGACCAAACCACCACGAACCAAGTAAAATCCATACCAAAGTGAATGAGGGCTTTCCGGATTTCTGGCATGACTATTTTAAATATTAATTAATTTAATAAAAAGTCCACATTTGGATTGATGTTTTTGATGCACTGGGTTTAACCAATCATCGTTCTTCCATCTACCAATGGTATGAGGCTGGCCAACGCGTTCTAGCCCTTCAGAGGCAAAGTAAGGTGGGAAACATGAGTGCGGTGTGGTAACCATGGTATCCCAGCAACGTGCACATAAAATGGAAGCAAAGTTTATCAAATCTGGCGAAGATACAGCTTTAGTTGAGAAAGGAGTAAAAAACAAATGGTGCTAGGCATGGATAGAGGAAAAAGGATAGAGAAGGGAAACCGTTCACCACATGGAAGTCTCGCATTGCCAGACCTTCCTCTACAGCGCTGCGGAGGAAGGTCTGGCTAGTCCACACAACATTCAACATAGGATGGGAGAAAAACTTGCTCTGGTTTATTGGCATTTCTTTAAACCAATTACAATTGTCTTGGGCGGTGCTATGTGCCGGACGGAGCAACGGTGCTGCTGCAAATTAGCCTCGGGAAGGAACTTGTTTTGTTGGAACGTGTACATTCAAAAGTTGTTTTAGTCGTGCAACAGACAATTCAGATTGGACAGTGGATAGTCTCTGGTCCCTGTGTATGTCTGCTCTGGTCCCTGTCTGCTCTGGTCCCTGTATGTCTGCTCTGGTCCCTGTCTGTTCTGGTCCCTGTGTATGTCTGCTCTGGTCCCTGTCTGTCTGCTCTGGTCCCTGTCTGTCTGCTCTGGTCCCTGTGTATGTCTGCTCTGGTCCCTGTCTGCTCTGGTCCCTGTGTCTGTCTGCTCTGGTCCCTGTCTGCTCTGGTCCCTGTATGTCTGCTCTGGTCCCTGTCTGTTCTGGTCCCTGTGTATGTCTGCTCTGGTCCCTGTCTGTCTGCTCTGGTCCCTGTCTGTCTGCTCTGGTCCCTGTGTATGTCTGCTCTGGTCCCTGTCTGTCTGCTCTGGTCCCTGTCTGCTCTGGTCCCTGTGTATGTCTGCTCTGGTCCCTGTCTGCTCTGGTCCCTGTATGTCTGCTCTGGTCCCTGTCTGTTCTGGTCCCTGTGTATGTCTGCTCTGGTCCCTGTCTGTCTGCTCTGGTCCCTGTCTGTCTGCTCTGGTCCCTGTGTATGTCTGCTCTGGTCCCTGTCTGTCTGCTCTGGTCCCTGTCTGCTCTGGTCCCTGTATGTGCTCGTCACAGAGCCGCCCACAAAGCAGCCTCTCGGGAATTACGTCACACAACAAAGTACCATAGTATTGTGTGCAAAGCACCAGTCAATTTAAGTTCACGCTTAATGGTCCCATGAAAAACAGTGAAAACCGGACATTTTCAGGAATTTATAAAAAAAAAAAACCTGGACGCCACCGGACAGTAGGTAAAAAGTGTCCGGGCAAAAGAGGATGTTTGGTCACCCTACTATAACAGAATGTTGGGAATTATTTTCTTCATTTGTTTTAAATTGAACAAGCAATTTGTTGTATTTTAGCAGAAATGCAGAACCTTAAACACTCTAATATCCATTTATTTATCGCAAGTAATATCGTTACCGCGATATTCAACAACGTTATTGCATATTTTCCTCATTTCTTCTGGATTTACCCTGCAGAGATCTGAGGAGCAGTTAACCATAGTCCTCATAAATCCACCGGAGTTTAGAACGCCACCACAAAGAAAATCCAAGGCAACGGACTTCCGGCCTAAATGAGTTAACGGAGCAATCCCGGAAGTGGAACGTGTAGTGGACTAGACACATACAAAAACTTAAATGGTAACTTCCGTTTTTTTCAACCTGGACCCTATTTTCCCATGTTTTTATGTGTAAGTGATTGATGAAATTGGTCCAGTATTAAGCGTGACTGCTGTAACTGGCAGCCACAGACCGGGCTGCTATGTGGAGCAAATGTGCATCGTCAATTTGGGCGACTAAAAGGGCTGTTTTTGCCACTAAAAGGTTCAGATTAAGTGTAAAGACAACATTATGGAAAGGATCCCTACAGAGATAGAAATTTAAAACCTCTTTAAGACCTTTCTGTTTAACCAGAAACAGCTCTGAGGTCGCTAGCGCAGTTAACCATAGTCCTCATAAATCCACCGGAGTTTAGAATGCCAACACAAAGAAAGAGGAAGGTGAGGGACATCCGGCTGAAAGGAGGGACATCCGGCAGAATTCACACCGGCTCCACAATCCCGGAAATGAAACACTGTCGATATAGACTAAGCACTTGGTGACGCCAATTTGAGGGAGCCAGGTGCTTGCTTCTGCAGCGTATACTGTATAAGCAGCGGTAAGAAAGTACTTTCTCATCATGACTTAGATCACAAAGCCTCGGACTGTGCACACTGAGGAACGTTCCTGGCAACGCCGGCTACCACTGTGCCTTCAAGGACCAACAGTGTTTATGATAAAAAAATGCGGAACATGATTTGTCGTTCACGATTGCTGAGCCACTGGTCGATCTGTGTGAAAAGCTATCTGCAGACAAAACTGCCTTGACGAAGATGTCTGTTTCAAATCAGCATGCCAGCTATTTAAACACACATGGCCTTGCCCCGGTGTTTAGACAACGTCTATTTGAAAAGCCTAAAAGGTTTTCAATCAATATAGATGAACATTTTTTGTACTACTAAATCATTTTGACTTTTATTTATTGTGAAATACAGGAAGCACTTTGACTGTTTTGCCAGTCAAGTTCACTTTAATGAATTCATATTGAAACATTATACTGTGCAATTCTTCGACCCCATCCAAAAATGTTTCGGTCTCAATTTAAGCACTGGAGAATGAACAGTGCAAAAACTCAAGACTTCTGGGTTTATAGCATATGCACAGCCAGGCTAAACACACACACGCACCACAAACGCTGTATTGGTACATTCGAGGCTATTTAAAGCTTTAGTGCGTAACTTTTTGATAATAATGATCGTCCGTTACATTCAAGCCATTGCCAAATAAGTTGCTACAAAGCTAATTAAGACTATCGGCTCCACACAACTCTCTCTGGATTTCTCAGTATGCAATTGACCATGAAGTACATTTGTTATTTTTTTTAATAAAGACATCATTATAGACTTTAGAGCTGAAAAAAATTATCACTTAGTCAATTCATAGTAAATTATTCAACAAATTTACTGATGATCAATTAATTTTTTCAATTAAGTTTTTCTTGCATACATTCAACACATTCTCTCGTTCCTGCATCCCATGTTTGAGGTTTAACGTCTTACGTTCTAATACATTGCCTATCTTTGGGTTTTGGATTGTTGGTTGGCTAAAACAAGACATTTGAAGACACAACCTTGGGCTTTATGAAATTGTCCTGGACATTTTTCTCCAAAACAATTAAAATCAAACAATCAATAATTTCTCAATTAATTGATAATGACTTAAGGTCTTTTCACTCTGTAAGGGACACTTCGCCTGCCTACTCCTTTGGATCCGTGGGGTCTCACTGCACTCCTCGTGTGAATAGACCGGCAGACAACACTCCACAAGTAAACGGCAGGTGCTCAATGCATTGTAACCATGGAACTTTTGTGCACTACTGTATACCTGCTACAACTGAATGACATAAATTGACTGTGGTGTCATATATACCTAATCACAGGTCGATTTATAACAAATACTGGCTGTCTGAAAAGACATTTACTCAGCACAGGTGTCCATTGCTGCTGCTGGTCACTGCAAGTGATTACAGTTTCTGCCTGTGTCTGGTTGGTAATGGACAGTGTTGGTTACTAGTTACTGTAATTTGACAGTATTTAGTTATATTACAATATTACTGTCTCTGAATTGTAATGCTTTACACTACTTTTGAGTTACTTTCACCAAAATAACAGCGAAAGTAGGCTATGACTTGGCAAGTAACATTAGCTTGTGAATTTCACCGCGGGATCACTTAAGTCTCATCTTTATCCACTTTATTGCAACTTAGTTTATTCATGCAAAGTAACTTAAGCTATAAAATAAATAGTGAATTGTGGTGAAGTAGAGGTATAAAGTAGGAGAAAATGAAAATAATTAAAAAGTAGGCTACCTTACAATTGTATTGAAGTACAGTATAGTTACTTTCCATCGCTGATAAAATGTAATGATACTACATGTAGCAAACCTAAACATTAATTCCCAACATGTTTAAAAACTGCTCGAACACACGGCTGTCCGCGCTGACGTACCATTACCTGTTGGGACCATAGACTGGGACACAGATGTCCGTACCATCTCTGGTTCTGGCTCTGACCACAGGAACAGTTGCTTTACAGTTCGCTTCAACGCAGAGTAATAACTCCTGAAAATAATTTCAATCTCACAAATGTATCTGTCTCTGCAGTCATCTTAACCATAGACTCCAGCTACAGGAAATAATATTAAAGCAGTCTTTTTTTCTTTGCCGATATGTTTTGCGGTGTTGTTCTTGAAAAACAAAACACCCCTAAATGTCTGTTAAAATGCGTTCAGTGTTGGGGAGTAACGGAATACATGTAACGGCGTTACGTATTCAGAATACAAATTATGAGTAACTGTATTCCGTTACAGTTACAATTTAAATAGTTGGTATTTTGAATACAGTTACATTGTTAAAATCAATGGATTACATGACGATACTTCTGTTTCACGAGTTTATTCACTCTGAATAAATTAAGGCAACTTAATCCATTTTCCAGAAGCCCGATATGAAATAGAAAAAATAGCTATTTGCGTGATCAGTCACAATGGAGTCGGAACCGGCACGACAGAGCCAGGGCAGGAATAAGTTTCTATCTTGGAAATTCAAACAGCATTTCACATTAAAGAACGAACAGGGAGAATGAAATACAACTAACTGTGCCGTGCAGCCTCTGCTTGCCAGCAACCAACCTCCTTTCAGCGTCCAAATTACTCCACCTCCAACCTGAAGAAGCATCTTAAAGTAAGTTATTTTTTTAATTAGCCAAGGGTAGTCGTCTGCTGTAGTTTTACTGGTCACCTTGCTATTTTAACGCTGACGTGCGACTTGACATTCTCCAAGGTGCTGATGTACCAGCTCCAGAGCCGTTTAAAGACTATAGCCCCGTTTGACATGCTAACTAACGTTAGCTAAAATTAGCTTGTGGTAGCTTAGACCGCGGTTAGATTTTTGTAGTATGCAGTTCGGGACTACCAATACAATAATCTATCTGCTTGTTCAGGTACACATTCAGCTGGTTGGAATAAAAAGAACACACCATTATAGGCCTGTTTAGTAAGCTGGATGTGATGGTCGCATTCCTACACTTATAAAACGCAATTCAATGTGGAAATAATCCTGAAGTAATCCAAGTATTCAGAATACGTTACTCAGATTGAGTAACGTAACAGAATACGTTACAAATTACATTTGTGGGCATGTATTCTGTATTCTGTAGCGAAATACGTTTTGAAAGTATCCTTCCCAACACTGAATGCGTTGTAACTCGCGTTACTGAGATTTTAACTGGTATAATGTTACCGAAATTGTATTAGTAGTGTGCTGTATTACTGCGTTACAGCAAAAAGGAATACATTACTGTAATTGTGTTACTTTTGTAATGCGTTACTCCCAACACTGGTAATGTATGGTATTAATTCAATTCAAATTGCTTTATTGGCATGAATGTCAGAAATAACAATATTGCCAAAGCATCAAGGATAATAATGAAGAAATACATACATACAATTACTTGAGTAAACTAAAATATATACATTTAAAAAAAAAAAAAAAAAAAAAACAGGAAAGCAACAACAGTATATCAATATAAAGTAAAATCGCTAGTGTCAAATGTAAGAAAGAAAACACAGACAAAAAAAAAAAAAAAAAAACATGAAATAAACCCATGAAGTAGAGGAGTAAATGAGAAGGCAGAGTAAACTGAGGGGAGATGAACTCCAGATATTAGGTGTTGCTGTGCTGGTTGTCTCTCAGGCTGTGACATGCTCTCACATATCTCGCTGCCTCTACACACTATTTTTTCCAAGTAGATGTTGCATTTTTGTCTGGGTGTTAAGTGTATCAATATCTGGGAGTTTACAAAAATTTCTGATTTCTGATGTCAGTATATGTGCTACATTGAAGCAGGAAATGTTGCTCTGTCTCCACCTGTCTCTGTGGACAGAGCTGACACAGCCTGTCTTCTCGAGGCAGTCAGGTCTGTCTGTGGCGGCCGGTTTCCACAGCCAGACTGTGTCCACTCAGCCTGTACCTGCTCAGAGTCTTTCTGAGTCTGCGGTCACATATGGTGCTCAAGTATTCAGCTACTGTGTACTCTCGGTTTAGGGCTAGGTAACAGTCCATTTTGCTTTGAAGTTTAGTAGTGTCTTTCCAATAGGTCATGTATTTCTGTTTTTGTCTGCAGATGATTTGGTTTGTCCGGATGGTTTCGGGGGTGTCCTGAGGCTCTGGGGTCTGTGAGGTGAGGGAGCTGAGGGGGGTGTCCTGAGGCTCTGTAGTTTTTCACATGTTCTAATTGAACTGTATTTAGATAGAATTGATGTTTACTGTAATTCCCAGATCTTTTCTGGAAAATCTGCATTTTGGTTTTGTTTAGGTTGACAGTCAGAGCCCAGGTCTGACAGAAACTGTGCAGGAGGTCCAGGTGTTGTTGTAGGCCTTCTTTTGTAGGGGACAGCAGAACTAGATCATCAGCATATAACAAACATTTGATGTCAGTATCTCCCAGAGTGATACCAGGGGATGTAGAAAGTTCCAGATTTTTTGCCAATTCATTTATATAAATGTTGAACATAGTCGGGGACAGGCAGCATCCCTGTTTCACTCCACGTTCTTGGGGAAAGAAATGTGTTTGTTGGCCAATTTTAACTGAACATTTGGTGTACATAGATTTTATGATATCATATGTTTATCCTCCAATACCCATTTCAATCAATTTATAGAAAAGACCATCATGCCAAATTGAATTGAATGCTTTTTTAAAGTCTACAAAACATAAGAAGATTTTTCCTTTGTTCTGGTTTAATTGTTTGTCAATGAGGGTGTGGAGTGTAAAGATGTGGTCTGAAGTTTGATATTTTGGGAGAAATCCAATTTGACTTTTGCTCAGGATATTGTGTTCACTAATGAATTGTAAGATTCTGCCATTTATAATGCTGCAGAATAGTTTTGCCAGGTTACTGGTCACACAGATTCCTCTGTAGTTATTTGGGTCAAACTTGTCTCCATTTATGTGGATTGGGGTTATCAGTCCTTGGTTCCAAACAGCTGGGAAAATACCTGAATTTAGGAGGATATTGAAAGCTTTTAGGATGACCAATTTGAATTTATTATCTGTGTATTTGATCATTTCATTTAAAATGGAGTCAGCACCACAGGCCTTTCGGAGTT
Source organism: Perca flavescens (assembly GCF_004354835.1). NCBI lineage: Eukaryota > Metazoa > Chordata > Actinopteri > Perciformes > Percidae > Perca > Perca flavescens. The sequence continues at coordinate 34,150,245 of NC_041336.1, forward strand.
TAAGCTTTTTTATTTTGTCTGTTAGTTCTTGTTCTTTAATCAGGGTGTCAATGGGGTTCTGGTAGTCTTTAATTGCTGATTCAAGGAGTTTTAATTTCCTCTGTATTTCCTGTTGGATTATTTGTTATTTTGCCGTAAAGGTTAGTAAAATGAGTTGTCCAAATATCCCCATTTTGGATTGCTTATTCCTCTTTAGATGTTGTGTTTAGCAATTTTCCCAGAATTGATTTGACTGTATTGAGTCTTCGATCAGGCTTAGCTGATTTTTGTTATGCTGTTCCCTTTTTGTTCTTAATAAATGTTTGTATTCTTTTAGTGTTTCTCCATAGAGAAGGAGTACAGTTTGGTTATTTGGATCCATGTGTTTCTGATTGGATACATTTCTTAGTTCTTTTCTTAGATTTTTATAATCATTATAAAACCATTTTTCACCACTAATATTTTTTCTTTTTCTTTTTCTCTTTAAATTTGTTAGTTTTAACTAACTTAGTTTAGGATATACAAAGTGTCATCAGCTTCAGGTTGAGTGCTTGAGTCACCCAGACAGACTGTAATTCACATTACGACAGCAATGAGTGGTTGAAACCTATTGGATTGCTGTACATCACCAAGTCAGTATTTGGCAAGTTGGGAGTGAGAATGTGCTGCTCTCTACCTGTTTTCGATGCTTGTAATGTACTGTATGTGTGTACCATGGTGTGTACCATGGTGTTTGTTTACATTGACCCATGATCACAGAGTGAACCTTGTTAATGCTTACTCTGATTAGAAAACTTAGAACATTTAAGGTTAGCACGTATAGTAAAAGTGTTTCCATGACTTTTACGATAGGAGGCTTTACCTAATCAGGGTAGGATTGAATGATTAGTTTACAAATGTGCTGACTGATCTCCAGCCCAAAAACTAATACTCCACTCTGCCAGGATCTTTAAGCCAGACAGATGCAATTAGCTTTGGCTGTAATGTCCAAAGAGACCTGTCAATGTTGTTGTAAGTCCTTGTGGTCAGTAAAAGTCAGATTGGTGTGGTTACATTATAAATCCACAAGTATGTGGACACCCAAATAAGTGGGTTCAGTCTCATTGCTAACAGGTGAATAAAAAAAAACATCCATCCATCCATTGTCATCCGCTTGATCCAGGTTCGGGTCACTGTGGCAACAGGTCAAGTATGATAGTCCAGACATCCCTCTCCCTAGCTACAGTTTCCAGCTCCTCCTGGGTGATCTCAATGCGTTCCCAGACCAGATGAGATATATAATGCTTCCAGTGTGTTCTGGGTCTTCCCCGGGGTCTCTTCCCAGCTGGATGTGCCTGGTCCCAATGGGAGGCATCCAGGAGGCATCCTTACCAGATGCACGAACCACTTCAGCTGCCTCCTTTCAACGCCAAGGAGCAACGGCTCCAAGTTTATTAAATTAGTTAGCAAACCCTGCTATATTGATTGTGTTGTGTTGATTTTTGTTAACAATCTTCCTTATTTTAAGATACAACTTGCTTGTTTAGCTATGTGATGAGATAATTGTTGTGAATAGCAGCAGCCTGTGGTGTATGACATAGGTGGACTATGATCATAGACTGTAAGTGCCTTAAACCTGCATTCTATCTAATTTCAAGCAGGGGGCTACTCCACTGGTGGCAAAAATAAGTCAGTTTCTATTGAAATCGATGAGAAAATGACCCTACTTCTACCTTAAATTATTACCTCAGTAAACATTTTCCTAATGAGTTTATGGTCTCAAGCGCTAGTTTCAAGTCTTCAATACAATACAATGTTAACTTTATGGTCCCATTTATCTTTATATTGATGATAAAGCAGAGGATGCTTTAGGGCGCGGCTACACGCCGACCAGTCATCAGTACAGAGGCTTAGCAATGCTAACCATGGCACTGTGTTCATTAAAATAGACCGGAACTTGTTAGTGGGTGTTGTCCATGTTATTGTCTTAAACTTTGACCCTCTTACTGTTTGTTTTCACTTAATCAAAGTTTTGGAACATTTGGTCGCCTAGAAATGTCTTGTTCAACATTCTGCCAACCAAGCTAGCTAGCTACCGCTAGCGTTGACTGCTAACTTCACGGAAAGTTTGCCAAACATGCAGATGAATGGCGGCAGTACCTGAAGGTTCGTGTTTACCTAGCGCTAAATCTTTACACTCGCTTTGGCCAATTTCCTGCTTTAGCGGGTTTTTTTAGCGCAGCACCATTGCAACCATAAACAACACTGGCTTGGTCTACGTCATCCTCCGCAGCTCCACCCTCTCGTCAAAAATCTTCACATCCGGTTGCAAAAAACCAAGATGGCAATTCAAGGCTACAAAACAGCAGTCTGCAAAGCAATGGGTGACATCACTGCTGTTATGTCCATTATTTTTACAGTTTATGGTTGTGAGCTGATAGAAGCTGCAGCAGCCACACTGGCCAGGTGTATACGAGCATGAGGAGGCAGTTCTGATGCATCGTTCTCTACAAGCTTAGCGGATGTGTGAGAGCTTCCCATATGAGCATGAGATTAGCTGAACAGTTGGCATGTGCCTTAGCAGCTCTCTGTTATTGACTTTATTGTACAGTTTTGACTTATTGCTTTAAGATCATATCTCTCCCCGGGGTCTATATAGTTAATTCACTATCCAGACCCTAATATATCTCACTTCCCTGTCGCCCACCTTTCCAGTCTTAACTGTTTCCACTGCTTATTAACCCCCAGTTTATATAGTAGCCAGCCCGCATTCAGCTGTCATTGTGTCTTGCCATTGCTGCCTTGTAACTGCACCCATGCATTGGCATCCTACCTACTTTTCCACTCAATTTGCCTGTTTACACTGCTCCTGTGTAGTTGTCTGTAAGCCTGTATTTGGCCACAGTTAACATCCTGCCAAGTCTCTGCTAAGTCTGTGTCTGAATTTGGGTCCATAGCCTGCTTACCTAACTGTGACAGATCCAGGAGCATTCATTTTGCACACAGACTATAACCAGGAGGAAATTGGTAGCCTAGCACTGGCAAACGTGAATTATGTCTGCCAGCAATGGTTTCTTGCTTATTTAACACAAGTTGGGACAGAAAATGAGGCACTGGTTTTAACAACATATTAATATGTTGGAGCTATTTCTTCACTAACAGAGGCCCAGAGTTAGAAACATGTAAATCTTGTGTGTGCTGGACGGGTTTGCTGCACTACCTTAGAATTTGTGTTTAAAGCATGGATGTATAATAATAATTGGATACAGCATTGGAGGTGGGCCCCCGTTCATTGCTATGAGAGTTGCTCAGTTGCACATGAAGCCAAAATTGTTCAATTGCTGCAAAGGCAAAGCTTGAGAAGGATGATGAAGCCGGAAACATTTACAAAGGGATTTTGAAGAAGTTGGACAGGAAGCAGGATAAGTGCAAAAACTGTGGCATTTATTAATAAAAAAAAAAAAAAATTCAAACAAAGGCAACCAAAAGAAACCCGGGAATTACAATGAAACATAAAGAATGGCAACCTCACAGCAAGCTGCCAACTCCTTTTCTCTTTCTCCCTTCTCCTAAAGGCATTTTAACATCTCAGCCTCACCTAACTGGAACCTACCACCTGCAGGTAAGTATAGTGTGAGCTAAACTGAAAAATCAACATTTAACACTATGGATCTGGAAATTACCATTAGATTCACATTCATAGTTACTGCTGACATTGGCTGACATTACTGCAGAACTAGCTTACCTATTCTCCTACATCATGTGTTGTACAACACAAGGGTTAACTATACGTTTATATGACGTTTTGTATTGGCCTGGCGTTGAGCTTCTGGGTCCCCCCCTCCCCCTGGTTCATGTGAAATGACATCACGTAGTACGCAAAGTGTCACTGGAAGAATAAACAATTCTTCCAGTGACACAGAAAGACCAAGAGCTTTCATTAAATGTCTTTATATCCATATATTAAGAGCAGATCTTATTATATCATGGTCAGATAAACAGTATTTTACTTTTCAAACCTTCTCAGACCATAATATAGTCTGCCCAGAAGCTCAGTGCCAAATTTTCTGTAGTCCTCCTGTTGCTGTGGCATAAAGAGTTGTTCAATCTGTAGCAAACAGCCTCTTGTCCATATGACACAGCACTGGGGCCAGTACAGTGGGATGTTGGCAATGGGCATCAAAAACGTTTAGGCTGGCCAGTCCATCTTTGAATCTATTAAATTAGACATATTTGTACATTGTTACAGGCAGTAAAACCTGTAACATAAAAAAATTAAAGCATAGGTACATTGTTATAGGTCATATACAGTGTTTAAGGGTTAAATCTTTCCCCTAGGACAGGAGTGTCAAACTCATTTTCACTAAGGGCCACACTGGAAAATAAGAATCAGATCAAGGGCCAGATATAAAGTTTATTGACATGCTTTTATTTATTTAGAGAAAAGTAAAATATTTTTGACTGTATTATTGCATGTCTCATATAGTCTTCTCACTTACAATTTGGTCGACATAAAGCCCCAAAAACGTTCCTTAGCGTTCATTAAGAAAAAGCATTAGAAAAGTCTAAAAAAGTGGTAAAAACATTGTAAAAAAGTGTAAGAAACCATGCGGGCCAAAATTTATTGGGAACCCAAATTGATCAAAGTTGGCTCACGGGCTTGAATTTGACCCGTGCCCTAGGAGGCATCTCAGTTTTTCTGGTCTTTCTAGTAGTATTCAAATACTATAAAAAACAATCAAATGATATATAAGCACTTTTCATACAGGATTAGTATTACCAGGGGGCCTGATGTAATTTAGAAATTATGCCCCCACACCTGTGTTTTTTGCAGTGCATTCGCACGGGATAAGCAAAATCTGTATTTATTTTTCGCATTTACTGACATTCCACCAATATATGTTGTCGGCGGCACAGGGGTGTATTAGGCTGTCCAAATAAGCAATTAATAACAGTAAAATTGACCAATCATATCTTCACTCTACATGGGTTGGCCTTGCTATTGCTATCTTATTGGCAGCATGTACTGTACAGGTTGATCAGGAGAGGCCCAAGGATTGACCTCTGGGGAACTCCATGTCATTTTTGTTTAGATATACAGTGACCGATAGATGCAAGTTGTTGCCGGGTCCCGGTCGCTGCTCCTGTGGCAGGCCACGCTACCCCCGTCTATTTTAGATTTATTTTATATTTTTAGACTTTTTTATCTGCGATGGACATCAAGAAGTGCTGGTGTTATGCCACAACCCAGTCTCACGCCAGGTCGTGTAAATTTGTGTACAGGTTACGATTTTGACGTTTTTTTCGTGTATATGCAACAACTTATTTTGACGTTTTTTTTCGTGTATATGCAACGACTTTTGAACGTGTACAGGTGACGCTTTTCGAACCTGCTCTGGGGGACGCGACAACGGGGAAATGAAGCGCCACACACCGGCCAAAACAACAGGACGGGCCGCCACTCGCAGGACGCGATTCACGCGAACGGGAAAATGAAACGCCACAATAACTGGACGGTTGTGGTTAGGAAAAAAAAAGAATGGGGAAAGGAACCGTCACACGCGGGACACACCGACAAAGGAACTGCAACACGCAGGACGCGATCCCCGGTCTCCGGGGTGAAAGTCCTGTGTTTTCTGACCCATCCACCACCCCGACCAACATCCCTACGCGGACAATCAATATTACTCGCTACCGTCAGCGTTCTGGGATCACGAAATATGCTTCCCATTAAAATGCATTGCTTTCTATTTCGTAATCGGCACACGAAAAACGTAACCTGTCCACGACTTAATAGATTAAAATAACGTAACTATATAATGACCTACCGTGAGACCTGGCTGTATGCCGTGAGAGTTTGTTACTCGTTTGCTGAATTGAAAGGGATTGGAAATGGCCTGGAACAATGGCGGAGTGGGGCACTGGCTACCATGGTGGATTTTCAAGAATTTCCAAAAGAGATAATAAGACGGAAGAGGTAAATCTGGCGGAGTTTTAAAGATACTTAAATCACGGAGATGTCGACCCTATATTCCGTCTATGATCATGGGAAATGTGCAGTCGATTGGGAACAAAATGGACGAACTGAGAGCCAATGGTCTTTACCGAAACTTGGCTCAACAGAAATCGCACTGATGAACTAGTGGTGGTAGATGGATTTAAAGCTCTTCGAGGGGACAGAACGGCGGATTTGGGGAAGAAAGGAGGCGGCGGACTTATGGTGTATGTAAAGGAGGAATATTGTCACCCAAATAATATGTCCATTAAGACACATACTTGTACCCCAAACTCTGAGATAATGACTGTTAGTGTTCGCCCATATTATATCCATCGTGAATTTTCACATGTGGTTGTGATGGCAGTTTATGTGCCACATAGAAATGTGTCTAAGGAGGCGGCCGAGGAGATGCAAGCGGCATTGTACAGGATTGAGTCTGCGTCGCCAGACGCGTTTGTTGTGATAACTGGGGATTTTAACCATTGCTGCGTTAAGACAAGTGGGTCACACTACTACCAACATGTCAAGTGTAACACAAGGGGGGAAACGGTCCTCGACCATTGTTACACTAAGGTCAAGGATGCGTATATGTCCAGACGTTTGCCAAGTTTGGGCAAGGCGGACCATAATTTGATTTTGATTCTGCTCTGTCCCAAATATATCCCACTCGTAAAGAGGCACAAAAAGGAAACGATCACAGTGAAAAAGATGACAAAAGACGCGATGGAGAGACTGAAAGATTCGTTTCAAAATACGGACTGGGCGGTTTTTGAAAATAGTGCCAAGGATATAAATGAATTTACTGAATCTGTCCGTGGGTATATACAATTTTGCAATTATATGGTTGTACAGGAAAAAAGGGTTAAAGTATATGCAAATTGTAAACCATGGATGAATGCTGAAATTAAAAGGTTAATTAATGACAAAAGGAAATCCTTTGCTAGGGGAGACAAGCATACACTGAAAAAGATCCACAAAGAACTTAAAAGGGAAATAAATAAAGAGAAATATCGGTATAAATGCGAAATAGAAAATTATTTTAAAGAAAATGATATGAAGAAAGTCTGGGAAGGAATGCGGTTAATGAGCGGATATGTAGGGAAAGGGAAGGTAAATAGATCCCAGTTAAATGGCACAAGGGAATGTGCTAATAATCTAAATCATTTCTATAATAGATTTGATAAAATAGATTTTTCTGATGAAAGACAAAGACTCAAGGATATGATTGGCAGCACAGAGGATGATAACTATAGCCTGCAAACAAACAATCAGGAGGTATATGGTATGTTTATGAGGCTGAAAGCTACCAAAGCAGCAGGTCCAGATGGACTATCTCCAAAAGTATTAAAAGGCTGTGCTTTTCAATTAGCAAGCATTTTTTTCAAGTATTTTTAATTATTGTTTCTCTCATAAAGTGTTACCGGATTTATGGAAACAATCTTGCATTATACCAGTACCTAAAAAGAAAACTGTTGAGTGTATGAATGATCTAAGACCCGTGGCGCTAACCTCCATAGCTATGAAGGTATGTGAGAGAATTGTGTTGAATAGTCTGAACCTCATGTAGAGAATTATCTTGACCCCTGCCAATTTGCTTATCAGAAAGGGAGAGGGGCAGAGGATGCTATTGTCTGTAAATTGGACAGTGTCTATGCTCACCTGGATGCAGGGGGACGGTGTGTGAGAATTCTGTATTATGATTTTAGCTCAGCATTCAATACGATACAACCACACATTATTGTAAATAAGCTTTTAATGATGAAGGTTCCAGGTGTATTTATTTCTTTTATTCTAAATTTCTTAGATCATGACAAACACAGGTTCACCTCAGGGAACTGTTTTATCACCCTTTCTTTTTACCATTTACACTGCAGACTACCATCCACAGCAGGCAAGCTGTCAAGTTGTTAAATTTGCTGACGACACAGCGCTCATTGGGTTAATTGAAAATGATGACTACAGTCACTATCAAAACGAGATAAAAGCTTTTGTTGATTTTTGTGATACTCATTTCCTAGAACTCAATGTTAAGAAAACTAAAGAATTAGTAATTGATTACAGGAGAAATAAGACGACAACTGAGGCAGTGGAAATTAAAGGATCAGAAATAGAAAGAGTGAACACATACAAGTATTTGGGCATTGTTTTTAATGATAGGCTAACATGGTCAGATCATGTTGACTTACTGATGAAAAAATTAAGTCCACGGGTATACTGTATGAGGAAGTTGCAGTCTTTAAGGTGAATACAGATGTTGTGAGAATGTTTTTTTGTCAGTGATATGTAGTGTTTGGAGCTACTGTGTGGTGGGTTGGGGGGGCAATGCTGGGATAACCGAGAAGGCCAGGATTGATAGAGTGACTAAAAGGGCTGGAAAAATGGTAGGAGAGTTAAATACAGTGGATCAACTATACGAAGACCGTCTGGCAAAAATGACACAGAAAATAACGAGGGAACCGGGTCACCCTCTTCATGATAATCTGACTGGTAGAGTTATGGAACGTAGTGGTAGGCTAAGGCCTCCCGTGACACGAACTAAGCGTTATGCTCTCTCTTTTATACCTCAGGTTATCAGACAGCACAACAAGCACTTTAAACGTACATTTTTATACATTTTGTATTGTATTTATGTATTGTATTGTATTGTATTATATTGTATTTATTGTATTGTATTAGGCGGGTGTGAGCACTGTAATTTGAAATAAACTTGACTTTGACTTTACAAAGTAGTCTCTGTTTTTCACATAGGACCTTAACCAGTTTAAAACTGTGCCAGACATGAGCACTGTACTGGACAGTGCCTTGTGTGTCTTCATAAAACATCTGTAATCATCATCCTCAGAAGCTTAGGGGGACAACTAAATCCACTTCAGAAGAATGAAGAGCGGGGCGGCCTCTAGCTCACCCAGTAAGAACGTGCGCCCCATGTAGGCTGAGTCCTTTGCAGTGGCCCGGGTTTGAATTCAACCTGCGGTCCTTTGCTGCATGTCATCCCCTATCTTTCTCTCCCCCTATCCTGCCTATCCACTGTCACTATCATAATAAAGGGAAAAGCCTCAAAAAATATCTTAGAAGAAGAAGAGTGAAGAGCAACTGTTTACAGTGAGTGCAGCTTGCTCTGCCTCACAGACACATGGCTGAATGGGAAAATACAGAAAAATCTCCTGGAACTAGCGGGCTTCATGCTAGAACGAGTGGCCCCGTAACAGAGCGATAAGAAGGTCTTGCTGTCTTTATCAAGTCTAAATGTTGTAAACCCGGTCAGGTAACTGTGACGGAATGTATTTGCACAAAGAAGGGATGTTCACAGCATGTAGTCAAAGATTAACTGTGATAATTGTTCTGGTAAATCCCATCAAAATTCTTTCAAGAGTAGCTCAATTGTATATGTTTTTCAAAGGTTTGTAGCCAGGTGGTGAATTTAATGTATCACCCCCTATCACATTTATTTCTAGTTACCTACAGGATGTATTTAGTGTTCTTGTATGTATTTCAGATGTTCTAAGCATAAAAGACATGTGCATATGTTTGTTTGTATTCTGACCATCAATCAGTCACAACTGTAGCTCAGCAATGGTCAAACGGACTCCACTGACTTCTTAAAATGTGTATGAATAAAGTGTATATCACCACCTTCCTTTTTTGATAGTGGAGTTATCAACAATATCCCATTAAAGTGCTCATATTATGCTCATTTTGAGGTTCATAATTGTATTTAGAGGTTTAGGTTTATGTGTTTTAATTATCAGAATTCGTCACGGAAGTAAAGGCTGGACTACAATAGAGCAGTTTGGAGCAGTTTGTGAACAGTGTTTTCTCTGGAAGATGGTAAGTCCTTTTGGGGTGGACTTTGGGCTTTTTCACTTTGTAAACCTATCATGTGCACAAAAAATATATATAACACAATAAAGCAAAGGGGAAAAGCCAAAAAGAAAAATAATTGCTTTAACTGTGGAGTCTGCTCCACAGAAGAGGCATTACACACATCCCTGTGAACTTGCTTAAAAACAAACCAGAAGTCAGCCACCAACTGGCTGCTAGTATAGCCTAATGTTTTGGCTCGCTGTATATTCAGTGACATCTCGTTTCATATTACCATATTGCATCATCAGTCTTATTAGCTATGATGCGTTTCCAATAGAGCCAGTTTCTTCCAAGTTCACAGATCAAGGGCAGACTAAATCACAAACACATTCTGATAAAAGACCTTTTAAGAACTGCAATGGACATGGATAAAATAGCAGAGACATTCAAGATCAACCCTAGTCTACATCCATGACGTTTCACTTCCGGGATTGCTCCGGTGCCGCCGGAAATTCCGCCAGATGTCCCTCTTTCAGCCGGATGTCCGTCACCTTCCTTTCTTCTTTCTTTGTGTTGCCGTTCTAAACTCTAGATGTCTCTCTAGACTTTGTAATGTCAACCTGATGGCAGTAAGTGATGGGATTGGTGGAGGGGGTGGCTGGGTTCCTGTGTGTTTGTATTGGCTTTCCTGAGGACTGACCGGGTGTAGAGTTCTGTAAGGGGGGTTTGGGAATAGCCATTTATCTTGCCTGTCTGATTTATTGTCTGGGCAAGTTTTTCTTTGTATTTGATGCAGACGGCGTTGTACCAGGCTGAGATATTGAAAGGGAGTATGGATTCAGTGAGTGATTGGTAAACCACTGCTAAAACGTCCTTGCTGACACAAAAAGCGGTGAGCTTTCTCAGCAGGCGGAGGCGCTGCTGGGCTTTCTTGTACACAGAGTCAGCATGCTGTGAGAAGGACAGAGATGGACACATCCAAGGTATTTACATCTTATAGATATGCCTTGAAATCCTAATGGCCCTTTTAAGTTAATTGATAAAAAAAGTTTCTTCCAAATCAGTTTTGGAATCAGTCATCATATTGACCGCCCAGATGTAGCCCAGCTGCATCAGTATCTGGCTCAACGATCAGTGGAAAGAGTTTTCCCTCTGACAGACAGGGTGTTGTTTTGAAGGCGCATAATTCCAGTATTTCTTTCTGTGCAAAGAAATAAAATCAGGATTAATCAACTCGGTACATAAAACAACATATTGTAGTAGTAACAATGTACTTGAAACTCATAATGTGATGTTTTTCCTTGCAGAAGTGTGCATAATCTGTGTAGCAGAACATGTTCAGAAATAACCGCTCTATAAAATATGCATGCATACATGCACGTACAAGTCACTAAAAAGTCCCTGAGTAGCAAACAGACAACAGTGAGAATAAAATGCACATAGAAAAAACCCTTGGTAAAGGGGCTACACACTGTACAGCTATACACTATAGAAATGGATGTAATAAATAAATAAAAATTAAAAAGCTGTCCACAGTCAAAAATAATATATTTCAGGTACTGCTGATCTTAAAAAGGATGACAAATTGGCTCACATGATGCCTTCATAGTATTTTTTGCATTCAAGTAAATGCAATAAAAGAAATGCCAGGACACTATTGTCTTTTGCTTACATCTTTTATTTTATATTATTATAAAATCAGTAAAGTCAGTTTGTGCTGTCATCATCTCCTACTTAGATCATCAGCTGCATATAAGCTCAGTTCTTTAGAAGTGGATAACCAAGACAAGTCTGAATTCAACAACTCCTTAAACCCAAATCTGCTATGGTGCATCTTATTAACAGTTGGCTGATCATGACTAGTCTCGCATTGCCAGACCTTCCACCGCAGGCAGTGCTCAAAGGAAGGTCTAGCAACTGAACACAGCATTCCAGGATGGGAGAAAAATATGCTCTGGTTTATTGGCATGTCTTTAAACCAATCACAATGGTCTTGGGCGGTGCTAAGCTCCACACAGAGCCTTGTGCCTCTGCTAAATAGCCTCGGGAAGGAACTTGTTTTGGTGGAACGTGTATGTTCAAAAGTAGTTTTAGTTGTGCAGAATTAGACAGATCAGCTAAAGGTGATAACATATCAATGTCTTCTAAAAAAAAAGTTATTGCAGGTTTAAGGTTAAAGCAGTGTTAATCCATATGTAATTCCAAAAGGAGACTGTGCTGCATTTTAACACCCAAAACACACCGCAGGCGTAAACGTCGTGTATAGCAGTGTAGCGCAGCTATTTTTATTCCAGTGCCCACGTTATCCAATCCGTCCGGCCACACCGGGCGAGTAGCGTTCACGCGCTGCAGCCATAGTTTCGGCGTCTCCTCTATTTATTACGCCATACATGTGCGTATTTGTCAAGCCAGGCAGGTAATCGCATACATTTCAAAATATAACAGGCAGGTTTACGGTGATTTTGGCTGTCTTGACTTCTCAGCTGTTATCAGGCACGCAAAGAGAGAGAGAGACAGACAGACGGATAGACAGGTGGGAGTGGCCTGGCTGGAGGTGGTAGGGGTTGTGGTTGGATGACTACCAAACACAAACACACACACACACAGAGAGAAAGAGAGAGAGAGAGAGAGAGAGCCAAGAGGAGAAGGATCCAGTGGTGTAGTCTAATGTATTGTAATGGGTATACTGTACTGTATATGTATATATATGGGCCAGGATGGGGGGCATATCATATTTGGGGGTCTGGATGTCCTCCCCCCCGGAAAATGAGTGTCAAAGACTTCATTTCCTGCATTCTGACACACTTGTATGCAACAAATTACGGTGGAAATACCTTTATGTAGCCTATGCGGAAAGAAACCCACAGATGACAATTCAAAATATATCTAAATTATAATGACACTTAGGCCTGCGGTGTGTTCCCAGGCTGCCAGGTTTAAACACTGTGTTAACTCCGCACAGAACTCTTTAAGATATCATTAAAAAACAAAGACATCTTTTGAGTTGTTGTGAGGCACAATGTTAGCTTCTGAGAGAGCAAGACTAGCCTCCAGCTTTTTGTATAGGCTCCAACACGCGCACATAGATGAAATTGATATAGATTTTATTTTTTGTGAGCAGGTTTTACAGCAAACAAACACATTTCCTTTAAATTCCGCTAGAAACACACTTCTAGCTTACATGTTCAATTCTGGTCATTTTTTATTACATAAAAAAGTAACACATTGAACTTCTTTGCCGCCGGTCTCTGGAGACTGCAGTGCCCTGTCATCTGCATCGCACACCATTATCAGACATGACTAATTCAGCACGTGGCCAAAGGATTCTTAATGTGTAAATAAATATTTAATAGGGCCACAGACTATCCACCATTTATGCAGAAAAGCAGCTGAAAAGCTTGGGGGGTTCTACCTTACCTGAACACATTGTAGCTCTCACAGCCCGGTCTTGTCATCTTTGAGATGTGCCTCCGGTCAAGTGTCCTGTGGGATTTAATTAATGCATGTGAACTTTATACAGAGAAAAATTCCACTATTGTGACCCATGCTGGCCCATTATCCTAGCTTTATACACGTAATATTGCTGATTCTTCTGTTTGGCCTAAATTGTTTGTTTTGTGTGAACTCTAGTTGCTATCTAATCTCTGGGTGCATCCCCATGTCATTTGAATTTGTACAGCTCTTGCTGGATAACACTGTCAGGGACATTAAACCCCAATTTGAGTGTGACCTTTTTAGCTGCTTTCATCTAAAGGACTCAGGGAAAAGCTGATTCTCTCATTGTGAGGATTTCTTCATGAGTATTCTCAGTAGCTATTCATAAATTACGCTTTTGTCCCTGCCTTAATACATACTTACGCCAAATTGTCCAAACCTTGAACGGCCTAATAACCTTTTAAATTTGGATGCAGCTACATTCCTTGTGTCTTTAATCACAAGGTGCTATTTTTAACAGGCCGACTTTTGTACAAGGCTTATTTTAAATGATGCATTGATCCTTGCTGCTTGGATACAGTTAGGCCTTGTCGAGCCCAGTTTGCTGAGCTGGGATCTGGCCCCAGTCCACTTCCACAGTGGCTGGGGTGTTAACTGTGCGGGGGAGGCCGGGACCATCCAAGCCAGAGAAATCATCGCTGCTTACATCTCACCCCTAGCCATGTTTCTGCTGAGAGAGGAAGAAAGGAGCGCCAGAGATGTGAATATGTGTCAGCTTATGAAGCATACAGTGAATAATGCGATTGTACCAGTGTGTGTGTGTGTGTGTGTGTGTGTGTGTGTGTGTGTGTGTGTGGAAAGACTGTGACTCCGTATCTGCACTCATGCACTAAATGATGGCAGGCCAATACATAGATACAATTGCACGGATGTGTTGGCCGCCTCTTGGTGTGACCATCCCTGTAAAGGTTAATAATTTCATCAACAAGATAGCATCAACCAAGATGAAAGCAGAAGATAAATGCAATGTTGTCAAAAGTTTGTGTGATATATGGGGAAATGGGTGAAAAATTTGTCTGAAGCTGCTTCCCTCTTCATTATCTAGTCTGATATTTAGGCTTTCATGCAACCTTCGTGCTACGCTAAAGGAGCATGGCCTACAATGCAGCTCTGAATATATTACAAAGCTAAACAAAAATGTCTAAAGCCCAAGTGGCCAATATAGTTGCTGCAGTTTTCATTTCATATCACAATATGGAAGCTATATGTGAATATATTTTGAGCTTTGCAAAAATAGGAAAGGTCCAGAGGTTGCAAGATAAAAGATCATGGGGTCATTTAAATCAAATGTTTCATCCTCTGGAGCATGAACTTGCCTCGTGCATTCCATGAAACGCTGCTTGTTAAAGTCAATTATGAAATACAGTACTTTATACCCTGTGTACATTAACACTTTGTCCTCAGATTGGGAGCGATGCAAATTTGCAAGTTGTCTACTGCGCTGTCTGACCACGGTCTGGAAGCTGAATCAGGAAAAGCTAACACTAAGCTGATTTTCATTTTAGCGCTTACTCTGATTGAATTCCATTCCCACTGGTTAACAGTTACGCAGTGTAGCCATTGACTGTAGAGTGTAGCATATGTCTAGGGCTTTTATTGTGAAAGGTAAGAATGGAAAAGAGTCTCTGGTAAACGCATTCTGTGTGAAAGTACTCATGACCAAAACAGTTCAAAAACATATTGACATGCAAATTAATTGCAAAGTGTGTAGATAGATAGATAGATAGATAGATAGATAGATAGATAGATAGATAGATAGATAGATAGATAGATAGATAGATAGATAGATACTTTATTGACCCCCACGGGGAAATTCAAGGTCCCAGTAGCTTAAGGACATCGCACACAACATACATACATCATAAACAGGATGATAAAATAACAAATAACAAAAAAAATCCACATAAATAATATGGACAATAAAAGAAAAGATAATAAATAAAAAATCCACATGAATGTACCAAGGGATGTATAAGCATGAGAAGCTTGCAGTGACAGGGCAGGTAAGTTGCTCTATTGTAAGGTGCTCTATGAGAGTTTGTGTCATGGTGGTAGTGCAAATAAGTCCATTAGTGCAAGGATATGTAAACATAGTAATATAAAACCTATATAGCAATGCAAGGATACGTTTTAGAAAAAGGCCTTTAATATTAAAACTAAAAAGGATGAAAGGTAAAAAATTAGCAAAAACAAAAAATCCCCCCAATTGCGCCCACTTTCTGTGCAATATGTACAGTTCCTATTTTGGAATGTATACACACACACACACACACACACACACAGTTCACTGTGAGGCAGCTGGATATGTCATATGCCTCACAGGGTATCGTTTGGGTTTTTTTCGATACCGGTGCTAAAACGATACTTTTAAAATAGTGCCGGTGCCTAAACAGTGCCTGAACCGGTGCCTGAACTGAAATTTAATGTATGTAATATAAAAAATTAAAAATTAAAAAATTAAATAAAAATTAAATGATTGATTAATAAAATAACAATAACTTATAACAATGACTTATTTCACCAGTAAATTGCTGGTAAACAACAAAAACAAGCACCAGATGGGAAAAGGGTATTTTACAATAACTTAAAATGCACCACAAGGCTAGGCGAGTTTCAAGTGAACTTTCAAGTCTCTATGTATAGGTAGGTATGTGAGTATATGTTTTGTGCTCTATTTTTGAGGCGTATACGTACCTCAAGTGGACTTTCAAGTCTGTCAGTTGCAGAATCTTACGTGTGTTGGAATCCTCTACAGTGGAATACTGTCACACGTTACACCACTTAACGTAAACTGTCAGCATTTTAAGCATTGTGTTTAATCCAGCTACTAGCTAACGGTAACATTGTGTCCTGTGCAGCGATGCTTCTGAAAAAAAAAAAGAAAAGTCAAGCATCGAAATGAGGCACCGAAATTTTTGTTCTTATTCGGTCTTGTTACTACCGTTTACATCGCCCTCTTGGCACCGTGTTTCGGTACCCAACCCTACTCACAGTGACTCTGGTAGGTCTGGGGTCTAAGAAGTAACTTGAGCCACCAGATGGTTTGTTAACACAAAACCATCTGAGGCGCCTTCATTGGAAACTTTGGGGAAGGACAGGAACTTTCAAAGGTTATTGGATGAACCATCTGTCTAGAGTCACCAACCCATTAAAGAGTCTGCCACAGTCTCCTCACTGGATGCTACTTGGTTCGGTCCGCTGCTGTTCGGACACAAACTCATTATTTGAAGATGAAGATGGAATTTTGTGTAAGAATCCAGCTGCCGTGCAAGGTAACCTGAGTAAACTCAATTTTTTTTTTTAAGATTTTAAAGCTTTAGTGTGTAACTTTTTAATATTAATGAATGTCCGTTACATTCAAGCCATTGCCAAGTGATTTGCTACAAAGCTAATTAAGACTATCAGCTCCACACAACTCTCTCTAGATTTGTCAGTATGGCTGTCTTTAGAACATGGTGTTATCCGACGACTTGAGTGAAGATAACTACCTCTTCTGAAGAGTTCATCATGTTTTTTTTAATCCTCTGTGTCCTCCTTGGCTACTAGCAACTGCGTGGAGGAGGGGTGGGGGTGGTGCGTGACCACGGAAGGCTTGTGTCATGTGGACGTGCCGACAGTTTTGTTGTCATTACTTAGAATTCCTCATGGCGGAGACAGAAACTATGCACTATAGCTTTAACTTTTTTTTTTTTAACATTATTTGATAGGATAGAAGGGGGGACAGAGGGGGGATAACATGCAGCAAAGGGCCACGGGTCAGACTGGAACCCAGACCACTGTGGTAAGGACTGAGCCTCAGTACAGGGGGCGCAGGCTCAACCAGGTGAGCTACCAGGGCGCTCCATAAACTCAACTTTTAAAAGCAATTGATGTGATGATCTGTCCCAATACTGAAAACTTATGTAAATATAGCAAAGTCAGAGGACGCCCTGGTAGCTCACTTGGTAGAGCATGCGCCCCACACACTAAGGCTCAGTCATTATAAAATATAGCAAAGTCAGAATGAAGGGAAAGACACCTACCTGCTTTTGTTTGTGAAATCTAAATACACAAGTCCCTCATACCAGTTTCCAGTACTGGCTTAATAGGAAGTTGTAATGTTTAATAACAAGAAAAATAGATTGGACTGGTGTTGGCACCGCCACATTGGCCAATTCCAGTATGCTGCCATCCATCGCCATGCCTGCTGGGTCACACTAGGTGGGCTGTTTTGTCCTTGAGAGCATTGCCTCTTTTGATTATTTCCGCTACTTTTTTTTTTCATCAGTGTCTGCTTCATGTCGGGATACTGCAACACCATTTTTGAATAGATTATAATTCTCCAAGGTGCTTCGAAGGTCTCCTGGGGTGGAAGTGAATTCGCTCTCATTTCAAGGTGCCTGCTCTCCGCCACAAGACCCTGCAATGTATGCATGGTCCTGCTTGTGCGTGCCTCTGAGCCCCTCCCATGTATTAAATTGTTCATGTACTTACTGTGCATATTACTGAAGGTTTCTCTACAAAAAAACAGCTGACAAACAAAAGCCATGTCAGCTCCTATTCACCTTTGCTTTAAGCTCTGGATTGGGTCAAACAGTATTGTCTATCACTCAGAATTGAGATCACACTTTTCTGCCATGATTTTTCGGGTTATGTTAAAAAATATTTATTGCCCTGTGGAGGAAGGTCTGGCAATGCTATTTAGGAGTCCAAACCCCTAAACCAATTTGATATTAATGACATAACATACAGCCTATTAACACGCAGTTAGTCTCGCTTTGCCAGACCATCCACATTCTGTGGAGCGGAGGAAGGAACTAGTCCACACAGTATTCCTGTATAGGAGAAAAACATGCTCTGGTTTAATGGCATTTCTTTAAACCAATCACTATCGTCTTAGGTGGGGCTAAGCTCCGCACGGTGCCACTGCAAAATAGCCTCAGGAAGGAACTTGTTTTGGTGGAACAAGTGTACGTTCTAGCCTGGTCTCACAGAATTCCGTGAAATGATCATGAACTGTTAACACCACATTACATGGTGGTGGCACGGAATATGTGAAAACTCTGTGTGGCCACCACGGAAAACAATGCCAATGTAAAGTCAACGAGAAGATGACGTAGCATTAGGAGCAAGGAGTAGTATGAAAGCTCGAAAATGCATGTAACGAGGTTGGTCGATGGTGGATGGGTCAAACACAGGACTTTCAACCAGGAAACCAGGGATCGTTTCCCGCGTGTCACTTTTCCTAAACCCAACCGTAACCGTCCCGTTCTTCTTTTCCTAAACCCAACCGTCCAGTTGTTGTCCAGCATCCGGTTATTGTTTTCCTAAACCCATCCATTTATTGTTTTCCTAAACCCAACCGTCCCATTGTTGTCCTGGCGTGTCATGGAAACGTAAACCCACCCACGACCTTTTCCTTAACTTAAAGGGCCGTTCATTTCATGAAATTGTTCCGTGGGCCCATCACGGAATTTTTTGCCATTCCGTGAAACTGCCACCGATTTTGAGTTAAGGGGCTGTGTTCATTTCACGGAATTCTGTGAGATCAGGTTGGTAGGTTCAAAAGTAGTTTTAGTCGTGCAACAAAAAAACTCAGATTGGACAGATAGTCTAGCTAGCTGTCTGGATTTACCCTGCAGAGATCTGAGGAGCAGTTAACCATAGTCCTCATGAATCCACTGTAACCCTAACCCAACGCGGAAGGAAACGGACATCGGCGAAAAGACATGCATCCGGCGGAATTTCCTTCGGCACCGGAGCAATCCTGATAGTGGAACATCGAGGATATAGACTAACACACTGTGTACCTGGGGCTTTTGAGGCCCTTGGGGTCTAGGATGCCTGGGTGGTAATGATGATGATAAATACAAAAAGCACTTTCAACCATGGTGGGAACATGAAAACTATCCAAGGAAGCAAAAACATTACCGCATTGCCACAATGAGGTCCTAAAATCATGTCACAACATGAAGCATGTTGGCAATTGAAGCAAATGTCCCCAAAATTACAACTTAATTTTCTCTGCCAAAAAACAAAAGACAGGAATGATTTACATCCAAGCTTTTGTGCTACTTTAAACGATGTTGAATAGCACTACTCATTCATGCCAAGCATTAATGAATTCCTGGAAACGTAGCCATCGTTAATTCCTCCGTGTCAGTGTGAGGCATTAGGAGACGGGGTGTTTCTTTTTAAATGCTCTTTTATTAGTTCAGCTGCTAACACAGCTGCTTTCCCCTCACACTCATCCCTGTGCTCTCCCTCTGCTCTTAGACTCTTAGCTGAACATAATTCCAACACAAAGAGCCTCAGAAAATGCACTCTCAGCCATCTGTAAATGCAATTCATGACTAGGCTGCATACGACTTTGATTGTGCCAGGAATTTGATTGCTTCATGGGTGCAGTAAAAAGAGAGGATGTTGGCAAGCGTTTCAGGACACATCGTGGTATATTCTGCAGCTTGAAAAGAAAATTGCCTCAAAAATGTTTGCAAACATGATCAGACATCACTATTCCAAAGACAAAGGGTTTGGAGGCATCAACACTTCAGTCATCCAGTTCAACCCCAACATGAAATATTCAAATGTGAAGCAGATGGCGCATACGTTCCCCTTGACAACACTGTTAGCTAAGTGGTCTTGAGATGCATTTCTCTTTGTATGTGTCCTTGTTTGCACTTGTACATGTCTGTTTGTATTTGATTCAAGTGGAGACAATGACAGTCAAGGAGGGAAGATGCGCTTGTGTGTGCTCTCGCCTCTCAAAGCCTCTCACATCTCTCCAGGTTTCACATCAGAAGGGTTTCCCAGCTGTTTGGCTGTGCCCAGTGGCAAAGCTAAAAGTGTGTTTATGTATGCGAGTGTGGAGTAATGCCTGAATACATATCATACATAGCTTAAAGAGAACGATGCAAACAGATGCAACAGTGTGAATTTCCCCATTGTGGGATGAATCTTGAATCAAACTATTAGGGGTCAGGGTGTTGCAACAAGCACTAACTACTGCTACACCAACCCCTGAGAATGATATACTCCGACTGAGAGCCAGAGCTAAATGCATCACCCAAAAGTCTATATCGACGACGTTTTATATCCGGGATTGTTCAGGTGCCGCTGGATGTCCCTCATTTTCGGCTGGATGTCCGTTACCTTCCTCTTTCTTTGTGTTGGCATTCTAAACTTGCCGTGGATTTACTACTGACTATGGTTAACTACTCCTCAGATCTCTGCAGGGTAAATCCAGACAGCTAGCTAGAATCTGAGTTTTCTGTTGCACGACTAAAACTACTTTTGAATGTACACGTTCCACCAAAACAAATTCCTTCCCAAGGCTATTTTTCAGAGGCACCGTGGCTTAGCACCGCCCAAGACAACTGTGATTGGTTCAAAGAAATGCCAATAAACCAGAGCATGTTTTTCTCCTATCCCGGAATTAGTGTTCATTTTGTCATCTATTTTTTATTTAGTCTTAGTCTTAGTCTAGTGCCAAATGTCCTTGTTAGTTTTAGTCATATTTAGTCATTCACCTATCTTGTTTTGTTAGTCAAGTTTTCGTTGACTAAAAGTCTTGTCATTTTAGTCTAGTTTTAGTCAGAAGAGAACTCAATATATCTTGGTCAAGTTTTAGTCAAAACATTTTAGTCTTTTTTAGATTATTTCTGATAACCGTTTCACTCAAATAGTTACATAAAAATGAATTATATAAAGATATATAAATATCGAGCCTCTTCCTTATTTCACCAGTAAATTCCTGGTAAACAACAAAAACAACCACTGAATGGGAAAAGGGTATTTTACAATAACATTGAACGCAGCACGAAGGTGGCGAGGCGAGTTTGATGTGAACGCAACCTATGTAGCAGCAGTCGTATGTCCCCCTGTTGGAATCCTCTACAGTGAAATACAGACACACTTTTACACCGTTTAGCTGTCAGCATTTTAACCGTGTTTACTCCAGCTGCTAGCTAACAGTAGGCTAACGTTACCTGCTGTCGAGTGTGGTGTTAACTACCGTCCCTTGCAGCGATGTTTCGGTTGCCTCAGGCATTTAAGTAGCACCGAAATCTGCGTTGCTATTCGGTCTGGTAGATAACGGTCGTTAAGGCACCAGTTGGTGCTGTATTAGCACCGGGTCTTTGTACCCAACCCTAGTAACAGCTGAATATTCTATCTCATGATGGAAAAGTAGAGACGATTTTAGACGAAAATGAAGAGATTTTATCTTAGTTTTTATTTTATGCAAAACATTTTAGTCTTGTCTTTTTTCGTCAACAGTAATGCATGTTAATTTAGTCTTAGTCAGCGTTTTTGGACATTGCCGCAGTCTCGTCATCGTTACGTCTTAGTCATGGAAAAAAAGGTCGTTGACGAACATCTTTACTCTCGTCTTGTCTGACGAAATTAACACTACCCGGAATGCTGTGTGGACTAGCCAGACCTTCCTCCGCAGCACTGTGGAGGAAGGTCTGTCAATGCTAGACTACCCGAAAGTTAAAAATCTGTTTATTGTGAGCAGTTCAAAGATTCTTCGCTGCTTTGGCTCTGCTTGTAACAATGCTACTTTGTTTTTTGAAATCTGCTTTAGATATCAAACTTTTGGTATAGTGCCTTCACTAAGTCACAATTCATGTCACAGTTTCCCCTTTGAACCACTTCTAGCTACTTTATATCAATGACCAATGTTCAGACTGCAGGCTAAAGTGATCCAAATCCAATTTTTTTGTGCAGGGCCCTTAGATCTATCTAATGCTAAATTTGACACAATTTAAATCACCTTCAACATTGAGGGGGCCCTTCATATGATATGATATTACTGGGTAAAGAGGTTATAAAAAATTGGGCTGAGATGTGTTAGGAGCATAAACATTTACAAGCGTAATGTTCTGATTCTGCAGAAGGCCATATACTGTTATGAATCTCCCCTCGTGGTCTGTTTTTTTTTTTAAATGAAGATCTTTACATCTTTACTACTCTGATTACCTGAGAGGAGAAGACCTGGCTCACCCATTGTTGTTTGTTTTTTTACACTGTTCAGAATTTAAATGGGTCTCCTGTAACAAAGCAATATCATATTTAAGGGATTTAAGATGGCTCTTATCTTTTAACAGGTTTCTGGATGCTGTTTACATTCACATTCACCACAAAATGTGTTAAAAGTATATCCAAAAGTTCTGGAAACCTTTCCTTGATGAGGCATCTACAGAAGCCAGACGAGTTTTAAAGTGCTCATATTATGCTCATTTTCAGGTTCATAATTGTATTTAGTGGTTATATCAGAATAGGTTTACATTTACATTTTTGTTGTATTGCACATTGCTGCAGCTCCTCTTTTCACCCTGTGTGTTGAGCTCTCTGTTTTAGCTACAGAGTGAGACATCTCACGTCTGTTCCATCTTTGTCGGGAGTCGCACATCTGCAGTAGCTAGGTAAGGACTACTAGCCAGTCAGAAGCAGAGTATGAGGGCGTGCCCTGACAATAGCTAGGTAAGGACTACTAGCCAGTCAGAAGCAGAGTATGAGGGCGTGCCACGCTAGCAGCTAGCACGCTAGCAGCTAAGCAAAGTGACGCATGTTCGTCACGGAAGTAAAGGCTGGACCAAGGATAGAGCTGTTTGGAGCAATTTGTGAACAGTGTTTTTTGTTGGAGATGGTAAGTCCCTTTTGGGTGGACTTTGGGCTTTTTCACTTTGTAAACCTATAACGTGCACAAAAACATATATAACACAATAAAGGAAAGGGAAAAGGCCAAAAAGCAGAATACGAGCACTTTAAGGAAATATGCCACAAAAAAAATTTAAACACTCCCAGCTTGTTAGAGCATGACCCCACAATGATAACATTAGTTTGACAAATGAAGACGTAAAGATAAGAGAAAGTGATATGCAGTCTACTGTTATGAATTACACATCTCAGGCAAATTTCATATCCCCGCAAGACTTCTGTCAGCCCTGCACACAGTGGAGCTCTCCGTGGTCCTGATCCTGTGGCTGTCAGCGGCTATAGAGCTCAACAGTGAACACCCACTTTTTTTAACCGCTCTGGTTCCAGAAGTGTTTTCCTCCATTCACTTTTTCCATTGACCTTTCAAAAATTGCTGCAGTGCCCCAGTGTACAGCGAGCAGGAATCTTCCCACTGGAAAGGGCGTGAATGGTATTTCCATTTACAGCTCTTGGCCACATGGCAGCGCATGATGTAAGACTGATGACGTTAAGTTCAAGGCGAGATTTAAATCGTGGCACACTATTTACACTCCATCTATTCCAATATGAAATAATGGCTTCAGCGTGTGGTCAAAATCACACTAACCAGGTACATAAACTTCTGCTGGACATTAGTGGGGAAAACATACACTCATGGGCATCAACTGGTTGGTCTAAGTCAAATGTGTCTAACTCAAGGCTCGCAGGCCAAATCCGGCCCCTCTCAGATTTTGATCCAGACCACATATCACTTTAGGTTTACAATACATTTTGGCTCACCCAGTTTTTCCGATGTTTTTGTCACTTTTTCCTACCTTATGGGTACTTTTTTCTAGATGGCTGAGGAACAGTTTTGCTGACTTTTTTAGGGCTCTATATGGACCAAACTGTAAGTGAGAAGATTTTATAAGACATGCAATAACACAGTCAAAGATATTTGACTTTTTCGATTTTGAAAATGTTCAAATTGTGATTTGATAAAAAAAAAGAAATATCCACATATTAATATTAAGTCAACTGTAACACCTCACCACCATGTTGCAGTTATGTAAGATAAAACTAGTTAGCAAGCGACACAGAAGTTTTAACAGGTAGCTAAAAGTAATGGCTTAACAGTTCAAATGATTATTTATAAGTATACAGGACATGTTTGTAATTGTTTGCTAAAGCAATTTTAGTGGATAAATGGTCAAATATTCAGCTTCATTCTAAGTAGTAGTAACATAGTAGGCTAGTAGTCTGATTGCTGATCAAACCAACCTTAATATTGATCAATTTCATTCAATTGTATGAAAGACTTAACAATATCCACTTTGATATGAATAGTGTCATACTTTTGGAAAATACATTGGGAATTGGTATAGGGGTACGTGCGTTTATCTGACAGGGCTGTGGGGGTTCCTCAGACCAAAAAGGTTGGGAACCACTGTTCTAACGTACACAGTTGGACAACGCAATAAATGGGATCTTTTTTATCAACAAGAGCATATGATGGTTTATGAAGTAAAAATGTAAATAATCTAGCATTACAATACTTATCAAGCAAATATTTCAAGTAATGCCGACCTTACGCCAAACAACTTTTCAAGTGATTCCACCGTCACAGACTAATTTCCAATATCAGAATGAAATCCTGAGAGTCTTTCTAGAATCGGGTGCTCCTGTCGTCTCCATCGTTTGGTGTAAGGTGGTCATAAAACTCAGTCCCAATCAGTCTTTTTCCCGTCTGGACATTTTGACAAAATCATTTGATACTATTGTAAGTTTAAGTCTTTGTAGTGAAGTTAAATTATGTGACCATTGTCAACAACCAATGGGTGCTCTCCCTCCAGCACCAAACAGGAACCAGCAAACGGCTGGGCCAGTGTTGTTCAAAAGAGGGAAAGGTTGCAGATTTTCAACCTTTCTGAAGCACGTCATCCAACGGGAGTTTTATCGGCAGATAAACACAGAAAATAGGCAAACTTACCCTTAAGTTACCAGCTAACGCTAGCGGTCAGCTAGCTAGCTTGGTTATATTTTTCAAAACAAATTTAGTTGTAGTCTTGCTATGTGTGACCCTGCATCTCACATCTAACGTTAGATGTGAGATGTGGGATGGTGTGAGACTTTAGTCTTTTCAAAGTCTTTTAGTCTTTTAGTTTAAAGTAAAAATTTCAAGTAAATAGTCTAACGTTACAGAACATCAGGCCAAGTTTTTTTCATTTTCATTGAAGACAAATGTAACTATAGAGGAAATATCTTTTTTAATGCTAAGCTTTCTTTTTAAACTATTACAAATAGAGTTTAGTGTTTTTGAAACAACTTCAACACTGGTGAAAACTTAAACACTTGTGTAGTATTAAAAGGAAACTCCACTAATTACACCTCCAAGTGTCACGGCTGGTTATGCAGGGCAATGGGGATAGAGGAGGAAGCAGGATGACTTCAGTGAAATCATTGCTGGATAGCTTACAGGCATCAAGAGTCCAAATTAGACAGGCAGTCAACAATCAGGCAGGTAAGAGGCAACAGAAAACTACATTATCTCTGGTTCTGCTGCGTCAATTCAAATTTTTTTTAAATAATGTGTTGAGGGTCAAGTTAAATTTTTTCTCTCTTTACAAATGTTTTGTTTCCCTAGCCAAGGAAAGTCCATGCACCTATTTTTATTAACCGCCATCTGCTTTTATTCACCAAATATACACACTGATGATTGAGAAGGTTATTACTTGGTCAACCTCAAAGCTGCCCTTAGGCATAATGCTAATTAAGCAGCTGCTTAGGTACCACCACTACTGGGGGCCTGAATAAACATCATAGACATGTGAAGACCTCCGTTCACTTCTTTTCTAGAATTTACGTATTTTTCTTTTTTCAATGTTTTTTAGACCCTGAACAGGTTAAGTGTATAGCAATGGTTGGACATTTTATCAAGTTAACATTTTTTTCTCTCAATGATTTCAATTGCAGTGCAAAAACACTCTGTGTCCACATGATACAAGCCTTCCGTGATCTCGCACCACCCCCACCCCCTCCTCCACACACTTGCCTGTAGCCAAGGAGGACAGGGAGGATTAAAAAAAACTAATTCTCTTCACTCGAGTTTCTGCGTGCCAAAGTCACCGGACGCCACAATCTTCTGAATAAAGCCGTACTGATAAATCCAGATAGAGTTGTGTGGAGCTGATAGTCTTAATTAGCTTTGTATCAACTCTAAAGCTTTAAGTAAATTGAGGTTAAAATTCTAAACCTCTTCAGAATTTTCAATCATTTTAAATCTGTTTTTGACAAAAATAGATATATTTTCTGTAAATGTAATCTCCGTAAATGTTGTTCAAAGATTTTCTCCATGACCCCAGGATTTTATTCTCAGGAAATCTCTTTATTGATATATAATTGCATATCATTTAATTAAATATATTTTGTTTAAAATCAAGCACGCCTAAAGATAAAAAGTAAAAAATAAAAAAAATATGACAATCAGCCACCATGTGTAATTTTTATGTAATTTGTGGGTTACAACCCCAAAATGCACAGACAGAACACTCAGGAGATAGCCTCACGTGTCTTTATATGGACCAACACATCCCTATTTCACTTAACCTTGTTGGTGGGGTATGTTCGAGCCCCAGACATGACATCCAAAAAAAATAAACTAAATTGTACTAATCTACTAATTTGTGGCCATGAAAAACTAATTTGTGGCCACAAATTACGTATAATCTGCGCAAGAAATACTATTTTGGGGCGACGAATTAGTATGTTGTGGCCAGAAATTTGTATTTTGTGTGCACATTATACCTATATTGTGGCCACAATTTATTATTCCCCCCCCCCATGTCATGTCTGGTGCTCTGTATGTATGAGTTTGACAAGTTGGAGAAATTGACTTATCATGTCTCTCCCACATAGACTGGTGAATCACTGAATTCTCTACATTCCCTGAATGTTTTTCTATAACCTGTAAAATAAAATAAAATAAAATAACCTGTGTCTATTTATTCTTAACATTTCCTCTTTGTGTGGTAAATGTAGGTGGTGCCACAGACCTGACACAACATCTAATTGACGCTGTTTGACTCCAGAAGAGGGGGCTGATGGGTGAAAATTTCTATTCAGAGGAACCCCCTCAGCTTTGAACACGGTAAAGGCAGATCCTGGCAGGAAATTGGGCAATTTTGCCTTCAAAATAAAAGCATTCCCAGGGGGAGGGAACCCTCTGTTTATTGAATGTTGTTTCAGTATTGTTTTTTTCAGTACTTCTGTGATGTACAACAGAAACAAAGGCTGTGCCATAGAAGTAGTTCCATTTAAATATTTCATAAAGATCAAACTTAAAAGTTATTACAAGAGCAGATATGATATTTTCAACTTTTATCCACCATAGCTCATAGTATGAGCTAGCTGCAGGATGCATACTGTACGTATGTGTAACAGGTTTTGGTGGTTATGAAAACATACATATGATAGGTTTACTGCAGAAAGATAAATGGGCCTATCACAACACTAAATGTATATTTGACTGCATCATGTATCTTTACTCATTCACATATACTTTTAATTTACAGATTGACAGGCCTTAAAACAAAAAAATGATTATAAAACAGAAAAGCAAAAAATAGGCTAATAACATAAAAAAAAATTATATAAATTTTCTTATACAATAAATAGGAATTTGTTCTTCCTATAAAAGTATGTCTCTGAATGGCGTTTGTATGAATGTGATTAATAATTGATTGGAAAGTGATATTATTCTCCTTTTCGGATCGAGACGATCGTTGCAGCGCTTTCCTCAGTCATGCTTTTATTTTGAAAGATTTAGCTGGAAGTCATTTTGGGACGACTTGACTCTCTTGACAGTACCGCGAGCCCCGGGCTTCCAAATAAGGAGTCCGGCTGTTGCTGCGCGCGGACACACAGACCGACAAGGACGCTCCAGAGCCGCGAGCTGGGGACGGCGGTTCCAGAGATGCGCGCGAGCCCCTTTGATGTGCCTCTCCGTTAAACCTTCACATTCACCTGGAAGACTGTGTAACCCGGACACGAAGATTTGGAGAATAACTTTTTTGAGACAAATCTCAGAATAACTGGAATAACAAACACAACAACTATTGTGGAAAAAAAGGAGTTCCCCTTCGTCAATTAAGGAGCAGCGGAGGACGTTTCATTTGGGAACAATGTAAGAAAATAGCTGTCGGTAAATACATTCGGGATTTTCTGGACCTATTTTACGCACTGGGAGCACAGTCGGAACTAAAGGACATTCACAACTCCTCTCTGAGTTTTTCCTGCTTCTTTATCCCAATCATTTTGCCCAGTATAAGACGACATTTACGTTTATAACAATGCGTTTTGTGGACTTATCCTAGGACTTATCCCCAGGCTTTTTTGGAATTGTGAATGCCCCGTGAACGCACCGATCTTTGACCACTGACAGTATGCATCAAAGGGACCGCTAACTTACCCTACTCAAGGTAAATTCTCATTTTTTTTTGAATAATTAATATTCACTAGTATTGACCTCTTATTGACACAATGCTCACCTTCAAGTTTACTGTACACACATGCCATCATGAGAGCTCGGTTTGTCTAGTTTTGGTCTAGCTCTGCGTTTTGTTTTGGTAGGAGACGTGATAGATTTTGTCACCATTCTTGGGCGGTTTGGGTCCAAATTAGCACAAAAAAGGAGAGTGACATAAATTTAGAAGGCATACATTATCTGGATATTCACCCTGGTTGTTGTGGTCCCCCTTATAGTGTGGTCTGGGTTTAGTCAGGTTGGGGAGTAGCACTACATTTTCAAGTCCCGCACATCCAACCGGTGTGTTCTCAGGGACTCGCACCGCGGGTAGAGAGTCGCTGTCTGGGCTACAGCCCGTAGGATGCACGGTGGCACGTTTCTCTGGGGATACAGTGTACCTACCTATACCTACTGTAACTTCGTTTATAAAAACATGTACTTTAACGAGTCTTTGCTCATTTGCAAATGCTAAATACCAGCTTGTACGTAATTTAAGACATTTTTAGAATGCCTAAGCGCAACTCTTAAAATCGGCATGCATGAAACACACCCAGCGGTATTTAATTCTGTAAACATAGGGTGTACATTTGAACTGTTTTTTAAATTGGTTCCCTAGACACATATGTTCATTCAAAGCGTTTTTAAAAAAAAAAAAAAATAGCAGCTGATTTTCAAAGCAGTGTGTAGCTTTGCCAGTAAGCAGTGCTGCGTTAAAAAGCAAGATTATTTGAATTGACTTCGGTTCTCCATCCAAGAAAACGCGTTGCGTCTTCTGGCAAACCTGGTCCATCACTTCTAGGAGTTTGATATATTTTAATGATCTACTGTCTTGGTATTATTCTTAGCCGTGTTAGTTTTTCCCCACCGAACGGAGTGATGAGTTATAGGGAAAGAAAAAAACAACAACCTTTGTATCCTTCAGTACCTTTTGTGTTCCCTTTTGGCCTCATAGCCTTTAATTGTCACCTTATACATACTGCTGTAAAGCTGGATATAATGTATACAGAAAATCTTGCATGTTTTTCTTTCTTTTTTTACCTGCGGAAATGCATTAATACTGTGCTCAAGTCATGTCTTGGTAATACATGATGATAATGCAGGGTGAATTTATGCCCAGTGATGCATATGGGAGAAACCAGAGGCACGTAGCTGATTTCTTTGCAGTGGAGTTTAAGACAGATGAATGCTTTGCACCTTTTGCTGTGGCGCACTTTCAGTCAGCCTGGTATCACTCACTGATGGCCAGCAGTCTTATTCGCCTCAAAATGGGTTGTTGTCATTCACTGTCCTCTTCTGGCGCAAGGAGCCTCCCTCAGCTCTCCTTGTGCTGCAGTAGGACTCAAAATGTCCAATTTATGGCACGCTGCATGTGCAGAGGATGCACACAAAAAAACGATGAAAATGAGACAGACAGGGTAGGTTGCTGTTTTTGAGAAACTTTCCAAACAGTATTTTCGTTGGATTTCAATACATTTCATACAATATCCTAGTAATAATTTAGTTCAACTCAGACATTTTAAAGTTATCAGATTATACTATTGGGGGCTAGAGCTGGGCCATATGGAGAAAATCAAATATCACTATATGTTTGACCAAATACCTCATTATCAATATTTTGGCGTTATTGTAGGGTTGACCATTGGTGGTTTCACAAACTATTTACACAATGAGTTTTTTGATAGTCACCACTAATGTGCATACAATGACTAAGGGGTAACGGCAAATAATAAAACATCTAATAAGTCAGGTAAGTTCAGAAAATGACATCACTTTACTGTAATGCAGCCTTTAAAACCAGGAAAAGAAAACGTGTGTCATATCACGATATTACGTTATCCAAAATTTAAGACGATATCTAACCTCATATATTGATATAATATCAACATATTGGCCAGCCCTATTGGGGGCGCTATAAAAACACATAAGCCCGTCCCTTGTATAAAGCAGATTACATTTCCATTAGTTTGTGTGCTGAATTGATCACTATTGATTTATAGCAGCATGCTGTTTTTACTGTCTTACTTAGGGAACAGGGGACAGAGCTGAAAATGCAGAGTCACTGTATATTTTCACAAAAAAGTTTGTATTTCAGCAGGTGAGGACATGGTCTTTTTAAGTCTGGTTTAAAAAAGTGCCCTTTCACTATGGGATGTATGTAAAAACTCCATCGCTGTCAGAGGAAAACCTGCAGGAATACCTCTGACACATGTCAATGCAGCTTCTGATGCCTGCAAAAAATAAAATGTTTGCACAGTTGTGGTCCAGTGGCTTGAAAATATTTTTGACCTCTCATTAATATTTCATATTTTCAAATCAAGGCCCCGCAGACATTACTTCCTGTGCATTATACTAAACACATGGAACCACAAAGACATAGCGGGGGCACCCTAACCCTAACACAGACATTGATGGTGTTTTCCATGATGCTTCAGTCTTTGTCTTAGTCTTTGTGTCACAGTGCCACAAAGACTGCTTTTATGACAGTACATGCATTTCGGGGACAGTGCCAGGTTCAGGGTCCTAGGTACAAGTATCAGCAGTCCCCTGTTTTATCCACAAGAAAGAGAGAAGATAACATACATAGACCCAACAGTAGTGCCCTGACAGGCACGACTGGCTCGGAGTCACAGGGATGAGGCAAGCCGGCAACACAACACAGGCCTTTTCAGAGCCATTCATGCATGTTTCCTTAACCTAGATGTCCTCCTTTGTTTCTGCATCTGACATCCTCCCGCTGCTTTGGAAAATACCCGCGCCGTTGACGCACTCGCCTCCCCTCCATCCTCTCATCCTTCTGATCACTCCCCTCCAAACAAGGCTGCAGTGTCCAAGGCTGTGTGCTATTAGAGCACCTCATATCTGAATTTGTGACATCAGAGGGAGGACGAGGAGACAGTGAGAGGCAAAGGGGGACAGAGGGAGTCATTGAAAGTGGGGAGATGAATAGATGGGTGATGTGGAGACAGTCAGCGGGATGATAGAAGATGGATTAAAGGCGAGATAGAGGGACTGTAGACACAGGGCTGTGTGACATAGACAGTGCTATTCTGTTGCGTCCAAAATCCAAAGATCGCTTTGTGTGGGACACACACCAGGCTTTGGAGTAAATACACAGCAGTCAGTCAGCACAGACAGGATAGTCACATACACACACACACACTAGGGCTCATTTTTTTTATCGTCATCACAATATCAATTGGTGCAATAAACACATCGCAAAGGCTGCGACATATTGCGAAAGAAAATATCAGCAGAAAACTACAACATTAAAATATAATTGTCATTTTTTTTGTGGTGCCTTTTATATTCAATTAAAGGATCAATTGGTTCAACAAAACAATGTTGGAAACAATTTCCTTTAATTTGTTTACGTCAGTATCTGATTATTTATCGCAAGTAATATCATTATCGCGAGATTCAGCAACGTTATTGCATATCGCATATCGCATATTTTCCTTATATGGTGCAGCTCACGAACACACACACACACACACACACACACACACACACACACACACACACACACACGTAGGCCCTTAAAAAACCTTTGCTTGGAGGTTGACCAGATCCTGCGAAACCATTGGCTGCCCTAATTAGGGACTAAACAAGGAGCTTGGGAAGGGTGCTTAATGAGGCTTGGCCAATGTGCGGAGTGAGACAGGAACTCAGGCTGACAACCGTGTAAAAGCCACAAAGCTTTACCACGAAGAGCCTCAATGGCTACATTCACACCTCAGCCTTCTGCTCACTTCTGAATGGCTGTTTAGCTGTGATTGCTACGAATGAATATTCATATAGAGGATGTAATTATTGTCTGATGCCGTTATGAGCGTATGTCTGTGATGAAATGAAACTAAGCGAAAGTGAAATCGATCATTCTCATCTCTCTCCGCCTTCTACTCTGCAGGCGTTCTCTCTGGTAGTGCAACCACATCTTGCCATGATCTCTCTTAGCCTATCATATCTTTGCTGTCAAACTTTAAAATCTGTTCTCCTCTCTGCAGCTGACAGTTATCTTTTCAGTACGAACGGATGCGACCCTGCTCCACCTAGGGCTGGGCAATATATCAATATTATATCGATATTGTGTTACCGGACTAGATATCATCTAAGATTTTGGATATCGTAATGAGACATAAGTTGTCTTTTCCTGGTTTGAAAGGCTGCATTACAGTAAAGTAATGTCATTATGACACTAAACTTATTAGTTGATCTAGCTGTTCTAGTATTTACCTTTACCCACTTAGTTATTATATCCACATTACTGATCATTACTTATCACAAATCTCATTGTGTAAATATTTTGGGAAAGCACCAATTGTCAACCCTACAATATTGTCGCAATATTGATATTGAGGTATTTGGTGAAAAATATGATGAGTCTAATATGAGTCTAATCAAACAGTGTTCTCAAATTTTTTTTATCATGCACTTGAATAAATATTGATTGTTGACTCTTAATGAAGATTCTCCTAATTGGATTAGACATGCACAGTAACTGTGAGAAGATGTAGCACCTAATGGCTAGGCTAGTCATCCAGCTAGCAGTGGGAATTTTTACTTTCAGTGATAAGGTTCAATCAGTTAATACTTCACCAACAAATACCATATCCACCAACCACGTTGGCAATGTCAGTTTTTATCCTTAAAAGGGTTGCCTAGGATATGTAAAAAGGGTAGGTATAATAAGCTTAATCTTCAGCTTCATATTTATTCAGTCTACAATGATGCAGTGCT
Organism: Perca flavescens; assembly: GCF_004354835.1. Classification (NCBI taxonomy): domain Eukaryota; kingdom Metazoa; phylum Chordata; class Actinopteri; order Perciformes; family Percidae; genus Perca; species Perca flavescens. Next base: position 34,183,421 of record NC_041336.1, read on the forward strand.
GGATAGTTGAGTCAATACTTTTATTTCATCCGTGCCCAAAATGACCACAGGGCTATATTTGGAGATAAAATAAAGCATAATAATAATAATAACAGAACGACGGCATACAGATGATTGCCCACTTCTCGTTGAAACAGCAATACACACCAAATACTACACTGCTGCTTCTAAGAGTACTGCTGCTACTGGTTACCTTCATTCTTAGGTGGCAATGTCCTCCTTCCATCAATATTTTTTTGAAATGTCTAAACACAACCGGTTGTTGTATTTAGTATGTCTGTAGTGGCTGCATAAAGTAGCACAAGATATGGTGGTTGGGATTGGACGAATGGGTCAATAAAGTGTGCAACTTTGACATGGAAGCTGGTTGGTTTCTGGTTTATTTATAAGGATTTTAATTTGTCAGCAAATTTGATTGGTCTTTTTATTTAACACTCAACTTTACGAGATCACTCTATTTCACAATAGATTGACAGGAAACGTTTGGAGACCTTTGGAGACAGAGGGTGACCTTATGCAAATAATCTCCCAAGCAGACTCAAACCATGAAAGGTGGAGCCACATACAGTAGTAGTCTATGTGGTGTAGACCATGTGGGGACCAACATACCGGAATACCAGAGAAACCCAAGAAATGATGCATTTTTGTTTGAAAAGTCACTGAGCATAATTGTTGCTAATGCACAATTTTGTGATGTCATACGTAATTTCAAGGACGGTTGTGTAGTGTAATTGGATAGTTTGTTGCCAGAGTGAAAATTGGCACTTGCCAGGGAGTGAGAAAGCATTCATTCCAAACAGACACAATTACATATTTTACCTATTTATTTCTATGCTCATTCATGAGTGAAATGACAGCAGTCGGAACTGTCGAAGAAACTGTGTGATCACTTAATCATTCCTGTTGCTCAGGTATAAAAGCTGGGTTAGGTGCTACATGGGGCCCTTTGTTTGGAGACAACTGTCGAGAGAGCAGCCAAGCATAAACTGAGCTCAACGCTGTCTGGTTGACAGAGGTATTTATAAGCATTGAAATACAAATCCTGTGTTGATTGAACACTCTTAGACTTTATACCATGTATCTTCCAGCATCAGTTTACAGGTAGCCAACTTTTATCTCATCCCACATCAAAACAGTATATTTTCCTAAGCTTTGTGAAAGTAGGTTAAAAAATAAATGCACTATAAACAACCTAAAACTATTATCTTCCCAAAACCTACACAAATTAAATGATTGTATTGGTCCTTCAGGAATTGAACCACCCCCTGAAAGCACTGATAACCCATTTCTAAATGTAGAGACCCAGTGAGTGAGCTGACCGTGAGAAGAAAACAGCTTAGTGCAATTATTACAGATTTAAAGGTGGCGAGTGGTATGATTAGGCCTCTGGTTAGGAAGCCATGTTGTGCAGCACTGGTTATTGATTTATACAAAGCATTTGACACTGTTGACCATTCAGGCTTCAAAGTATTGAGTTATCTGAACAAGCAGCATGATGGTTTGACCAATATGTTAATGATAGGTCTCAGTGTCGTCCAAACTGATTAAGGTCACTTGAGATCTCTAGCCTATCACCAGATATAATCATGAATATTAGACAATTCTGAAAAAAAAATGTTTACGTCCAATGACAAGTTTTTTGTATTCTTGCTTTCTACAATATATGCATGGTAAATGGAGACTGGTCAAGGTTAGGGTTATGGAAAATAAAAGATGGCTAAGGTTAGGAAACTAACTAGTGAAAGGTTATGGTTAAAAAAAGGTCCACACTCTTACTTTGTGCTTCCCTATTTAAAGGGATGAGTACTTCCTGCATTGTCACTGAATGTAGTTTCCAGGTAGACTGGGCTGGAGGTGTACCACAGGGATCTGTTCTTTGTCTTCTTTAATTTATTATGGATATTATAACATTGACAGTGATACAAATGACACCATAATACACTACTTGGCCTCTACATGTATAAGATGGAGTGACTTATTAAGCTGAAGTTAGATATTAAGGGTTCAGTTTTAGCTGTTAAGCTGTCCTTGAATCCTTGCAAAAGAAAGTTAATGCTGTTCTCAGGAACAGGCTTTCGCATAACAGCCAGATTGTAACATCTCAAGGCAAACCAATCGAGGTTTTACTTTCTTTATTAAATACTTAAACTGAACCCTTAATTAAACTGCACGTGAATATTTGTTTTTATTTCAGATACAGGTTCTGCATTTCCTCTCCTCTTTGACTGAAATCTTCAGACACATTTTTTTTCGCACAGTGCCCTGGTATTTGACACTGGTAGCAAATGTTTGTCCCTGACAGATCACAGTGATTTGTATGCTGTGGTTGGATGTTCAAGAAGTGTATAATTGATACAAAAACCTGCGATCATAGAGTCCTGTGTTACTGCATAATTCTCTGGATTATCAGTGAAGTGCTTTAACTACACTGCAGACTGAATTAACTACACTGCTGACTGGAGTGTAGTGACAAACATGGTGACAGGTGACTCATGTGAACGGGTCCAACGCCAGGTTGAATATGCATCGGTAGGTCCGTGTTATATACTCTACATCTGGTGTATGAAATGTCTGTATCGTCATTGTGCTGCATTTTCATAAACTTTGATAATCTGGACACATCTCTCGCCCGTGTCAAGGCGCCGTCTCACTCCCTGATTCTCTCCTCGCAGTTCCCATACTCATTGAACTGAAATTACATTCAGTAACAACTATTGTTTATGAGTTTTTTGTTTGTTGGTTGGAGAACAGAATGTTACCCTTGGAAACACTGGATGCTGTACCTTGTAGTGGTCTGTCCATTCTGGTATTGCGTGCTTTTCATTGCTGTCTTGGGCAGTTATCACCAACTTAGATGAGGTTGGAATCTCAGTGGAATTTTTTCATGCTTTTAGGCCTTACACTCTTTAAACATTTAACTAGTTCTGAAAATACACTTGCTCTCAGGCAAAGGTGGAGCCTTCAAGTGACTTTCAGTATCTGCTGGTTATAAATACTGGAGCCCTTTTGGACAAGGGTCATTCTTTTCACAAGTGTAGAAATACTTTCCTTGTGTTACTGTGGTAGTAGAGTCATTTTAGTCATTTGTTAAATCTAAGACTTTTATTTATTTGACTGATTATATATTTTATTATAAATATGCTACATTTCGAAGTTTAAGGGATGACATATTCTGTTATTTCTTCTGATTATTGGCAAAAATATCAGTAAAGGTGTCTGGCTTTAGAAGCCCATGTTGGTGGAACCCGTGTGTAGTAGCAGTTACAGTATGTTAGGATCTGAGTGGCATCAGTGTGAGTCAAAGTCTTCAATTAGCAGGGTTCTCTCGCCTGTTTGCTATTTTTATCTTAATGTTAGCAAGTGTGTGAGAGACGCAGAGGAAACACCTTCACACCTCAGTCTGTTCCCCTGGAATCCTCTAATGACGAAAAGTCAGCAGCCAGTGGATTAAACCATGTGACCTGCATGTCTCTATATGCATATATACATATAGTATTATGCAAAATATGAAAGAGACACCTTATATGACAGATTTGTCTGCTGAATTAATCTGACGCCATATCTCAATTTTAACAAGTGAAGCTTTACTTCACTTTTTCCACATTATGATGGCTCTGTCCTTGTGATTTTCAATTCATAATTTTTTTAAATTGTTTTACATAATTCCAATTTAAAGTACACAGACAGGACACCCACAAATGACTATACACATACTGACTTGAGATATAGTTTCACAACTCTATACACATATTTGCAAATCATATAGCTATATTAGCACCATATATTTCCAGTTTTCCAATTTTGCCTTACTGTCACATTAACTACTTTAGTATAAACTTGCTAGTCGTTTGATTTAAAACTCAAAATACATATAACAGCAATGTCATTGGTCACACCTGAAGGAGGGGTTGGATTATACTCACAGGCTTCTGTTTGCACTGAGACGTTGTAAAAGACAGTGGGATCAGATGATCCCAACCCTGTGCTTCATCTTTGTTATCACACCAGTCATGAGCTGTGCTTCTCAGCGCTTGTGCTGTGGTATATCACACAAAGTAAAATCCCTGTACTCCTAGTGATTGAAAGTAATGACAGAGCCAGAGCCCATACATTTGGTAAAATTATCTACATTTCAGGCCTTTTATTAAAATGTCAGCCTTTCTTCTTCTTTCTTTCTGGCCATTTGTAGTTTCTTGTAAAATTCTTGAACAAATTGTAAAAGGTGAGAGGTGAACAGTACATGCATTACACTGCATGAACGGTGTCTGAAAAGTCTGTGTGTGTGTGTGTGTGTGTGTGTGTGTGTGTGTGTGTGTGAAAACCCTTTTAATAATCCAAAAAAACTAATGTTAACACACAGGGGTGGAAGAAGTACTCAGATCCTTTACTGAAGTAAAAGTCGCATAATCTATAAAAATAAGTCATATTTTATTAGTTAATTTATTTTTTGTATAAATAATAGGAATCTACAATGTTAATAAAGCAATGAGTTGGAGTAAAAAGTACAACATTTTCCTGTGAGATGTAGTGAAGTATATTTTAAGTATAAAGTAGCATCATATGGAAATATGGTACAGTGTGGTTTGTGAGGTACACATTTTAAATGTCCAATGATTAAGGCATGTACTTTGAATGTAAATAAGGTGCCAGGGTGCAGAAAAAGCATAACAAAAGAACTTGTTCATAACACACGTTTTACCCTGATTCTGTAGGTCCAGGCTAAGCCCCAAATGTCCCTACATCCTAGAAACGGCCCTGACTTTGACTAAAATCTCAATCAAAGCCCAATTTCTCTTCACAATCATGCCAGCTCCATCACTTGCTGAGAGTTGAAGAAATGCCGCAGAAATTAGTCACATGCGTGTAGGCATGTTCATGCCACCCCCCCCCCCCTCCACGCACGTACTGTACATAGACACCTTGCTTGGGAAATCACAGATGGTTTACTCTGCTTCCTCCACAGCTTTCTCAGTGGCGTTGTGACCCTCTTTTCTGGCTGGAAATATTAGTTCTTATGCGGTAATTTCTTGGACTTTTTCTCTTTTTTAAACTCCTGGCACTAGATTCATTAATTAAATATTTTAGAGCTCCATGCATAGTCTAATAACCATTTTTTTTTATAAATCTCAGCGGTTGAATTTGTGTTGCCACATATAAAATGATAACCATATGTGCATCAATCTGCACTCCTGCAGATGCAAGTTGCCTCTGTTTGATGGCGGTCTGTTTGAATGTGGACTCCTTTCAGAATATCTCAATAAACAGACACAGGTAGTTTCATAGTGCAGGGTGAAATGATCCTTTCTTTATCGTCTGCGATGAGCCTGGGAAAAATGTTTGATCTGGAGAGGCTAGATAATCTTCCGTAGCTGAGCCCTGATTTCCATCTCTATTCAACTCTCCCCTGGAAGCTCCATATGCAGCCATCAACACTGGAACTAATCAGGGTTATTACTACTCTCCCCACTGAACGGCACACTTCTCCAGATGTGGAGTCGGCTTCGCTGCTGCTGTTCTTCATGTTCATGTTCTTTGATCTATCTCTGTTTGCTGATGCCTGATACCAGAATCTAATTAAACATAAAGTTGGACCACTTCTAATCTATATTTTAGCTGCTGCGATATGACTTGTTTTTACTAGTGCTATTTCCTTGGAGGGTTTGAAGTTACAAAAATGAAATTACAAATCATCGCTTTTGGGTGAAATCTTTTATGTCCAACACTGTTGTTTTTCAGGAAATGAAAAAAGGCAAATTTGAAACCATTTTATTGAGCCATTTATCTCAGATGAAGTCAGATGAAATCACCTCGTCACTGTTTGAATATTTTTAGAAACCCACAGACAGACGTAAAGGATGACCAATACCATTGGTTTATGAAAGAAAATTAAAATGATGTAACATGGAGATATATGTATTTTTTTTCCCACAGGGACAAAATACTTTTAATGACAGCACTTGTCAATGGTTCTTGCCTTGAACAATGACTGCTTTTTAATTTCCGAGTAATTTAGTCTGATTATCATTTAGTGATAATGTGAGAATCGTTTAATTTGACAGACGTAATCTTGTCACACCAAATGCAAAAGGTAACCTTATCCACTGTAGTTCAGATCAGTCCAAGTCCGGACTCATGTCAGTCAAAGTACATGAGTTCAAGTCCTTAAGGGCAAATCAAATTAGTCTCAATCTGTCAAGACAAGTTAAGTCAAGTCTTGAGTTTGCCAGAGGACGTCTCGAGTCAAGTCTCAAATCCTTTAGGAAGTTTCAGTCAAGTCTCAAGTCAAAGCAACATTTAAGTCAAGTCTCAGGTACATAAAACAAAATGAACCTAAGGGTTAATAACACATGTGTACCGAGTTTGAACGTTCTTTGGGATATGTTTTCATGCTAATTGAATGTGACCAGTTTTAGCGTGAATCGCTAATTAGCTTATAAAGCTAGTCGTAGGGGCACAGGTAAAGTAAAAAGAAATCTCTATTTGTATACCACTAACAAGGCTCAAAATAGCAAAAGATAGTTTATAAAGACGGTACCGTTCACATATACAGGCGGGCGCCATCTTGGAAAAACAGTCACGACCAGTCAAACCATGAAGGTGTTCGTGGTTCAACTGGTCGTGACTGTTTTCCCAAGATGGCGCCCGCCTGTATACGTGAACGGCACAGTCTCATAAAACTATCTTTTTAATAAACTGTCTGTACACTTACAAAGTTCTCAATGCTTCGGTTTACATGTTGGGACCCTCGTTATGCTACCGTTGAAATGTGGTGCTATTTTGAGCCTTGTTAGCGGTATAGAAATAGAGATTTCTTTTTAGTTTACCCGTGCCCCAACGACTAGCGTTATAAGCTAATTAGCCGGATTTGTCCTTTATCCTTTCCACTCCCATCGCGTCAAAAAGCGACGCTTAGTTAGGTGGCTTTGGCCTTTGTTATTGATGCAAAAAGTCTCCTTTAGAGTCATATTTAGACGCCCTTGGTCGAGACTCTTGGCGTCACTTTTTGACGCTCTGGGTCAGGATGTATGTTTAACTGACATGCAGCACAAGAACGGGACAAGGAAAAGATGGTGGGTGGGGTTACAAAATGTACGTTTCAGTGACACACGGGACAATAACGAGACATGAACCCCGGTCTCCAGGGTGAAAGTCCTGCGTTGTTTGACCCATCCACCCCCCCACCCACCTCCTCACGCAGATTTTTGGTCCTTCATACTACTCTACCGTTGTCTCTCTTAATACTACGTCATCTTACAGCACCGCGGTGGAGCTGCTGCTCTGCCCGGTGCGTTCCATACAGACGCTGAAGGGTGATTTTTGCGTCCGGTATCTGGCGCTGAGAGACACTGACCAAGCATCAGTATTTTACAAGTTGGCAGTTAAGAATGGCTTGCTTTCTTAGACTTGAAAATGAGACTCAAGTCTATAGCTCTCATTGAGACTTAAGAAAAGTCCAAATGGTTGCTGTGAGTTTTGGGGCATCTGCAAATAGTTCTGGTGTGGCCAGCGTAAAAACCCAGGCCAGTACTTCCTTTTCCGTGCGCTGGTTATTGTAAGTGTTTTAAGTCCAGGTGACATTTTGGCTCTCTATAAACAGATATCTGCATATGAATGCAGATAAGTAAATAAAATAACCAAACGAAAAGCTAAATCGTCATCAGACGATAGCCGATGGCTTCCAAGATTGCATTTTGGCCAATGTGTTCAGCCTCTTTTACTCTCCACACGGACTGCTTACCTGCATGCAACCGAAGCCCGCTCAAATGTGATTGGTCGATACTACAAACAGACCACAAATGGAAACCAGAATGCTTTCGATACCAAAATCTTCTCCTTTTGCATGCAGATTCTGCATTCAGATGCAGATATCTATTCAAATAGATTACTTGTGTTGATCAGTAGTGCGGACGTACTGCTATATCTAATGTAGGCCATGCTCATTTTGCTTCTCTTGCAGTCAGATTCATCCAAAACAGATGTTTGCGAGGACTTAGCTGTCACTGTCACTGTCACTGTCATAAAAAGCTTGGGATTTTCTCCTAACGGAGGTCCATATATCCAGAGCACATCTGGTGGCAATTTGTCTTCTGTTAGATTAACGTCTTGGTAAACGTTTTGTCTCCCCAAAAAAGGAAAAAACATCTGGCCCTGAAGTGCTGACTCCAATCTGCCGTTGTCAGCTGAGTTGTTCACCAGCTCTGCTGAAGTCAAGCATTTATTTGTGACCCCTCCATGTTCCACCTCATTACATCTACAATGTTGTTTTTCTCCACTTAGAGGACATTGCAGCTGGATACTGAGCATATTTTGTCTACTTGAGCACTTGTTAATTTGCTGTTATGCTCTTTCATGTGGAGCTAATGGTTGGAAAGAAATAAAAAAACAAACAAGCAAATGCAAAGAAAATTCTTTTTCTCTCATCTCCCAACTGTATCCCACCAAATACCTGAGCGCTCTCATTTCATTTGTTCTTATATTAGTTTTTTTTATTGAACTATCAAGTCAACATGTACAGAGTATCATACATTTTACACTTTTTGTAGATATTTATGTATATTGTTTTAAACAATTAACACAATACAGTTTAAGTCATACAAAAAAGAAAAAAGAAAGCAAAAGAAAAGTTGTGTGGCAAAGAAACAGTGTGGGTTATGTTACAGTAAATGTACCAATATTAGAAGAAGAAGAAGAAGAGGAAGGAGTGCAGTGGAAGTAGTTTAGTCGGCACAAACAATGGCAAACCTCACAGAAAGAATTATTCAACCTGCTCCATCCTCATTGAAGGCGAGAGTTTGGACACATTTCGGCTTTTATAACCTTGAGGGGAAGACATAACTTGATAGGAATCATGCTATATGCAGGCTTTGCAAAGCGAAAGTTAAGTATTTTGGAAACATCACAAACGTGAGAACTCACATGGTATGGCATCACCCAAAGATTAACATTAAAGACGTGGACGAACAACAACCTAAAGTACCTCCTCCTAACGTGCCAGTCAACCAACTCATTCTCTTTCAGTGCTCCCCATTATCACTCTCAGAAGACCCCCTCATCTGATGGAGGAGCCATGAGACTGTCTTTCCCCTCCTGGCTAAGCTAGCTAAGCTGTAGTTGTGCATCCCTGGTACTAGCGTTGCGTCAGAGAGCATGTTCTCAACTGCCGGAGACATCGTAACTGCACAGCGGAGCATGCTCACTCCAAAACACGTAGACCAGCTTCTGTTTCTGCAAAAGAATGTACAGATTCCAACCAGTGGTGGACTATGAACTGGTTACACACACACACACAAAAACACACACACATACACCTAAATGTGTATCCATTATGTAATTCTGACACATCACAAAAGTTCTGTTGAATGGACTGTAATTGCCACAGAAGTTCGAAAGTAGAAAGTTCAATGTGCCCAGTCGAGTTCACATATCAACAGTCAACCTGGTAGCTGAAGTACTCCTTAAACCGCATTTAGCAGTATTTTTAGTTTGATCTGAGTACAGTACTTTAAAGCTAAATGTAAAAGCTCTTTTTATTCAACAGTTTTATACTTGAATTAAATGTATTTGAAATCTGGCCAAAGCTTGGCACTTTTGCAGTTTTTAGTTGCGAAAGTTTTTATTTTTGTATGAAGACAAAGTAATATCAAACTACATTTAATTTGTTGTGTTTCTTTTCTTTTAAATTGTATGTCTACTGCAATCACATGGGAAAAGTAACTACATTTACATACTGTGAATCGTTTTTTAGAATCGATATTGAATCGATTCGTGAGCCTAAAAATCGAATTTTCTGAATCGTACACCCCTACTATCAGCTGCTGTGTTTTTTTTACCCAAGTACAGGACTTGAAAGCAAAAGTAAATCTCAACTCCCAAAACTTTTTCCATACTGTCTCTGATTGTCGTCCAATACTGATGTATTCCGGTGCATTCCCAAAACAGGTGTACAGCAAGCTGTTTGCCCTCGCCCGTGATATTTAAAAAAGTATCTGACCCTTTATTTAATTTTTTCATTAACTTCTACTGTATATATTCTACTTTCTCCTTTTATTCGTTTCTTCTGTATCAACTCCTGCTCTTTAAGTTTCATTTGCATATATTTCATCTTCCTTTCTCTTTCCTCCTCTTCTCCAATCTTCTCCAATCTTTGCTCTCCTTTGTGTCACTTCCTCTCCTGTCCTCCATTGCAAATGTTTCCTGTTTTCCCCTCAGATTATCCTACTTGATTACTTGATTACCAGCTCTTCCTCTCTTTCACTCTTTCATCATCTCTCTTCTTATCAAATATTGTCCAGTGTGCTCTTTTCTCCTTCGTTCCAACGTTTAAACTCTGCTCTGCTGTCCTCCTCTCTCCTTTTTTTCCTCTCCTCTCCTTTCCTGTATGTGATGGATGGTGTGGGTCAGTGCACAGCCTCTGACAGTGATAGCCTCTGTCACTGTTCACAGTCTGTGGCTGTTAGCGCTTTCTCTCTCCCCCCCCTCCCCAGCTTTATCGGCAGTCTACTCGGGTCATTGACTCAAAGTCTGCAGGAGTGGGTGAAGAGTGTTTTGTGCTTCTGGCTCACTCCCCTCCTGAAGCAACAGGAGACTTGATCCTGACGGAGGGCAAGGCAAGGCAAAGCAAGGCAAAGCAAGGCAGCTTTATTTGTATAGCACATTTCAGCAACAGGGCAATTCAAAGTGCAGAACAATTATTTAAAGAAAGGCAACATCAAAAAGGAAGGTCTTCAGCCTTGATTTAAAAGAACTGAGAGTTGCGGCGGACCTGCAGTTTTCTGGGAGTTTGTTTCAGATATGTGGTGCATAAAAACTGAATGCTGCTTCCCCATGTTTAGTTCTAACTCCGGGGACAGCAAGCAGACCTGTCCCAGACCACCTGAGAGGTCTGGGTGGTTCATAATGTAGTAGCAGATCAGAAATGTATTTTGGCCCTAAACCGTTTATTGATTTATAAACCAGCAAAAGTATTTTGAAATCAATTCTTTGAGGAACTGGAAGCCAGTGTAAAGACCTCAGAACTGGAGTGATGTGATCCACTTTCTCGGTTTTAGTGAGGACTCGAGTAGCAGCGTTCTGAATCAACTGCAGCGGTCTGATTGATTATTTAGGGAGACGTGTAAAGACACCATTACAGTAGTCAGGTCTACTGAAGATAAATGCATGGACAAGTTTTTCCAAATCCTGCTGAGACATAAGTCCTTTAACCCCTGATATATTCTTAAGGTGATAATAGGCCGACTTTGTAATTGTCTAATAGCCTACGGCCATCGCTTATGGAGTTCAACTCTGCACATATGGAATGTTTAACTGCATGGAGAGATATTCTTGATACGCAGTGGTGGAATGGAACTAAGTACATTTACTCCAGTACTGTACTAGTCTTATTTTTTCATGCCACTTTCTAGTTCTACATTTCAGAGATAAATATTGTACATTTTACTTCACTACAGTCATCTGACAGCTTTAGTTACTAGTTACTTTACACATTAAGATTTCTGCACACAAAACACATGTAGTTTATCAAATACAAGGCTTTATTTAAATTAAACTAGCCAACAACATAGCGGCCTACAAGTCCAGCTGAAATGCTTAGACTATTAAACAGTTGGATCCTTTACACTTTCTACAATGGGAGGGTTTATCTGCATTTAGTACTTTTACTTTTAATACTTTAAGTACATTTTCCTGATGATACATACTTTTACTTTAGAAACATTTTCAATGGAGGACTTTTACCTGTAACAGAGTATTTTTTTACAATGTGGTATTAGTACTTTTACTTAAATAAAGGGTCTGAATACTTCTTCCACTGCTGTCCATATGATAGAGAACTGTCTTGAAAGCTGCTTGTGTCACCACACTTTCCCTCAAATTATTCACAATTTTCTCAGAACCTCTAACATAAAGTCATAAACCCAATAGTATCAAAAAGGCCAGAATTTGTGCAGGACTTGCAGCCATAAATCCAAGGCTCTTCAATACTGAATCTTTTCATTTTGCTGGCCTTAAAATAATCACAAAATAATGTACTGGATACAACCTATTCAATACCTACAATGCATTTGTATATAGCAGAAAAGTAGATGGTAGAAGTAGAATGGCTTAATAGCCTCAAACTCAAAGCCAAATTTCTCTTGATGGTTGGCCATGGTATAGCAGTGTGTGTGTGTGAATTCTAATGCCAAAAAAACGTGAAACGCCATGAAGTGTAGATACTTGCCTGATCGCACGCCAAGCTGTTCATACCAGACGTGCATTTCTCCGCAGCCGTCACAAAGCGATCCTGCTCCTCTTCAGTCTACATAACGTCTCTCTCTCTCTCTCTCTCTCTCTCTCTCTCTCTCTCTACCTTTGAGTGTTGATTTGTGTGTGTATGTGTGTGTGTGTGTCACTCTATCTGTCTGTCTGTCCATCCGTCCGTCTCTCTTTCTATGTGCCAGATCGCCTGTCTCGCTCCAGACACAGCTGAAAATTTAACCTGGGTGTTTTATTTTTAAATGTGTTTTATTTTGTAAAGTATCCAGCTGTGGCCTTCCTGTATTTGAATACCTTCCTAGCTTGACACATTCGCTCACGGCTTGCGGAAGAAATAGAGGAGGTGCCGAAACAATCGCTGGAGCATGCGGGCTGGCGCGGCTTCTCTGCTTCTGATCGCAGCCGGTGTGGCTGGACAGATTGGATAACATGGGCAAAACAAAATGAAAATAGTTCTGCTTTACAGCCCCTTGCGGCACTTCACGGCACTTTCTCAGCCTGTGTGTTTTTGGCGTGAAGCTCTTTGGATAATAGCTCTATATAAATGCAGTCCAGTTTGATTTATACATCCATAAGTCAATGATTGTGAGGCAAACAGTCAATGGGTAAACATTTTTTATTCAGCAAAAAAAATACAATCAATGTGCTTTTCCATCGACTACTTTAAGTTTAAATATTAGGACTTTATTTATCGAGATAAACAACTGGTGATGCAAACAACCGAAGAAGAAGATGTCATATTTAAATTAACTGCAGTCAAACCACAAACAATGGAAAAAATGAACAAATTGAAAATGCATCCAAAACCAGGTGGATATAAGCAGTCTACAGATTGGATTTGCCAATGTGGTGTCTTGGTGGATGATTTGGCATTGCTGCAAAAGTTGAGCCAGTTTCAGTTTTTGATGAAACTTTCTGCAATGGCAGCCCCAACCATTAACTCAGTGAGACAAATCAGATGCATTGTTGTATGAATTGGCACTACTATTAGTCTAAACATGGCCAAATGTAATACTAAGAACCTTTCTATATGTTGTATTTGTTTCCACATGTTACTGTAATGCACATAGACGACATTAGTCTCAAAGTCACTGGGTGTAATGGAGTGAAAGGGTCACATTGACTTTGATTCAGCATCTAGTCTCTGTCAGGGTGAGGCCAGATGTTTTCATGTTTGCCAGCCTGCCTTTTTTTTTTTGAGATGGAAAAATTTGATTCAAACCACATTGTTCTATATCGATGATTTCATTTACGGGATTGTTCCGGTGGATGGCCCTCACTTTCGGCCGGATGTCCATCACCTTCCGTTTCTTTGTGTTGGCATTCAATTCGGGAAACATCCTCCAACCTAGAACCGACAATCAAATAATATTTTGGTTTTTTTTTAAATAAAATTCACATCACACACTCAACAGCCATTTTAATTCCAGAGCTCGCCTCCCTATGTGCACGTTCCACCAAAACAAGTTGGCTATTTTGCAGAGGCATTGTTGTTCCGTCCGAAGCTTAGCGCCGCACGAGACGATTGTGATTGGTTTAAAGAAATGCCAATAAACCAGAGTATGTTTTTCTCCCATCACGGAATATTGTGTAGACTGGCCAGACCTTCCTCCGCAACGCTGTGGAGGAAGGTCTGGCAATGTGAGACTATAACAACATTAATTTGAAAAATAATTGTTTTTCACTTGGGGGGTGGCAGAAGTGTAAACATAACAGTGACATATAATTCATTCATATGGGAAAGGCAAGGTTTTATTTCTCTGAAAAACAGCTGCATGATGCTGCTGAAAAAGAAAAAGCAATGAGCTCAAGGAGGCTAAAAATGATGGCCTTGCAACACTCATTACAGTTGTACAGAGTTCCATTAGCACTTGTTGTAAAATGACCTGTCTTGTTAGCATACCGACTGATTGGCTAGTCATTCTGTTTCAATAGCAATCTGCATTTTGCATCTACAGGTTCAAAATTTGCTAATGTGTCTGTTGAAAGAAGCTCTCCGTTTGATACCGCAAAGGTTTAAAAGTTATGTTGACACGGTGTGTGCATGTTGTTAACCTCAACTAACATACTGTATAGGTTTGTAAAAGTATTTATATAGCGCTATAGCCTATTCAAAATGCTTTAACATAGTACAGGAACAATTCACCATTCACACACATTCATATACTGATGGCCGAGGTTGCCATAGGCCGAAGGTGCTACCTGCTCATCAGATAAACGTTCACACACATTTACACTCCAATGGCGCAGCATTGGGAGCAATTCGGGCTTCAGTGTCTTGCCCAAGGACACTTTGACATGGAACTACAGGGCCAGGGATCGAACCACCAACCTTCCGAGTGGTAAGCGACCACCTCACAGTCATCCCCAGGTCTGGTAGCTCCCCAGGCTGCAGAGAAACAGAAGTTTTTTCAGACTTTCTGCAGAATACGAGGCTGTCAATCGGAAGCCTGTTTGATACAGAGCCATTGTTTTGCGTTGGCTCAGGGTCAAAGAGAGAGCAGTGGACAAAAAATGGATAAAAGGCAAATACCGAATCAAGTGTCACTCGTCCCACCGCCCCCTCCCAGTTGTCTAATGAAGAAACTAAACGTGTTGGAAGTGAAGTGGTTGTTGGCCTATAAATCACTCTCTCCACCATCTGGCCTTTCTGGAGCCTACAAAAATGTTCATCTCTCCCTGTGCTCGAACAGCAGATTAGATTTTTCTGTTGATGAAGTTTGAGTTTCTGCAGCTGGCACTGTTTTCATTGTCTGTTCAACCAATGCTCATACTAACTAACCCAAGTCTTCTATTACTGCCAAGAAAATGGGAAACACACTATGCTTCACTTGCTTTGCACCCAATGATTTTTCACTCAAAAGTCAAAACTCATTTCTTCAAAGAGGACTGTTTACAGAACGCCAACTGTTCAAACTTTTATGCACTAGCTCAACTTTTATTTCCCATCAGTATGAGAGCAGGAAAACAGACATTAATTTAAATGAAAATGCCACAGCCCATTACTTTAATGTAGAGTTACACAGTGGAAACAAAATGTGGATAAAATATGTTTTGGACAGAAAGCTCGGGAGAGGCAATAAAGACGGAGCTTACTGTAGATACAAAATGTATTGTGACTAAGGGGGACAGGTAGCTGCCATAGGCTCGGTCTACAGTGATGAAGCAGGCCTGTCAATGTGTGTAATCAGCCATGGACACTGTGGCCAGCCACCAGGGACACGCACACTCATTCTGTCTCTCAAAGTAACACAACACACACACAAAAGCCCCTTCATTATGTCGAAAAAAGTCATAGTATAGTATGACAAAAAAGACAAAAACGTTTTAGTATAGTATGTCGAAAACAAGTCATAGTATAACATGTTAATTTATTTGACAACTAATAATCAATTATTTTGCAGCTCTAATTGAGCTTTAGTTTACATGATGAAAACGGAGCCATCTTTGTCTCCTGCCATTGATAAGGACTGTGATACACACTTGAAAACTCTTTCTGAAAAAGTTAGTTAGCAGACTTAGTTAGTTAGTTTTTTTTTTCTCTCACTAAGCTACTTTCCTCAAGTCAAGATCAGAACTAGATATGAAGTTAGTCAAGAAGGCTGTGAGTTAATTTCAAAACTGTATCTCTAAGGGATTCCTGGAATGCATCAAACCTATACATCAGTGTATAGCAGTACAAAAATCCGAGGGCGGATTTTTCATTTAAAAAATTCCATTTTATAGACAATTGTATTTCTCTTGCGGTCAGTCTTATTTCTTACATGCCAAGTTGTAAAAACTGTGTTCATGGCCCCGCTTAGAAAATGCATATATGCTTTAGGACAGGTTTGGTTGAATAAGTCAGAGAGTTATGAGCATATGGCTGTAGTGAAGTGAAACGCTCACAGGTTATGTGTGAGTTTTGTATGTATGTGGCCGATGGCTCCATATGGAGAGGGGGATATCATAAATCCATTACTCAGGGGGGTAGGGAGGCGCTGTGTAGGCTCCACAGTCCCTTCCCTCAGGGAATGATTGTAGAGAGGAACCGCAGTAATAGTGTCTGGCACTGGGTAATTGTGCCCTATAGGCACTGTGTTTTTTCACTTCTGCACTGAGGAATCACACCAATACCCCACAGGCGTTTGAAATGAGCGTGGCATGGACGGCAACTGCAGGGAGGTAGATAGAGGGAAGAGAAAGAGATGGCAAAGATACTAAAGAAAGATATAGTAAGAATCTTGTGTCATATCAGGTTTACAGTGAAACTTAGCTGCCAACTGAGAAGAAGCAATCATTTCAGCCCCCTAGTGGTCATTAATAGTAGGACATGGGGGTTTTGTTTGAGCTCTGATGTCTGCTGTTTGGCATTATAAACTGTAAAATGTAGGGCTGGGTACCAATTTCAATACTTTTTCGACACAGAATTGCCTCTGAAGTATCGAGTATTGAAAAAATGCCTCGTCATTTAATACCAAATTTCAATACCTAAGGAGTAAATCTCCTCAGTGTCAGCGAGCCAGTCAGCATGCAGCATGCTTCTACCAAGATCTAATAATGTCTGGGATTGGCTGTTGGCGCAGTGACACGCAGGAAAAACTCTTTACACCGTACTTTACACAGAGACGGCTTACGTAGCAGGAGCTAAAAAAATAAATAAAAAGATTTGTGCCGTAATGTTGTAGTTTCTTTTTGCTAAAGGATTTTATAAAATTGGTAATTACAAAAGTATTGTTCAGGGACACAGTATTGGTTATTGGTATACAGTCAAAAGGTGCAAATGTTCCCTGAGGATGCACTTCCCCCCACATTAACCCCTTGTTAACCTTTGCGACAGCAAGTGTGTTTGGCCTCGCAGGCTGTCTTAACCATCTGATTGGTGGAGCTTGTTGGGGTTGTACACATTCCGATAAAAAGCTCTGCAGACACCACTCGGGGCAGACAGAACTACTCCGACACCTCAGGAAACTTTTTAAGACGTATAAATATATAGTTATGAATATGTTTATTTAAAAAAGACTCCGTAATTTCCTATAAAACATTACATCTGCAGAGGAATAAGATATATCAGCCTTTGATACACAATAGTACTTGTTAGCGATCCATTCACTCGCGTTGTTGCTCTGCACATGGGATAGGTTGACAATATTGCCATCACCCTTATGCTGTAAAGATGTGATTATAGCATTATCACAGTCACAGTTTCCAAGTGCAATAATATATGGTAATTTATGCCTTGTCTTGTTGGAGACTAATTTCATTGTAATGTGCCATTTGCTAGGTTCATATAAATGTATGTAAATAGATTGCGTTGACGAACTCTAAACATACACTAACAGCATATTCACTGGAAGTCCATGAAAATGAAACAAATTAAAAAGGTCCCATATTAAGCTAATTTTCCGGTTCGTATTAAGGGTTTCTACTAGAACATGTTTACATACTTTAAAGTGCCCAATCATATTATGAAAAAATCACTTTTTCTGGGATTTGGGGTGTTCTTTTGTGTCTCTGGTGCTTCCACACACATACAAACTTCCATCCATGCTGTTTTGAGTGAGATCCGGTTTCTGAATGTGTCCTGCCTTCAGTCTCCTGGTGAGCTGTTCAAAATCGGCCCGGACTGTGACGTCACAGTCCGAAATGAGCTGGCTAACCACAACTGTTAGCTCGTAGCGTTAGCATGTTAATGCTAGCGTTAGCATGCTAACGCTAGCATGCTACGTCGTTCTCAATAGCAAAGCACTGCTACAACACACACAACTTCACCATAATCTACAAAAGAACTACTTACATGTGCGCCCTCATTTAGAAGTCTCCCAGCTAATCCTGCCTTGTAACTGACCAAAGTTGGAGAAACAGGCTTTTTTTTTTTTTTTTTTTTTTTTTTTTTTTTTTTTTTTTTTTTTTTTAACAGGCTTTCTTTTACTGTCTCTAGAGTTAGCTAGCTGACATGCTCTACATCTGAGCTACTGAGCATGTGCGAGTGCAATCAAAGATAGTAGTGAAGAAGAATATGAAAAGAGGTCTCACTCTGTAGCTAAAACAGAAACCAGGTGAAAATAGGATCTGCAGCAGTGAGAGAGAGCTGGGCAGTACAACAAAAATATGGTGTTTTTAGATAATTAAACCATGTAAACCTATTTTGGTACAACCTTAAAATACAGTTATGAACCTGAAAATGAGCATAATATGGGCGCTTTAATGTTAAAAAAAATTATGATGATCTGTCTCTTTAAGCCCCCTTTCCGGAAATCCCAGTCTGCTCTGATTGGTGAGTGTTACCTGGTTTTCCACATCTTCGTTCTTGGAGTCTCAGCATCGTCATTGAAGCCGGGGAATGACTGTAACGACACTGTACCAGCACTTTCTACCTATATATAGCGTAGTTGTGGATCTCTGTGGATTGAGTGTTTTGATACTTTCACAGTATTTATATAGCACGACGACCTGCTTTATAATGAAAAAAGACATGGAACTCTAACTTTATACAATACGGGGCCTTTCTATCAATTTAACTAAATACAGTTTTGCAAGTGCAGTGCAATAATTATATGGAAATGTATGCCACATTTGTACTGTCTTGTTTGTTGCAATTTAATTAAAATATGTGTTATTTGTTATGTTTTTATAGATTTATGTAAATAGATTTGCATTGACGAATTCTAAGTCTACACTAACAGCAAATCCACTGATGGAAGTCCAAAGAAAATGAAATAAATTAGAACAAATAAGAACACTGTATCAACATACAGGAAGAGAACCTTAACTGACTTAACTGTTTTTTAAAATTTTAGCATTGCAATGACATCCTTGTCTTTCTTTTCTGCAGGTATGGCAAACTACACACACACACACACACACACACACACACACACACACACACACACACACACACACACACACACACACACACACACACACACACACACACACACCAACCAAATCAGTCCATGCCATTTATTCTTTTGTATGTATCTGAGCCGTTCACAATCTGAAGTCCACAGGTGCCAGCCATAAATGTTCCCATTGATTTGTAGTATATATGGAGTATATATGTAGTATAAAGCCCCAGACTAAAATAAGCTTTGTTTGCATGCACTTGTAAATCTCTCTGTGACATTTTGATAGCAAGTGACACTGAGGGGAAGAGCAAATATTAGAATGGGACAGGATTAAAATATGTCACTCAAAGAGTCTATTATCGACCAAACCAGTGTGAGACGCTCGGAGCCTGCACTGATACAACGCTCAGACAGAGGAGCGATAGGAGGAGGAGAAAGGGAGGGATGAAGTTTTAGGTAAAGAGAAGGAGGCGCTCCATGGGGAATAGGGGGGTGGGTGGGCCTGTCAGTCAGGACGTCCCTGGTAAACAGAGTGGTAAATATTTCAGCCGTCACGGCCGAGTGTAGGCAGCTGGTCCCCTCTGCATGGCAATGAGAGGAAAAGAGGAGAGCCCGTCTCAATGGAGCCCTTCAACCCTGGGAAACCTCCTCACACACAAACACACACACACAGAGGACAGTGCAGGTCTGTACTGCCTCGCTGGCGTCTGTCTTTATTCCCAGAGTCTGACTCCACTGCAGCTCCTCATCATACCCTGAAAACGAAATTTTCACCTAAGGTTCACTGCAGCTGGTATTCTCAGGGAGGACTGACAAATTAAGACTTTAGACTTTATTGTCCCCAAGGAGAAATTCTTTGTCACAAAACGTACGTAA
Organism: Perca flavescens; assembly: GCF_004354835.1. Classification (NCBI taxonomy): domain Eukaryota; kingdom Metazoa; phylum Chordata; class Actinopteri; order Perciformes; family Percidae; genus Perca; species Perca flavescens. The sequence continues at coordinate 34,203,376 of NC_041336.1, forward strand.
TGGACACAGCACGGTTACAGAAAAACAAAAGTACAAACTTAACTGAATGACATGCAGGGGAATAATACAGACACAGACAAAAGCCCTATTTGCACATGACTAGTATGACCTGGTGATCTCTACATTTGCAGACTGATCTCATAAAGAGGCGGATGCATTACACGCCAATTCGTATGCCGTTTTTGCGTGTTAGCAAGACGCATAATCGCTTTCTAGTGCGGCCATTCGGCCGCCATTGACCTACATTACGTGTGAATTTTTGCCATAGTGAGTAGTATGAAAGGACGTAGGTCCGCAGAGGGAAGTCAGTTGGGGTGGTGGATGGGTAAAACACGGGACTTTCTCCCAGGAGAGATGGGATCACGTCCCTCGTGTGGCGTTTACAACTTCCTTGCTAAACCCAACCGTTTATTGTTTTCCTAAGCGTGTGACGTTGGTCACCGTCGTGTTTGTCGTTTTTTTGTGTTACTAAAGCCTTTCCCAATGTTCTTTGCCTAAACCCAACCATTTTTTTATTTATTTATGTTTTAAATGTGTGTGACGTTCTTGCGATAGTACGGCGGGGGATGATAGGGTATGCGCCTCTGTCAACCTCTACCGGGCCTGGCTGCCTCCGGGTGCCCAACTCTCGGGGTACAGATATGTCAGTTAATTCGTGTAAAAGAAAAAAACATAAACAATGTCAGTAGGTTTATTCTTCAGAGGTCTCTGCCGACAATATGAGAGAAAAATCTTCACAGTAAACAAAACACTGGCATCCCTTAATTTTCCTGGACAGTAAATTAAAACCAGACCAACCGGTTTGCGGTCCTCCAAACCTTGTATACCCTGCCACCTGCTGTCTGTGGCCAATCAGGGAGGATCTCTGGAATTAGTGCCACTTTGACCCAGGTGGCATCAACCTCCCCTCATTTGAAGCTAAATGGTACTCAATTTTACTTTGACAAAAATACAAGAATCAAATGTACCCACACCAGTGTTTTCAGACACTATTTGGGCTGACGATCATACATAAGCAGCCTTTAGCAATGATTTCACTAATCAGCAATGGGCTCACAACAACTCAAGCTCTCATTTTAAACCACATGTTTATGCGTGGGTTTTCATCCTTTCTGGTCTACACATCCCTGCCTCTGACATTCCCGATCAACGAACAAACCTTTCCTGGGTGAAAGTATTTAGTTTTTTGCCGCAAAGTGAACTCTGCTCTCCGGCTTGAAAGCGCTGTGCTTTCCATTGAATATTAAAGTGCATATTTAAGTGTTTGGCATGCCTGCCACTAGGTCCATGGTATTGCAAGGGGGATTTAATTCCGCTAAAACGACCAGGACCTCACGGTGACGCATACCCGGCTCACAGTCACCGTTTCTCAGCAAAATTTTATGTGACTGGTTGTCGTAATTTTGTAGGATATTATACAAATTGTGGTCCATACATTTTTGTACGATATAACCCATTCATGTTGAAACATACTTTTGTACGTACTTTGTACAGTAGATTCCTTGTTTTTAAGACAACTGCTGATAATGTTGGTCTTTCAACTGTATAGACAGCCACAAAGAAAACAAAAGGGTTCCTTTAACTTAGTAACTATTTAACACATTTACAGTTGTCTTTTCCATAATGTTTTTTTTTCCAGCTTTGTTTCTTTAGTTTTTTCAGTGGTATAGGAGCCTGGTTTCAACCCCCACTACAACTTTCACCAACACATCATTGATGATCAATGGAGCTCTTTTCTAAAGCACCTCGACACCGACTCCTTGTTTGTTTGCTTTTCTGTGTTAGGTCTTACAGTAATAGCCGGGATTCAGACTCCTTATCGCTGTGCTCGAGCACAGCAGGTTAATGTTGTTCCGCTCTGAACTCTCTCTCACACACACACACAGACATACGCACACGCACACGCACACACACACACACACACACACACACACACACACACACACACACACACACACACACACAAATACACACATACACACACACGCACACACACACACACACACACACACACACACACACACACACACACACACACACACACACACACACACACACACACACACACACACACACACACACACACACACACACACACACACACACACACACACACACACACACACACACACACAGATGCTTCACTGTAGACCAAAGGAATTGGTGCTGGAAACAACTTTACAATATTAGAATAAACAGCATGACTTATCAGACTGTTAAGTTTAATAAATCCAGTTTACCCATATCTTAAACACACACACATACACACACACTCTATATATATATATATATAGTTGTGTGTGTGTGTGTGTGTGTTGTGTGTATATATATATATATATATATATATATATATATATATATGTGTGTACATAGATAATTTACCCTCACCAGCTAATTATAATTTTATGAAGATAAAAAAAGAAGCTAAACTCCTTAACCTTTCAGAATTGTGTTGCACATACACACAACTTTGTAATGAATCTTGTACCCAAATAATGGTAAGCAGGTTTGCGTGTGTGTGTGTGTGTGTGTGTGTGTGTGTGTGTGTGTGTGTGTGTGTGTGTGTGTGCGCGCACGTGTGTATGTGGCTACTGAACAAGTGCAGTCACAGAACCTGATTATGACAGGCGTGTGACAGGCTCGTCTATCAGTGAATTACAATGATTCATCCCCAACCCGAAATAGGCAAAAGTGTTTTTGAAACCCCCAGGAACACAACCTGTGAAATCTGATTTCAGCACTGGAAATAGTCTGAGGGGTAGCCAGAGTGTCTTCTCGCTCAACACACAGATTTGTTCTCACGGCTATGAGCGTTTTGGCACGTAATGGTGTGAACCCCACACTCCATTCCACTGTTGGTTTTCTCAAACTCTCACTGGCTTTCTCCTTTGCTCTTGGTTACAGAGACTTACAGTAAATGTGGTTTTGAAGGCCAGTGCTTTTGGAATGACACTGCTAAAAGCTGACTTTTTCAGAGGTTTTACGATTATTCAAAATGTGTTAGTGATGGTCAAATGAAGCTTTGCAAACCACTGTCTTTATTTTCTGAGCTCACTAGATGGCGCTCTCTGTTCAACAAAGGGTTGAAAACACACTGAATTGCCATTCCTTTAACCTTTTTCTTTGAACAGAGATCTAGTGAGCTCAGAAAATAAAGACAGTGGTTTACGAAGCTTCATTTCACCATCACTACACTCAACTACCAACTGCCGCTGATTCTGCAACCTCTCACGGAGCTCTCTAGGGTGCCTATTTTCATAAGATAGCATACATATCTGTCTGCATACATTTTCATACGATATCATATGAGCTTGTTCATGAAAATGTGTGGCTTTGTAATGCTTTTCAAGAATAAAACATGAAACGCTGACTTGATTGAATTTCGTGGAATGGATTAATCAACACAGTTTCAGCACAACAGTACCTAACAGCTAATATAAAATACAGTATAAAATGAACAGACTAATGATCATAAAATTACAAAAACAGCAGCAATGTAGAGCTGGGTGTCGAGGTGTTGAGCTGTCGTCGGGTGCGAGTCTTTATCAGACTGGAAGCTCATGTGTGCATGATGTGCTACATCATCCTCTAAGGTCGTACTCACAAATGGCTTTTATTTATAATGAGTCATTGCTGCCCTTTGTATGTGTGTGTGTGTTATGCACACCTACAAACAGCATAGCTTTGGAAATGAAAATATGTATACAGACTTGCACACTTTGTTTATGATGTGTGTGTGTGTGTGTGTGTGTGTGTGTGTGTGTGTGTGTGTGTGCGCATGTGTGTGTCATTGTGCATATGTTTGCATTGGGAGGTGATTAATGATATGCATTTGGCACAAACAGACTCATCATGTAATTCTAATCCCAAACATTGTTAATGACGGTGTAATGGACAGAATCATTTCCGTGCTGCTCCTCCACTCGACAGCACTTAACCTGCAGCTGATCAGGAATCTGCTGTGTTGATGTGAAAGAAATACATTAGCTATGACAGCGTACAAGGTGGTTGTAAAACTGAATGGCTTTTTCAGTTGAAAAGCTGAATAGAAAAAGCTAATGTTGCTTAAAGGGCTCATATCATGCTCATTTTCAGGTTCATACTTGTATTTTTTCTTTCTACTAGAAAATGTTTACATACTTTAATGTCGAAAAAAACACATTATTTTTCATACTTTCTGTCTGAATATACCTGTATTTACCTATTGCTGGGCATCGTTCAAAATCTTTCGATCCGTGCCAATTTCGATACCTCAGTTTCGATGCCGGTTCATTAACGATACTTTTTTCGATACCATATTTGGTATGGATTTAAAATCCATTTCAATATCAACGAAAATCCATTAAACACAAAACTTTTATTTCCCAACTTAATTGTGAATCACTCAGAGTAACATTAATAAAACTACTTGTGCTTTTGGATAGGGGATAATCAGGATTGCCATCAATCCGAACTTGGCCAAAATTAACCAAAAAAGAGAAACCTTTTTGCCACAACATGAACATATTATAAATAATAAATAAATCAACAAATGACATTGTGTACAGGCTAATACTGAACTAACTAAAATGCAAAGGATGTAAACAACAAAGACTTTTTAGTGCAAACTGCATATTGACACAAACCTTTAATAATAAACTTGGTGACTGCCCTGTTGCCAACATGCAACTAATGGACAACTAACTTAAGTGCAAAGGAATGTAATTGAATTGCCTTGTTGCTGAAAGGTGCTGTAGAAATAAAGTTGCCTTGCCTTACAACCTCAGCCTGTCAGTCAGTCACCAGGGCAGAGCACAGAAACCTCTGTTGTGCCTGCTTGTCTCAGAGGAAGTGAAATGTCAACAGCTCCACGACCGCTTTCGCCTCTCCGTTAATATATTGCAGTAAACGCGGTTTTGAAAAACTGTAACCACACTTGAAACCACTTTATTGGCATTGCCGTGACTCCCTGTGACTTCAACAAAACTGCAGAGCCGACGTGGTTTGCTTGAGTTTACCCTGTCCGCACCTCTGCGCGCGTGTGTGTGTTTGTGTGTGTGTTGGAGATCCGCTCTCCAACACATCCGTTCAGACGCTTTTGGAACCGAAATTTGGCACCGAAAGATAAATAATTTTTCGATTCTCATAGGATCAGAGTATTTTCGGTCGGTGCCATAAAAGTATCGACGTTCAGTGCCCAGCCCTATATTTACCCTCTGTCTGAAATGCTCCATTTTAGGGCTGAATGATTAATTGCATTTGCGATAATATCGCAATATGTTAAAATGCGATTTCCTAATCGCAAAGGCTGCGATTTGGTCACGTGACTCACAACAGCAAATCAGTCTGCACTCTGCAGAGAAAGCATCAACTTAGCACGCTAACGCTACGCCGTACCTTGAGCAGATTTCTGTCATTCAAACAACTCTGAGTTGTAGTTTAAAACTTGTAAGGGTTTTATTCGGTCTCCAGTCCATACATGCAGTTAATGAATACAGGCACGCAGAACTGAAGGCTCAGTTAGCAACGATTAGCTCTGATTAGTGGTTAGCTCCAGTTAGCGGTTAGCTTCGTTATAAAGATATGGAGTGGAGGAGACTGCCGCGGAGAGGGGTAACAACCAGACTCTGATAAATGACGTTCGGGGAGCTTTCACAGCAGCGTGGCCACGTTGTTTCAACGGTTTTATTAGTACAGTTAATCTCACGGCAACACCTGCATGCTACTACTAACGTAATGATAGCCGCTCTGAGCAAGTGCAGCGTCGCTGACGCTGTCATGCGCACGGCACGCAACTACATGAGGGGAGGGAGGGGCTGGAGGCAGCTCCTCTTTGTGCTCAGTAAAAGAAAATACGCCGATGTATATATTTTTACTTATTTAACTGTCTAATAAAGTTCAAAGACAGTGTTTAAAAAGTGCAATCCACATATGTTTACATATGTCTATGTAAATAATAATAAAATAATCTAAATACTACTAAGTGTGGTAAAGCCACATTTGTTTTTATATTTCTGCAATCTGCACTTAAGTGTGATTTGTTTCTGACTTTCATATGAATGTTTCCACCAGGCTTGGTCAGTGCTCAATATACTACTGTGATTGAAGTAGTTAAATAAAAGATGTCATTCGTATAAATTCATGCATCACCTAATTTCATCATCACATACACACCTGGCCTCCAGGAAAGAACAGTTTGTTTAATCTATCTAATCTTGTGTTGTTCATACTATAAAATGATTTATTGCTAGTTTTTGTTGAATAATACAGAAGACAAAGAGCTTAAAAAAAATGATTGCATATCGACTCTCAATTGCAATATTTTTGAAAAAAATTGCAATTAGATTATTTTCAAAAATTGTTAAGCCCTACTCCATTTTAGTGCCAGTCTGCTCTGATTGGTCAACGTTTCTAGGTCTTCCGCATCAAAAAAAAGAAATTAGAAAACAGGCAGTCAAAGCTCCGTTCTCCCATAGATAATTTAAGGTGATTGCCCATCGGACAATTTCCAACAATTTCATGGGCATGAAATTCTCCTGATTTAAACATCAGTACAAACAATGAGCAACTGTATAAAAAACAATGTGGTTAATTTAAACAGGATCACAGGTACACAACTCAAGTTTGGATTATAAATCAATTATGGATCAACTGATTACATTAACAAAGAGTTCTGTATTTGCCAGAAACAGAGTTAGACTATTTATAACTAACGTTGATGACGTGCAGATGGGTGACAAATAAAATAGAAAAAGTTAAGTGTCGGAGTAAAGTGTTGGGTCTTGGCATAGATTCTCAGGTGCTAATCAGATTGACTTGACATTTTACTCGATTATTCCGTCTGACATTGTGTTCATTTAAGACAATTGAATTCAAACCCCTCCCCTCCTGCTTGTAATGTTGGTTTTGTCCGGACCAATCAATAGCGGATGACATATTCATTCCACCTATGTTGTTTACCAAAGCTGCAGTAGTGGTTGCTCGGAGCAGTGGATGTAAAGTTTTTCCCAATCAAAGAAAAATGCAGATTTAAAAGTGGGCGACTAAGTGGGCCTAAGTCGCTGGAAAAAATAATTGAATGTATTTTTAAGACGTTTTTTAAGCTAGTTACAGTGGGGCGACTTGGTTGGAAACTTAGACAAAACTCATCATGGAAACAGTGGGTTTACACGCACACCAATATTCCATTATTATTCCGAATATGACAATATTCCGAATTTGATACGGGTCACCTAAACAGCATATTCCGGTTTGATATTCCGAATAAGGACTTTTTCCGAATAAAGCATTTTCTGATAAAGACATGTGAAATATTCCGGTATTATTCAGGTTTTAGAGGCATTCTTTGTATACAGCACATTCAGAATATGCGTCTCAATCAGGGACAAACATTACTACGCCGACCTTTTCAAGAAGCTGGTTGAAGGAATGAAATAGGGATGCTGTGTTTACACGGTACAACAAGTTAAAAAATTATATTTCTGATCCAATGGAAATCACAATTTCCTAGCCCAATGGATTCGGGGGGCAATCATATTTCAGGGTATATATATAGCTTATACTGTATATATATATATATTAGGGCTGTCCTCAACTAAAGAAATTCTTAGTCGACTAACACTTATAGGATTTTGTCGACTAATCGATTAGTTGATTTAATTGACAGAGCTGTGCGCTTTGAGAGGTGGTTAAGACTAGAAAAGCACAATATAAATGTAGTTAATTAACCATCTGTAAAACTGAGTTTCTCCACAATTAATCCTGCAAAAGCACCACTTGAAATCTTGTGTTTACCATAAATGTGCTCAGAAGTTTCTTGGAAATAAGTAATTAAGCATGAATAAGCATAAAAAATGACTAATCGACTAAAGAAATCTTAGTCGACTAAGACCAAAACGACCAATTAGTCGACTAATCGACTAAGAGGTGGCAGCCCTAATATATATATATATATATATATATATATATATATATATATATATATATATATATATATAAATTGTATATTAAAAGTGTATGTACATACATACACTTTTAATATTGTATGTGGCATTTTCTTTTGCGGGGTGCAAATGTTCCACCAAAACAAGTTCCTTCCCGAGACTATTCTGCAGAGCCACTGTGGCTGCGTGCGGAGCTAAGTGACGATTGTGATTGGTTTAAAGAAAAGCAAACAACCCTGTTTTTTTTTCCTATCCAGGAGTGTCTACTCCTGTTGCCAGACCTTCCTTTGCAGCACTGTGGAGATAGGTCTGGCAACGCGAGACTAGTGTTTAGATGATGGTAATGGAGAACACTGTCCGTCACATCCCTGTAAAATCCCTCATAGGTGTTCAGCAGTTGGGTTGAAATCTGGTGACTATCTATCTTTTATAGAGGTTTATTATTAAGACTAATATATCCTTGAGTGAAGTGGGATGAGAACTGGTACTGAATGTAAATTGTGGGCTGTGGCAGGCTTAATATAATGGACTGTGGGAGCAGGCTGGTTTGAAAAACAGATCCGTGCAGAGCTCCAATACAAATCCATCTTTACAAATTCTTCTAATACCATTTCAGCCTCCCTTGTGGATGCACATTTTTAACATAAGAATGCAGAATAAGTCTTTATTCCATCTGATGCAAGCACATTGGATTCAAATTTTGTAGACTTTGAAAAGGTTTGCATGAAATGTATTTTACAGTTGGTTGGAACAGAGCTGAAATGACATTTGAAAGCAGCTAGTTGTATATGATGTCGTCTTTCAGTGTTAATCCCCTTCCCTTTGTGCAAACACATAGCTTTTTTTTCTGATTAGGTAATTTTCATCGGAAGTGATCTGGCTTGATTTGATTAGCTATCCAGAGCAATTGCCTTTCATATTAATGCGATTACGTCTTAGAACACAGCGGCCATTATACAGAGACTTACGGCGCTCATGGAAAAAAAGGACCATCACATTGCCATCAGTAACATCCCTACTGAGACATATGGGTATTAGGAGGGAGAGATAACACACATATATATATATATATATATATATACACACACACACACACACACACACACACACACACAAACACACACACATGAATCATGACTCTAATCTTGCTTTGCTATTTCTTCTGGCTGTGGGCAGACCACCGCTGCTACTGCAGCCACGAGTGTTAGAAGTGAGAACCCAACAAAGCCAAGGATATGTTTGTGATTATCAGCCCATTAACGTGTTTGTAAAACCACTTGTACTGCTGCTGTGTGCTCCATATGTGGCAAGACTGTAATCTGAAGTTACATATATCACAAATTCTCATCTCAGTGACATCCAATTAAGGCTGTATTTAACTCTGGATCCACTCCAACACAGCCGTCGCCTGTTGTGTATGGAATAATTGCTCTCTGTGTGTCTTTCTTTTTTTCATTTCACACTAAGGGACAGAGCTGTGCTCAGCTCTTATAGTATACACAGTCTGTACTGTAAACCTAATAATAGACATGTTCAATTACACTCATGGTGCTTTAGTGCAAGTGTTACAGCGCTGTAAACAATGCTGACATCCGTTTGCTGTTTGCACCGTGCACGATTAGGATTTGAATAACAGCCGCCCGGCATGGCAAGGACAGTGTCAGTCTCTCAGTTACTCTGGCTGTTCAACATTTTAGGCTGGAGTAGGGCTGAACAATATATCGTTTACCCCCACAAAATAATTACATCTCCTTTCAATCTCTTTGTTTGCTTTTTGAAAAGTAAAATACCTCTCAAATCATACTTACTTTAAATTAAACAGAGCACCGCATTCACTTCCATGTTGTGCTACTATTCCTGCTAATGTACAAATCTTTGCATCAAAATAAGTAAGGCTGGACTATTGTTGGGTAGGTATTGTTTTATTTTGAGATTTGGCTATATATGTATTTTTTCGGTAATTTTTCTTCAAAACAGTTAAAGTTATATTTGTGAACCCTTACCCTCAGCACAGTTTTTACTGCTATCGTATTTCTCTTCACACACGCAAACACACACACAAACACACACACACACACACACACACACACACACACACACACACACACACACACATACAATAACTTGTTTCTCTTACTACCAATATCAACTGCTCTGTTTCAACAATGTTAAGTTGGAGAAAAAAAAAATTGAAATTGCCTCTGGTGTATGTCATGATTAAGGGGCTAAATGTCCACTAGCTGTCAGGCTAATTTATACAGTGAGTGTTAACACTGCAGCACTATCTGTAGGTCTATGAATGAGCATGCATTTTAAACACCAATATCCTAGTCGATGCAGCCCAATGCACATCAGTGGCTCTGGCCCCACCTGCTTGGTTCATAGACTTACATTATGTGTGTTTACTGTTTAACATTATGTGTTGCAGCTTAAATGTTCAGTTAACAGTTCATCTTCATTTTATAATGACTATTCATTCTATGGGGAAATGCTTTATAGGCAACAGGGCACTTGTTTAAATGTTGCTGTTGATGTTTGATGTTTGACATGGCCAGTCTTTGAGAGAAATGTTTTCTCATGCCTGCTGATTCACCTATTGCAGTTCACATAATCTTCTTCTGCATTTTGTTTCAAATGGTCTTCCATTTAATGTTTTATTGTTTTCATGCACTAAACATTAGGGCTGTCCTTGACTAAAGAAATTCTTAGTCGACTAACACTTATAGGATTTTGTCGACTAATCGATTAGTTGATTTAATTGACAGAGCTGTGCGCTTTGAGAGGTGGTTAAGACTAGAAAAGCACAATATGAATGTAGTTAATTAACCATCTGTAAAACTGAGTTTCTCCACAATTAATCCTGCAAAAGCACCACTTTAAATCTTGTGTTTACCATAAATATGCTCAGAACTTTCTTGGAAATAAGTAATTAAGCATTAATAAGAATAGAAAATGACTAATCGACTAAAGAAATCTTAGTCGACTAAGACCAAAACGACCGATTAGTCGACTAATCGACTAAGAGGTGGCAGCCCTACTAAACATTGGCTTTACCATACGTTAGCCTGCATGCATACTTGCACAATATACAAACAATACATTGCTCTATAGTCAGGGTTGGGTACTGAAAACCGGTTTCTAAACGACCAGTATCTACCAGACCGAGTGACAGCCCAAATTTCTGTGTCATATTTCAGTGCCAAACTCATGGGCTCTGCTGCCCCTGCTATAAGACTGAGGGGAGATACATGGGAACCAACATATTATTTGGCATAAAACAGAATGTATTTTGAATTGTGCATGGTTTTGTTTATTTATTTATTTAATTACAGTGTTCATTACTCTATTCTGAGTCAGTTCTCATCAATTAAACATTCTTCACTTTCACCATAAGACTTCCCATTGAGCTCTGTGAGATGTGTAATGAATTTTGTACCCCAATAATGGTAAGCAGGTTTGTTTGTGTGTGTGTGTGTGTGTGTGTGTGTGTGTGTGTGTGTGTTAGTGTGGGTGTGTTTCTTCCCTCTGCTTATTAGAAAGGCTTTGACATTCACCACAGTGAACATATTCGTCAGCAGAGACAGATGATTATCTGTTTAATTTTGGAGCCTTGCAAGATGTTGCAGGTTTTGTTGTTGTAGCCGCCAGGGTGCAGCTGTAGAGAAAAGACCCTGCCGTGTTTCCTACAGCTTCTTTCTCCATAAACCCTCCTATCTCAGGTCAATCCAGGATTCCATTTGTGTATTTTAGAAGGGGAGGAAAATGGTTGGTACTAGGTGGATTAAAGACAATTGTCACGCAAGAGGAATGTCCTATTTTTTTATTTGTGTTGTTTCTTGACCACATAAATAAACTACATTAATGTCAGGTATGACATCCTCATATCTCCGAAGCTTTTTTTTTTGAGTGATCTATATTGTCAAAGTGGCACCTGTATTATACTGAACAGGTTTGGCATCAGAATCCATTGTTACTATTATAAATTCATGAAAGAGCAAACTGCAAACTTTTCAGCCACTTTTTCACTCATAGTCATTACTCAAAAGAGGTATTAAGTACACATCTAAATAGTGTTGTAATGTTTGCACAATTACTTTTTTTCTTGTACTTTCCTGAATTTTCAAGTATCTGTACTTCATTTTCTATATTTCTGGAAACTTTTACTTTTACTCCACTACACTTCCCCAGGGCATCTTTGTTACTCGTTACTTGCTAAGAAATGTTTTTCCCTGTTGGAGTGAAAGATTCTTCCTCACAAAAGAATGAAAAATCTGTTTCTGTTTTTGTCTTTGTTAGTGTCAGTCTTTGAATTTGATTTTCAAGAATGTGTGGAAACCCTGAATATTATGCTTTACTATGAGGAAGCCACAATAACGTTCATAATCAAATTTCTTTTTTACTTCCAATAATTAAGTACATTTAATATCATATACTTACTTTTGATACTCAGTATAGTAACTTTCAGAAAGATACTTTAGATAGATACTTTCAAAGACTTTTACTCAAGTCTTATTCTAAAAGGTGACTTTCTTTAAACCAATCACAATCATCCTGGGAGGCGCTAAGTGCCGGACGGAGCAACAGTGCTGCCACAAAATAGCCTCGGGAAGGAACTTGTTTTGGTGGAACGTGTACGTTCAAAAGTAGTTTTAGTCGTGCAACAGAAAACTCAGATTGGACAGATAGTCTAGCTAGCTGTCTGGATTTACCCTGCAGAGATCTGAGGAGCAGTTAACCATAGTCCTCATAAATTCACCGGAGTTTAGAACGTCAACACAAATAAAGTGGAAGGTGACGGACCCTGGCCGAAATGAGGGACATCTGGCCGGATTTCCGGTGGCACTGGAGCAATCCGGGAAATGAAAGATTGTTGATATAGACTACCTAACACCTGACGCAGACGTTGTTGGCCCGTGTGATGTCTAGGGCTGGGCGATATGGACCAAAAGTCATATCCCGATATATTTTGGCTGAATATCGATATACGATATATATCCCGATATTTTTTCCGCAAAGTGAGAGCAAATGTTCAGTCAAAGTCAAAGCCAAATATGACATGTCACATGTAGTTTCATAGAAACCGGCTATTTCAGTGAACAGTTGCAAAATCAAATGAATAAATAATAAACAGGTTTCTTCACATGGTTCAATGCTCAGCGTAAACATAAATACTGTATAACAACAGGAATACCTTTTTTGAAATCAAAGCTCCATAAGGTTTGTTTTAGTTTTTTCAACGTTTTAAATTGTTAAATTTTTCTTCTACACATTTTCAGCGCTTATTTCTACATCCCATATTTTCTAACATAGGGCTGGGCGATATGGACCAAAAGTCATATCCCGATATATTTTGGCTGAATATCGATATACGATATACGATATATATCCCGATATTTTTTCCGCAAAGTGAGAGCAAATGTTCAGTCAAAGTCAAAGCCAAATATGACATGTCACATGTAGTTTCATAGAAACCGGCTATTTCAGTGAACAGTTGCAAAATCAAGTGAATAAATAATAAACAGGTTTCTTCACCTGGTTCAATGCTCAGCTGTTCAAATAACAATAAAATGTAAACATAAATACTGTATAACAACAGGGGTACCTTTTTTGAAATCAAAGCTCCATAAGGTTTGTTTTAGTTTTTTCCAACGTTTTAAATTGTTAAATTTTTCTTCTACACATTTTCAGCGCTTATTTCTACGTCCCATATTTTCTAATATAGGTCGGGGTGATATAGAGAAAATCAGATATCATGATATTCTTGACCAAATACCTCGATATCGATATTGCGGCGATATATTCTAGAGTTGACAGTTGGTGCTCTCGCAAAATATCTTCACACTTAGATTTTAGATAAATAATTATTAATAATAGAACAGCTAGAACAGTCTGGTAAATTCAGAAAAGTATATCACTTCACTGTAATGCAGCCTTTAAAACCAGGAAAAGACACTTATGTCATATCACGATATTACGATATCCAAAATCTAAGACGATATCTAGTCTCATATCACGATATCGATATAATATCGATATATCGCCCAGCCCTAGTGACGTCCCAGCCGGTCTTGTTTATGGTTTTGCTCATAGTTGAGGTAGGCAGATAGCACGAAGGGTCTTGCTGAATGACCCACACTGGATGAGCCCTGACTGAGATTCAAACTCCAATCTCCCATACGAAAGTTAGTGAGCTATCCAGCAGTCTGTGGTTGTTTCATTTGGTTTCTATATTCTGATTCCAAGGTAATTATTGACTGTGGTCATATGTTGAATGTGAAGACTACTGGAACATATCTAACAGGGCTGGGACGATTCGTCGACGTAGTTGACGTCATCGACTACTAAATAAAATAAATAAATAAAACTCACGTGCAAATGAATTAATGTAATGCGGAACTACTGTAATGCGGAACTACTGTTAGATACGCGGGTTCTAGGGGCACCTAATCTGTACCTTCGCCTTACCTCTGAAGCTAGCGGAGCTCCTCCGCCTACATGCAGGTTTTTGTCAGGTCGACAGTCCAGTTACTGAGTTAGAGATAGCAGCACGAAAAGATGAGTATGTCGAGTGGTGGCGACCCACAAGAGTTCCCCGCCGGCCTCTTTAAGAGCGCAAATTTGGCAAAACTTCGAGACTGTATGGGTGCAGCCTGGAGCTTCCTGTGTCATGTCTTCTCGTTTCACGCCGCCCCCGCCTCGAAAACGTCGGTCTTCGGATCAGTTCCAGTAGTAGGCTGCAGGCGAGAGAGTGATGGATAAAACGAGGACTGTGTGTCGGCGTTGTTCAGCAGTTGTTTGGTATGTGAGTGGAAATAGATCTAACATGCTAACGCATATCCGACACCATCACCCAGATGTGCCAGTCACTGGAACGAGACAAAAAAACTGTCCAACTTCTCCTCCCTACAGTGCTTAACCAGCCTTTAGATACAAATAATTAAAGTTAAATTAAAGGGAAAAGAGCTTGGATGTTAAACAAGAGCTTATTCATTATTTTACTTACTGTAAAAAAAAGCAAATACAGGCTGCTCTTTTTGCACTTGCTCTGTGTACTTTAAGTTTTTATTTTTGTATTCCTCCTGAAAGTGACTTTATTTTGTGGTTGGATTGATAGTCTACATCTGGCTTCAGGTTGCACTACAAATTCATTTTATTTTATTATTTCATTTGAACCTTATTGAAATTTGTTTTGTGTAAATTGTTAATAATTGAGCAATGGGTAAATAATCGCTAATTGAAAAATTAATTGTTAGATTAATTGAAAAATGTATTGTTAGATTAGTCGACTCATCGAAAAAATAATCGTTTGGGACAGCCCTAATATCTAATTTTGAACGAAAAGCTAATCTTACCCTCTTCCATCATTCACTCTTTTGAGCATCATATGCATGGACCAAATAGTTTCCAACATATCCAACTCCACAAACTGCTGTAGCTGCCAAATTATTTTGCCTTTGAAAGAATTTGATGACGCAGAGGAGCAATTTTACACAACTTGTACTTCAGAGAAGAGGGAATCCATGTGTGTCTCGCAGCCCCATGGCTTTTTGCCTTGTAGTTTACACAGCAGAGTGTGGCAGCAGCTCCCTGTGTTACTCTGCTAATCAGCCTGTAATCCCTGTGCTGCTGATGTGAGAAGTGATGCTCCGTGTGACTCTATCATTTTCTCATCAGTGCTTTCTTTGTCTCTATCTCTATCTCTCCCTCTACATCTCTGTCTGAGGGACTGTTGCTTCTCTGTGATTGGGCCATTGTTCTGACTCACTCACAGAGCCAGCCTGTTGGCCATGTTTACATGGATTCATGCTTCAAGGCTGCTGGCTAATGCAACACCTTTGTTCTTTTAATTGCTTGCTGTTCCAGCCACAGGCTGAAAGGAATGAATAATTCCACAGCTACAGAATACTAACATTTTCACCCAGGGAAGAACTTCCTCACTCTGAATATGAAATGTGCCCAGGCAGCCCGGTATATCGACCACAGCTCCACATACAAATATATTAAAATGCTACCTGTATAATCTGTATTCAATTAAACTAAGACACAATCATTCGGTCAACAAACAGGACCATCACTCAGAGAATTGGCGGCTTGCAAACTGAATGAATTTATTTGTCACCAGGGGCCCCATTTATAAACGTATGCCACTCTCTACGCAAGAATTGGGATTTCTAAAAAGCAAACGACGGGAAAATGTGCGGTCCTCCACGGACATGCTGAAACCAAGCGTACGCACAGAATCGGGCAAAATGAGAAACTGCGACACTGGCGGCACATGGATGAAACACGTGAAACTCAGACCATTGTGTAAAATTCATCAACAATATTGCCTCTCATTAACAATTTGAGGAGGAGCGAGGCATGGAAATGGCAGTGTATCAGTCAGAGAGGGTCTTACCTACCTGTCCTTGTTTTATGATGAATGTTGGTTGATGAATGGATGAATGTTGTTGTTTTTAGGTTATATATACGGATGTGTGCAATATAGTTTGATTTAAGCACCGCTGGAAGGGCCATTTGCAATTTTGTTGACAATGACATAATGACAATAAAGGCTTCTTATCTAAACTAATGACATATGCTATCAGGTTGCATTTTTAAAAGTCTATGTTTTTTCTAGTGTGACCCATATTAGGGACTAAAAGTAACATGTACTAAAATAAAATATAAAAAAAATAAAAAGGATTCATGCAAGCCATGCTAAGTTCCACCTGTGCTGAATTCTTTGTTCCACCTACAAAAGCCTGGAATCACCAGTTCTCAGTGTCATTTTCTTGCAGCCTTTGGTGCCTGATAGGGATTGGGTATCGTTCAAAAGATTTCGATACCGGTACCGATACAAATAACGTAACTTTGATACCGGTTCCTAAATTATACTTTTTTTCTACGACAAGTAATGCTAAATAGCCAATCACAGACATTATTAGATCTTGGTAGAAGCATGCTGCATGCTTATTGGCTAACTGAGATTTATTCCTAAGGGTATTGAAATTGGGTATTGAATGACGAGGCATTTTTTTTGATACTCGATACTTTAGAGGCATTATTCGGTCATTGCCTAAAATTTGATACTCGATACTTTAGAGGCATTATTTGGTAGTTGCCTAAAAAATATAGAATTCGGTATCCAGCCTTAGCACCTGCTAAGCCTTTCATAAACCATAATTTCAACATACACTGTAACAGCAGACATTCAAAGAGTTGCATCGATTCATTGACAGAGAACATCAAGATGAATCAGATTTCCATCAGCAGACTGCCACTGTGCAGCTCTGGCTCATGTCTCTCGTTTCTCTGCCATATCGTATTCTCCTGTGCTGCAAAGTAGACGAAAGTGTTTTAATAGCAGCTCACCATCTGTTAGCATCTGGAACACGATGGATCGATAGAGGACGGTGGGAGACTGTGTGTGTGTGTTACAGGGTTGGAGGTAAGGAGGGGAGGGGGGGGCAGTGCACGGTGATAGTAATGAGGTGAGGCTTGACATGAACAGGAAGCCCCCAATAGAGCGCTGTGTGTTGGTCGGATCAGACTCCTTGTCAGCAGGTTATGGGGATGAGGAGGAGGAGGTGTGTGTGTGTGTGTGTTTTTGTGTGTGTTTCGGGGCGGGGGATGGGGGGCTGAAGATAAATGAGGCAGGGCTGTCAATAAAGAGCAGCTCTTTATCCTCTGTTAAAGCTCTATTCATTCCATTACTGTCAGGCCTGTCTGGTAAAAACAGGCCTAGGTAGTTTTCCCTGGACACTTTTTGGTACAAGGAGAAGTTAGAGAGCTGCCAGGACGAAATAGGGCGAGGCAAAGTTAGACGTGAGGCGGATTGAGATACAATGAGACAGGATGAATTGCTGTACCTGAAGAAAAGCCTTTTGATTTTAGATACAGGGACTTTGCCATAGCTTAGGGTTTTAAGAGTTGACACCCCCTGAATTAAACCAGGGGTTTATTTTAGCCTCAAAGAGGGAGGTGTTCCATTGTTGTAAGGCAACACTTTTACCGCATTCCCCTAGAGAATACTGCAGTGCTGGCTGGACACTTGAGGCAGCTTAGCTACTATCAGAGGCAGACACTTTTAGCCCCAAATATGAATTCAATAACAGACAAAAGTTTTGCTTAATTCAGAGTATTTCTGGTTTACACAGATACACACTGCTTTGTCAGATACGGGGAATATAGAAGCCTCAGAAATTAAAGCTATTCTTGGTCCCTTTGATACAAATTCCCAAACATATTTCAGTGTACTGTTTAGCTGAAAAAATTAACACGTTTGGCACTGGCCGGTGGGCCTGTTTTCAACGTCACAGACTTTCTCATTTCACAGCTAAACAGTACACTAAAACATTTGAGGCGCGAAGTAGCCAATGCATTAACAGAATCTTGATTCATATTTGATCAGTGCGGCCTGGTTTGACAGTTAGATCGCTGTCCATTAGCAGCGATTGACACTGCGTTAGAGACTCCATCGTAGTACCAGTGATTTCTTCTGAGCCACCTTCGCTGCCTCCCCATCTTTCCCTCCCCAGGCCGATAGTGGGCTGATACTGAGCCGTGGGATTCCAACCAAGCAGAGAAGAGGTTGTGGCGGGTGTCTCCTGCATAATCCTCCCCCGGTCTCCAGAGCAGCTAATATCCCCTCGCCAAACCAGCCTCCTCTCTGGTAGTTACGGCACTTATGTAATCCCACTTATGGTGCTCAACAGCGGGGTGTGGGCTGTTTGTTCCTCGGCTCTGATTGGTTGTTTTACTTGGAATTTACGTGGAATCTTGAAAATGCCATTAGGAGCACCTGGAGGAGGCAGAGGAACATGTTGTTTTTATATCTGTCTCATGTACTACTGTCAGAATATAGTGACAGCTTCAGCAAATATGACAAAAACTTATTTCTATAAAAAGTTTCCAACTATAGCTTTAATTCACACGTGTCAAACTCAGGCCCGGGGGCCAAATCAGGCCCCTCGCAGATTTTGATCCAGCCCGCATATCAATTTAGGTTCACAATACATTATGGTCCAAGTTTTTTGTGGCTTTTTCAATGTTTTATTTTGCTTTTACACATTTTGTCACTTTTGACGATGCTTTTGGTGCTTTTTTACAACATTTTTGCCACTTTTTCCAATGTTTTTGACGCTTTTTTCTTTTACGGCTAACTTCCCTTTTTGCTGACTTTGTTGCGTCTTTATGTCAACCAAACTGTAAGTGAGAAGGGTATATGAGACATGTAAAAGATGCTTGACTTTTTCAATGAAATAAAAGCATGTGAATAAACTAAACATGTCCTTAATGTTATTCTTATTTTCCAGTGTGGCCCTTAGTGAAATTGAGTTTGACACCACTTCTTTAATTGATGTTCTGGGCCACTTGGGGGTGGCATAACAAGCTATAAACTCAACACTGACACATTATCTCCTTATAGAGTTGATATGGCGTATGTGTTTGAGCATGTTTGCGCCACCTAATGTCCAACATTTAGTTCTGTTTTGTTCTCCACTTAGGATGCACTGGATCCATGTTTGCTTACCTGATTTTAACATCTTACATTAGGGTTTATGCTGGTACAGTACCAGATTACCGATCCAATACCAGTGGTCTCTTTTCCCAAATATTTTATCTTTATACCTCACTGTGTAAACCTTACTGGGCTTGTTTGTAATGTATTATGTAAATTAAGATGAGGGATGCTGTGGCTCTAAAATTTGAAGGGGTGGCCTGCTTTGACTAGGCCTGTACAATTATTACATAATTGTCTAACCAAAATTTTGTTACATAATCACAGTTTCTTTGTTTAACAGCAATTAAAACAGAGCATATTTTTAATAAGATGGGTCACACTTTTGTTTGCATTCATCAAACATGTTTACAATACCTGTGTGCACGCTGTAGCATCACAGAACAGTACTATGACTAGGTTTCCTACCAGAGGACGCCCCACCCGCAGTTGCAATTCAAATCGGCTATCAAACGTTAAAAATCCACCAAAGCACTTTATTAATGTAATGTTAGTCTGTCCTTTGTGTTTAATCTACCGACCGCCATTCATTATGCTAGTGTAGTTCCCTGGGGATTTGGGCTCTTATTTTTATAATCTGTAGCAGGGTTTCCCCCAGTGAATTGCAAGCCTGGTGGCCCACTGGGCCTAAGTTGCCCCCCACCAGGCCTAAGCCACTGGGAATAATTTTTTAATAGCCTGGAATGCCAGCCGAACTAAGCCCCGCCCACAACATTTGAGGTCGGGAAGTTCGGTCTGGACTTGATCCGTTGTGGAGCAACTATGCACAAACCATTGCTGTTTGGACCAATCAAATTGTCAGGGCAGGCTTTATACGATGATGGACAGATGATCAACAGTAACGTAATCAACCATGTCACCAAAGAGCATCTTGGGTTGAATTTGTTTACTACAAAGATGGCTGCCGCTGGAGAATTGAGATGTGTGCAGCGTCTGTGACGTCTGTCTCCGTTGCTCTCATTGGTTGTAGATTTATCTAATTGAGTGCAGAGCCATTTTCTTTCCTGGTTCGGTTGAAACATGCCCCATAATTACAGCCCAGTGGAGCAGTATCAGACTCATATTCTGACTAGAATTTTTTCATGTATTTATAAGACATTTTTTAAACTACAGCTACAGTGGGGCGAGTGTTGTTTTTGGCAGCCTGTTTTAATTTTAGTCTAGTCTTTGTGTCAAGCTGTCATTTTACTTTTTATAAGTTTTATTCTCTTTTTAGTCTAGTCAAGTTTCAGTCGACTGAAAGTCTGAGCATTTTAGTCTTATTTTAGTCAGAATTATCCATCCACTATTTTCGTCTAGTTTTAGTCGACAAAAACTGATGACATTTAGTCTAGTTTTAGTCAATGAAAACTGATGACATTTAATCTAGTTTTAGTCAATGAAAACTGATGACATTTAGTCTAGTTTTAGTCAATGAAAATTGTATTTTAGTCTCTTTTTAGTAATGCAATTCTATTTAACCCAGTCAACATAGTATACATACTTAGTAGTATAGACAAAACCAAAATTTTCTTTTAGCTAAACCCATTTCAAACAAGGTTATCTTATTATATTATTGTTACCTTATAGACTCAAGAATACATCCATTCCAGACACAGAAGACGCTCTGATTTGAATTTACAACATATTTATTTTACCAACCAAACGTTGTTTTTTTATTGATATGATAAATGTTCTTTTGTTAATTTTATATTTACTTAAGAAGAAAATGCAGTGTTTTATGATAATAAAGAGGCATGGTTTACTTCATAGGCTGTGTTATTACATTAATGGGTCACATTACAGCAATATAACCAAAATATGTATCCTGGGATTCATTCAAAACTTTAATTTGTTTGAAAAAGTAATAAATAAATATATATTTTTTAAATTTGACTGAAAAAGACAATTATAACGGTAGTCGCAATTATTTCTGAGACAATTAACTGGATAGCAAAATTAGGAATTGTTACAGCTCTAGCTTTGACTGAATGTGTGATGTAATTACTGTATATTCTATAACTAAATTGGCAAATACACTTTTAAAGTAGGATCGGTTGCATCATGGCAAATACCTGATTGGCTTACCCTAATGTGGTGTGTAACGCATCCCTTAGGGCTCTGTTTTAATGTTGAAGTACATTGTTTTTGCTAATTATTTAACTCATTTAGGGCTCAACAGTAATGGTTGCACGGTTGCCCTTGGCAACCAGATTGAGTCAATTGGCAACTGTTTTGTGGTCTCCGATTTCCAACCACCTGTTCAATATTTGTGTTTTTTAAATATATAAAAACAAATCAAAATTTACAAAACTGGAAAATTTATTTAAAAATTTAAATATTTTATTTGGTTGTCTATTTACATTTTAAACACTGTTCGTGCGCAGCACACAACATTTCAGCTGTTGTGCGACCGCTTTCCACACACGTGTGTTTGCTGTGAAAACATACAGGCAACGCAATTTTCTGTTCACGTTAACAGCACATGTTAAAATCTGCTTAGTAGCGGATTTTAACATGTGCCGTTGGCAATGGCAATGGTCTCTACCGGATGGAATAGCAACGCTGATTTCGGTGCATCATTACAGTGCCACTTAAATGTCCAACCGTATTGTCAATTTCGGCAACCATAAGCTGATGCCTGGTTGCCAAGCCGGCAACCATTGTAAAAAGTTAGCGTTAAGCCCTGTCATTTGTATCACTTTCTAAAAACATCTATCAATTTAGCTGTTTTAGCTAATGAAGGTTACATTAAAGATTGCTTTGCATAATATTGTGTTTTCTTTTCATTCAAACCTGCAATAAACATTATATGGACATTAATATTTGTCAGTAAGGCAAACTGAGCACCTTTGGTTTTTCATACAATAACTTAACAACTTACGACAATGTCCCTAAAAAGCACTCATTTTGAATCAATCAGCACGCTTGGCTGAAAACTGAACAAACGCATACCGGGAGCGTGTATTTGAATGACATTGTTTACAATCCTATAACAATTTTCCACGTCATAGCTTTTCAATAAGGAAACATTGATTATAACAACTTGAAAAGAAAAGCTGCTCAAGGGGAAGCAGCCTGTACATAATGTAAAAGAGACTTGCAATAGAAGAAATGGGCCAAAAAGAAATATACTGCTATTATTTTATGTATGTGTATTTAAAGGCAAAACAGCTTATTGTTTTGACTTTAATAAGCAAAAAGGAAAGATGACTATGATCATGGCATTACTGTCCGTGTCTCGACCCTGATAAATTGGAGTAATGAATGTCTGCAGGTGTTGCCTTTTTAGTAATTAGTAGTATAATTGGACAAATTAATGAGCTGGCAGATGAAATATGAGAGCAGACATGTGAGGGAAACAGTTGTCTCTCAGGAAAAGACCGACCTGAACTTGCGCAGTGAAGAAAAACTAAACCACTGGCTCCCTCCCTCCATCTGCTTCTACTCAACTTGCTGTTGTTCTCCAGGGCCCGAATCACTGCAGTCGCTCTCAGTTTACAGAGCAAAAAATAACAGCTGATAGATTGATTTCTCATTGCCGAGATAAATAGAATCAGTGTAATCTCATCATGTTGTCTGATGCGATACAAAGTCTAATCCACATCTTGTCTCTTCCGTTTCACAGGTTCTTGTGAATCTCGGGGTCGACTGATGCAGCCATGGGCCGATTGCTGGATCTTTGAGAGCAACCTTCCTCCCCCTTGTCCTCCACCACATCCTTTTCCTCTACCCCCTGCTCCTCTTATTCCTTTGCCCTACACAGCTGGAGGTAGAGTCCTGCGAAGCCAGAAACCAGTCATCAACCTACGATTCCTTCTCCTTGCCTCCACCTGCAAACCATGACAAGCATTGTTTCTCGGATTCCTGGCCAGTCGAGGTGGCCTCTCCCAGTGCTACTCTTGTATTTTGTCCCTCTGCTTCTGATGGAGGATTGCCATGCAGCACCCTCAGGCCCAGAATCGGACTCCTGCTCCACCTTAGTCCAAAGCCGCTTCTTTGGCTTTTTCCTGTCATCGTCAGTGTTCCCCGCCATTCCTTGTTCCTGGACCTTGCAGAACCCAGACCCGCGGCGCTACACCATCTTCATCAAGGTGACCAAACCTACCGAGGACTGCGTGCCATCACAGCTCCGCACCTTCCAGTATGACTCCTTCCTGGAGACCACACGCACCTACCTGGGCATGGAGAGCTTTGACGAGGTGGTGAGGCTGTGCGATAGCTCTGCCCCAGTGGCCTTCCTGGAGGCCGGAAAGCAGTTCCTCCAAATGAGGAAGGGACCGCCTCGGGCGGGGATGGCCATCACAGATGGCGATGCGGATTTCAAAACAGAGTACCTGGTGGTGGGGAAGCGCAACCCCAGCATGGCGGCCTGTCAGATGCTCTGCCAGTGGCTGGAGGACTGTCTGGCCTCCAGCACGTCTAACAGGCCCTGCGGCATCATGCAGACTCCTTGTTTGTGCTGGGAGCCGCCGCCGCTGCCGCCGCAGCTCAGTGAAGGGGAGAACTGTTATCACAATGGAGTTTACCTGGAAAACTGTTTACCCAGTGTGAAAGAGAGTAGAAGAAATGCTGAGATAAATGGTGAGTAGGAAAGCTTCTAAAAAGTTGATTACATCACAGTTCATATATCAACGGCACAGTTTCCAAAAGCATGCAAGTGCTAAGATCAACCATTATCTCTGCTTCTCTGTAAAACAATAGGGAAAGACAAGCCTTGCATTCAAAGAGACTCTGGGAAAAATTGATTTATTTGTGTCTTCTCTGACCTCGGGAGGTCACCCTTGGAGTTTAGCCTGCTCTCAGCAAAATGGCAGAGAAATGGTATCTACAGTGGCAATCAAGCCAGTGAAAATGGGTGTGATTTGTGGAAAGTGAGGATAATTCTATGACATTGGCTCCCAAGCAAGTAGAGTGCTTTGGCTGAAGTGGAGGAGAGAAAGAGGGGACAGAAAGAGGCAAATGAAAGGTTTAGGGTTTCATCTGATGGAAGTGAGCTCTGTGACCTTGCAAAGTCCCATCCCTCTGTAGTCCGGGGAGGGACACTTGATCGGCCTCCGGGAAAAAGAGGAGAATCGAGTGCTGATATTGGATAGCTTTTGGAATGCTCAGAACAGGAGGGGGTGGTGATGAAAAGAGAGACAAAAGAGGGAGATAGGAGAGAGGGAGAAATGCGACAGAGGAGGGGCCTGTGTCTTGAGGTCTAATTGTCTACTGCTTGATCCCCCCCGCCTCCCCCCTTTCCGGCAGACAGGATGTGGCCTGACATCTCTATCCTGGCTTCGTGAGGACTATGGCCAGAGGGATGGAACATTTCTCGGCTCCCTTTTCTCCCCTTAACGTTTCCACCATCTAACTCTCCCTCCCTTCCCTGCTTCTCTCTGTCGCTTCCCCTAATCAGCCTATGGTCTTATTCTCTGTCCTCCTCCTCTTCCTCCTCCTCCTCTGAGCCACCTCCCCATATTTCCCTCCCCAGGCCGATAGTGGGCTTATACTGAGCCGTGGGAAGCCAACCAAGCAGAGAAGATGTTGTGGTGGGTATCTCCTGCATAATCCTCCCCCGGTCTCCAGAGTAGCTAATATCCCCTTGCCGAACCAGCCTCCTCTCTGCTAGTTATGGCACTTATGTAATCCCGCTTATGGTGCTCAACAGCGGGGTGTGGGCTGTTTGTGCCTTAAGGTGTGAAAAAGAAAAAAAGAAATATACCATCCACTGTTGGCTCGTGTAGAGACACTGTAGAAAGAGATGGATGCATTATAGCTTTTCTTCACCCTCTGTGTGCTTCAACCCACACGGGCGAAGCATCTCTTAGATGATAATCCGAGGTTCAGAGTGAACGAGTGGCGATGGAACCCTGTGATGAGCTCAAATGGAAGAGGCAAGCAGTCACTGAATATTTGGCTGGATGGGCGGCTGGATGGATTGAATTGGTGAATGAAGATAAAAAGAGGATTGGGAGACGTAATGCGTTCTGTGTAGAAATAGGCCGGGGAGCCGGGCAGTTATGGCCCGCTGTGCAGCGAAGAAAGGGATAAAGGGGTGATAGTTGTGAGTGATGAATGAATGAAGGACAATAGATACAGAGACGAGGGAGACAGAGTGGGGGAGGTAGAGGGAAGAGGCTGACAAGCTGAGAAGGGGAGTTGTCTCAGGTGGCTTGATGAGGATAGATAGTTGTTACCTGGGTCAGGCAATACGCAGCTGGACCTGTTTGGTCTTAGCACCTTCAGCAACGGAGGAGTTCATAGATCACAGTCTGTCTCCCAGCCTCCTTCACTCCCTCTCTGCGGAGGGACTGAGGGTCCCGCCCAGTAGCAGACGGAGGGGTGAAAGCTTCTGTCAGGACTCAGCTGATGGGGGCTAGACATGGAGTTTGACTAAAGAAATGGCTTCAAAAAATCATGCAAAAGCACCACTTTACCAGAGATGTTTTTGGCGTGGGGCATAGGTAATATTTTTGGTACTCACCATTATGGTTGTAGGATGTGCAATATCTGGTAGGGCACTGGTGCAATACATATGTTATTGATCAAAGCATGGTTCAATGGGAAATGCAATCTATAGATCTATAAAAATAGAATTAGTGCAATATGAGGGGGAGGATGTGCAGTGGGTTCTCTTGCTTCTGTGAGTGTGGGGGAAGATAGGGTGGTCTTGTGTGAGGTTTATCGAATGTTTATTGAACGTATTTGGATGAGATAATGCATGCTTATGTTTTATGTATGTTTACTGTATGTTTATTGTGTTTATGTGCGATGTGTCGCCATCTTTGTTCTCTAGACTGCCCCAAGACAAATTTCTCCTATAGGAGACAATAGAGGCTTATCTTAATCGACTAAGAGGGGGAAGCTCTAGATCTTTGCCTTGTGCTCAACCTCTCTTCATATGGATCTGTATACCCAAATCATTAATGGAACCAAACTAATGGAAATACAACTAGGTAAAGAGAACGCTAGGCAATTTTCTTTGTCCAAGCAACTGAGAGGACAGAGAAAAATTGGATTCTTTTAAATGGCAATATTATATTAAAATAACTACAGTATGTGCATAATTTTAAAGCTTTTCTCTGGTACCCCCCAGAGCTAGCTTGATAATCAGAGATAATTGCCACTTTTTTTAGTCAGCCTAACATCATGTTGATTTTAGCCAATTTCTCGGGCCAGTCTCTCTAGTCACACGTCCATTTTAGACGATCCGCACATCACAATTTACCTCCAGTGCCAATGTTCAGTGCCACTGCAGGAAGTAGTGTGCCCTTTATGTAGTGAGGTGGATGGTTAAGAGTGTTGAAGTCAGGGTGGTGGATGGATGTGTAGTTAGTACATCGGACTAACCAAGTGCTTTTGTTGTGTAGTCTTAAGAATACCTTACGATTATTCCCTAACCTTAACCATACCATACTGGTCATTCACAGATATTAGATACAGGAAGAACTGGTATTAGATTGATTTGGAACAACTGATTCAACGGCCCGTTTTTTGGCAGTTTGCAGATTATCTGTGTCTGTGTTTTATTTGCCTGATAACCAATAAAGTTAATTAATTAAAAAGTAGTCTATTTTGGCTTGGCTACAGCTCTGTGTTTGTCCCTCTGCTTCAGTTTGACTCACCACTGAGTCTGACTTAATGTCCCGCCCACAACACTATCTGACTCTCTGTTACTGGGTATTATGCTGAAAGTTTCTCATTTATTAAATAATTGCTTAAAGCTTTAGTGCGTAACCTTTTGATATTAATGAACGTCAGCTCCACACATCTCTCGCTGGATCTCTCATTATGATTATGTTCAGAAGTCGGTATCATATCGAAACTCGAGTGAAGATAATGACCTCTTCTGAAGAGTCCATCAAGTTTTTTTAATCCTCCATGTCCTCCTTGGCTACTAGCAACTGCAATGGAGGAGGGGTGGGGGTGGTGCAAGATCACGGAAGGCTTCTATCATGTGGATGTGCCGACAGTTTTGTTGTCATTACTTAGAATTCCTCATGGGGGAGACATAAACTACCCACTATAGCTTTAAAGCAAAGTTTTGTGTTGGAGTTTGTAATGTTCCAAAATCTAAATTCTTTAGTACTTTTTGGGGCATTTTAGGCCTTTATTCATATAGGACAGCTGAAGACATGAAAGGGGAGAGAGAGGGGGAATGACATGCAACAAAGGGTTGCAGGTCGGAGTCAAACCTGCAGTTGCTGCGTCGTGGAGCAAACCTCTATATATGGGCACCTGCTCTACCAGGTGAGCTACGCAGGTGCCCCAAAATCTTAATTTTGACCTAAAGGTTTTCCTTTTCACTGTAAATGCAGATTGGTTCTAAATTTCGGTTATCAGTTTCATTAACTACTACGGTTTGGGTATTGGCCTTGAAAAACCAGTATTGGTCGATCCCTAATTTATATATTGATCTGTAGAATGATGGGGTCAATGTTACCCTTCTATTATTAAAACCAAATAGGATGTTGTCCAGTGAGTGTGGTCGGCCTCTGGTATGACAGATGTGATAGAGCATAATTATCTATTTTACTGAGTCAATAGGACGGCCAACATGAAGTGCTTAACCTATATTAATTCTAATATGACCTTTTGATCATATATGTAATAATTCAAGTGTTTTGTAACAATATCAATTTTAGAATTTTGGGGGACATAAAAGCAAATATCAATTCAATTTTATTTATAGTATCAAATCATAACCAGAGTTATCTTAGGACACTTTACAGATAGAGTAGGTCTAGACCACACTCTATAATTTACAAAGATCCAACAATTCAACAATTTCAGAAGTCAGTGTGTTCTACGTGCATGGCTCACTTTGTGACCACACTTCCTGTGCCGTGGCTGAAATCTTTAACCTTTAAACATGAGATGACTGGTAATTTCAGAGCTATTTTTGGACTGTTCTGACATTCAAAGGGGTTAAGGTGTTGGGACACATTTTGGTTATATAGGTACTTTCACTCCAGAGATATTGTCCTTGGAAATCCATTTTGGTAGACCTTCTATGCATGATAGGTGTGATTTGTATCATGAAATGTGGTGTGGGATGAAGCAGGAAAGGATTCATTTGTTAGCCCTCGGTGGACAGCAGAGGAGGCAGTGAGTGATTACAGGATGGATGAGAGAGATGTGAGGAGATGAGAAAGCACATGACTCAATCTGAACAAAAGAGACACTTTTGGGATAGCTTCGAGAAAGCCCCAGAAAGGACCAACAAAGTGAACTTAAGGTGAAGGAGGACAGATATAACTCAACCACAATGCCATGGGATCATCTGTGTTGTGACCTTGGTTGCACGTCATGCACTCTCACTCTTAGCAGTCATTTTAAAGTGTGAAATACTTAATAAAGCTTGGAAAATTTGGAAACGTCTTTGGAATGTGCATGTTCTTTACATGTTTCTAGACTTACCTTGCACGGCAGCTGCATTCTCGCAATATCACAAGATCACACAAGAATCCATATTGTCAGGCTTCAAGTAGTCTCGCCTTGCCAGACCTTCGTCCTCAGCGCTGCAGAGGAGGGTCTGGCTAGTCCACACAGCATTCCGGGACAGGAGAAAAATGTGCTCTGGTTTATTGGCATTTCTTTAAACCAATCACAATAGTCTTGGGCGCTGCCAAATTGGTTTGGGAAGGACCTTGTTTTGGTGGAACATGTGTACGTTTAAGTTTAAGTTTTAGTCGTGCAACAGAAAACTCAGATTGGACAGATAGTCTAGCTAGCTGTCTGGGTTTACCCTGCAGAGATCTGAGGAGCAGTTAACCATAGGCCTCATAAATCCACCAGAGAAACACCAAGAAAGCGGAATGTAATGGACATGATCCGGCGGAAAATCCGGCGGCCCCGGCGCAATCCCGGAAGTGGAACGTTGTGGATATACACTAGGCTTCAGGTAATGCGTTTGTTTGTTTCTGAACTATCAGCATCTGGTGAGGAGCTACTGGCAGCAACGTGTGTGGTTGTGATAGATGGCGGACATGATAGACAGATGGTTCATCCAATCACATGCCACGTATTTCTTTTTAAGTGCCTGCCCATTTACAAACAGTTTCCAATGTCGGTTTCACTGGGCATTGTCGGTTAACAATTTTCGGAAAAAAGTAAAGTTATTTAAAAGAAGATAATCAGTTGATAAGTCAATAAGAAGCAAAGTAAGACAGAGTAGGGCAGGACATGCCAAACTGACTCAGTCCTAATGCATGCTGGGATAGGATCCAGGGATAGGTTTGTTGTTTGATATAGTTACTGGTGTTTGAACAAACAAAGATGATCTTGTCTAGTCTGCCTTTGACAAGAACTGCTTCTTGATATTTATTTTTCCATCATCGTATAGGACCCTTGCGAATACATCCTTGCATGAAGCACCGAATATTCTTCTCTTCTTTTTTTCTTAGAGCTTACTTTTTGTTGCCTCCAGTTTTGTCAAATCCTGATTCCTGGTTGAAATCGGAGACTGGCACTCGTAGCAGTAACAGTGACACAGCTGTCAACAAGCAATGACTTGACAATGACAAATATTTTAGCTTGACACACACACACACACACACACACACACACACACACACACACACACACACACACATATTTATATATATACACACACTGTATATATTGGAGCAGTAAACACCAATTCCTTTTAACACCACTAATTTGTTTTCACTCACAATTAACCCACGTGCGTCTGTAATTTGGGCTCCGTAGTTTAGAAAAATCAGGAAGCGGAGCTGGATAATATACATTATCATGTGGTCATATGTGCCCATCTGTTAGCTAGATTACTAGTAGTGGAGAATATTCTAGACAGTAGTTGTCATTGCTTTGGATTGTTGCATATAATAATAACAATAATTTATATATATATATATATATATATATATATATATATATATATATATATATATATATATATTAGGGGTGGTACAGTTCACAAAACCCACGGTTCAGTTCGTATCACGGTTTTAGGTCACGTTTTTGGTTCTGTACGGTTTTTGTTGTCATTTTTTCTTTAATCTTTAACACTCCAGAAATATACTTCAGCATATGATATATACAGTAGCTTAATTATCCAATGTAGGACACAGTATTAAAACATAGTTCTATCTTGTAATCATGCACAAACTGAATTTGACTTTAAGCACATTATCGGGACCATCTCTGAGGAAAGCGAGGTGAGATTTTGATACAGCAAGAGGGAAGACAATGATGATTTCAATAAGCTTTTTATTTATTTGGCAAAGAAATGAGTGTGTATCGCCATTTACAGGAACATATGTGCCCTTTTTAGCACATGAAGATTGAAATATTACAGAATAACAATTGAAATAACTTGCATTTATCAAACTAACAACTCCAGTGTAGCTCTTACAAAAATACAAGTGACGTGACCTGCAGCACTCCACACTCGGTCGGCTCACTCTTTTAAACTTTGTCAATCTGAAATGAAGACAGATTCAGCAACTGCATGATCTATTTCTCACTTAAAATGTTTTCAGAAACACTTTTCGGTGAACTATTTTCGTAAAATATGAGATCGTATTCACAACGAGACGCCATTAGAGTCTGTTTTGAAATTCGAGAGCAGCCAGCCCCACGTGACGCGTTCGTCCAATCATCTGCCATGTGTTGCGTTTTTAACGCTCATCCCGCTCGACTTTTGCAGTAACTGTTTTAACATAGGTGTTGAAAGAGGGCACAACGGCAGTAAGTGGTTTGTGCACATTAGAAGTGTATTGACGAACCGCGCTACACACACACGTTCTGAACCGAGACAAGCACACCGTACGTTTCAGATGTTTTTTCATGAACCGTACCACCCCTAATATATATATATATATATATATATATATATATATATATATATATATATATATATATATATATAAAGCAAGCATATTTGCCCGCTATCATGTTGATAAGCATTAAAAACGTGAAAAATATCCCTTTTAAAGTACCGTTATAACAGATTAACAATGTTTGATTAATTTGTGATTAATCGCGAGTTCACTATGGGCAATCATGCAAACAGCCATATATATATATATATATATATATATATATATATATATATATATATATATATATATACAGTACAGGCCAAAAGTTTACTATG